>NC_064432.1:8860500-9187000 GCF_023375975.1 Astyanax mexicanus | reverse complement strand
AGATAGACAAGCTAAAAGTTTAAAAAATGCTCTATATCTATAAAATAATGATTGGTCAAAAAATTTTAGTAATAGTGGTGAGGGATAAAAAGGTAATAGGTTTAAAAAAGATAAAAAGTATAAAATAATTATTGGGCAAATAATGGTGGTAATAATGATTATCTATTTACCTCTCCCCCTTTTTCTGAAACAGAATTTCTGTTTCAGAGAACTTAACGCAAAATTGCTTCACCCTTTTACTGTCCATTGGGCTGGTCTACCCTGCCCAGGCCTCCACTGACCCACACCCCATCACTCCATTCATCCACTCACTCTCCCCCTGGGTTGCGCGTCCCCTCCACGATGTTTTCTCCGTTTTCTGTTAAAATGCATGTGGTGGTCAGATCGACACTGTGCCTGCCTTAGGTTGTCCCGTTGTATTACGTTGGGATCTTACCCGTCTTTGGCTAACCAGCCTATCACACTGAACCACACACAGCGTAGCAGCACTATTTTATCAAGATTCAGTGCCGTAGAGTTCCTGACAGTTAGGGAACGCAACCCCAGGTCTGTCGTACTTTCATAAATTCACACTCTGATGTGTTTACCGTGAAAGCCTGTGCAAGGCACCAAGTACCCATAGTTTATTATAGATTATTACTGTATACATATTTCATTTATTACCATCATTATCACCTGTTCTCGTCCACGTAAATTAGCTCAAATTATTTGCTTTGATGACACTGCTCTGGACTAGACCCAAAAGAGTGCATGTCAATGAATAATTATTCAGATTTGGCATCTGTACCTGAAAGGTGTACCACAAGGTTAAATTTTGGTCCAGGTTTATTTAATATATATATACATAAATTATAGTGCTGGCTCTGCTTCTCAGATTGCAAACTTTACCATTATGCAGATGAAACAATGTTATATTGCTTAGCTGATTTTGTTCATGCTACAGCCAGAAAATTATGCATTTGTTTTATAGGTGGCATTGTATAAGCATGAAAACTAAATTTATGCTGTTTTCCAGATCTCTTTTTAGTCTAATTTAATACTATACAGAAAGAAAGTGAAGCAAGTTCTTCATTGCAGAAAGTAAAGCAAGTTCTTCATTGCAGAAAGTAAAGCGTATTGAAAGCAAAATAGAAGGCTCAATTTTTTAATATATTTGATTATGTCCCCTTATCAGAAAGATACCAAATTCCCTGTAGCTTGAAATAGATGCAACACTGCGTTTCCTTTAAAAAATAATAATAAAAAAATAAAAATAAGGTTTTCCTCACT
This sequence comes from Astyanax mexicanus, assembly GCF_023375975.1. Taxonomy (NCBI): domain Eukaryota; kingdom Metazoa; phylum Chordata; class Actinopteri; order Characiformes; family Acestrorhamphidae; genus Astyanax; species Astyanax mexicanus. Next base: position 9,185,731 of record NC_064432.1, on the reverse strand, counting down.
GGTTTCTGAAATCTACTATCGCTCTTAAGATAATCAAGATATTAGCATAGACGGATATCCATGAGATCATAGAGAAATGAGATATTACATTTGTCTTATATAAGTCTCATTCAGCCAGCACTGAACTGAGATCAGTCTGAATAAGAAACGAATAGTAAGATAATTGACTAAATCACCTGATAGAAAAAGCTGTGTTTGGAATGGCTCGCTCATTAATTCATTCACTATTAACTATGTAGCATTTTTCTATTTATTGAACTGGTTATTTAAGAATCAAACAAGAAACCATATTTATGTGTCCTGCTCTGAGGACATCTTACACAGCAGTACTGCATGGCATAGTATATTTTGGAATTTCTAGCATACATCTTCTGTACAATATTATTATAATATAATGTAATTAATAGTGAACTATATGGGGAAAAATATACTGCTGAGTTTCGACAAAGCATTGTAAAAATGGCCAATCCAAATTGCTTAGTATTTCTGCAATAGGAGACGATTCCGAAACAGCCACACACAGTCATTTTTTCATTATTAGCTTTGCTAATAGAATATAGAGTTAGACATATGTCCCTGTTGGGTTAGCGCCCCCAAGATATAGTCCAATACCCAAAATTAAGCTAATTATTTTCCTCAATTCTGTCTCCATAATCCCTGTATTAAACTCTCTAAATTCTCTAATTATTTATCCAGTCACACACCTCTCTGACATTATTCAACAACTTAATTATTTATATTAACACTTCCCCAACCTTGCTTACATTAAAGTACACTGTACTCATGATTGGGTATTCACATTTTCACATTTATTTTTGGAACTGTCTTATAACGTATGCATATGTATATTATATTATATTTCTATTTCACATTAGTCACTGTCATAATAAATGTCATTGCACTTTACTCTGTTAATTATTTAATTATTTATGACCATTAGTAATATCTACTGCACTGCTCCGTTTACAGATAGATCTTTACCTTGTATAGTTAGGTTTTGTATATCCTTATATTTATATATCTATCTATCTACCCATACAAAAGCCTTTTCCCCCTGTTCACCTCTGTCCTCTATTTCCCTACTGAACTGATGTTCTATTTTCTATATCTCACAAGTGTTAATTCACAAATAGCCAACCTCTCAGTCTAAAGCCAATAGGCTGGACCAACTCCACCTACTTCACCTTGGACTCCTCCCCTGCAGTGGGACTCATCCATTCCTATTTCGTTGACACACAAGAGTTCGTACACTCAACCAATCACATCGCTCGCAGGAACCCTGCGCACACACATTTCAGTAGCACTCACTCTGTTTCACACACACTGTAACGCATACGCACACACTTATGTTGCATTCAGTCTGTCTCGCACACACTGTAACGCATACGCACACACTTTTTTCAGTCTCACAGTTCCACACACAAGTCTAACACATACGCACACACATTTCAGCCTCACAGTTCCACACACAAGTCTAACACATACGCACACACATTTCAGCCTCACAGTTCCACACACAAGTCTAACACATGCGCACACACATTTCAGCAGCGCTCACTCTCTCGCACACAGTCTTTGATTCGCTGCCACACACTTTCACGCTCACAGGTGCACCTCCACAGTATCATGCAATAACTATTAATTCAATAACTTTTAAAAGTTCGTAGTAGGCACAGCGTATACTAATTTTTTACGAAATGTTTTGAACAGGAACAACATCTGTTTATTTTTAATACAAACATAAGAGATTTACAGTAGGAACAGCGTCTACTCTTCCGAATTAAAAAATAGAGAGGTCGGAACAGCTTCGACCCGAGCAGGGACAGCTTCTGCTCTTTTTAACCAAATAAAATAGATAAGAACAGGTACAGCGTCTGCTCTTTTGAATTAAAAATAGAGAGGTCGGCACAGCTTCGACCCAAGCAGGTACAGCTTCTGCTTTTTTAAACCGAATAAAAATAGAGGTGAGTAGGAACAGCGTCTACTCTGGCTTTTTGCGAGCGGATCAATATCGAGGTGAGCCTTGCACCTGGCCGTTATCCGAACTTCTCGTCAGAAGCCGGGGGGAGACGCCAGCATCCAATCCTTAACCCTTGATTAGGAACAACATCTAATCTTTTTATAAACCTTTGAGTAGGAACAGCTTCTACTCTTTGTTTTTTCTTTTTTATAAACAGCTCAGTATGCTGTCTGCTTCCCTCCGGACAGCAGCCAGGCCGCCGATCCACTCAAATTTAGAAATAACCAATATGCAGAATTTGATTAAACAGGCTCTGCTTACCTGGTTTGTTAAGTTCGGCCGTGAGTGGATCAGTGCCGGATGCTGTCCTTCGTCAGACTCGTCGTCGGGTCACCAAATTGTTGTAGAAAAGAAAATGAAAGGTGGGCTACTCCCACCTCTCGTCCGGGGTACAACTTCCCCTGCGTGTTCGTTTGATAGAGAGAGTCAGACAGGTGGAGTGAAGCTGAAAGCAAACCAAGTATTTATTACAAAGTACTGAATATTCAGGAGAACCAATACATATAAGACAGTGTTACAGCCGTCTCAGTAAGAGTTCTGACCCCCTCTGATCTGACTCCATGTTTTATACCCAAAATGACGTAAGCCTGTTGATGAGGCGTTGTTAAAATCATCTCATGTTAGCATGCACGTGTTAATACTGAAGTTTCACGTGTCTGACTGGACCACTAGTGTTTGACCTTGACTGTATTCTTCCAGAATGGAACCTCATGGCACTATCTGTGTGTGTGCGTCACCCCCCGCTTTGAAGTAGAGGTTTTTTAGGGAGGCACTCACTCATCCAAAGGCTGCTTTGATCTAATAGCCTTTTTTGTAGCAATTTAGCCCCGTACCAGCCGAATTAATGACCGTTAGTTAGGGTCCTGCAGTAAACAAAATACTTCAAGCCTGAGCTACATCTCATATGTTATATGTTAATGTGTTAGTAAATGTATCATGTGGGTTAATTTGTCATATAATAGAGTCTGTGTTAGTCACATGCCATATCAAACAATGTTTTACTATATATGTGCAGAATATATTGTGATTATTGATTAATCTTTTATATAAATGCGTGTAAAATACACTGAGTAATAAAAATGATCAAATATAGTGTGAGTATTGGTTAATGCATATAAAATACAAGGTTTCACACGATGATTCTGTAATTTTAGATACTAAGATAAGTAATCATGATTGTGAGATATGTGTCAATACACTTAAGGTAAAATAAACAGTTACTCTTCAACACTCAGAGACATGTCTAATCTCTAAAAGACTGAAACACTGAATTACTGCGTCTCTGTAGAAACACTACAGCAGTGCTGCACCTCTCGGCTACTTTAACTACAATAAAGGAAGTGCCCAAGTGGCTTGTATAGTTTCCTGTGTGAGCTTAAGGTGTGAAAACAGCAGAGCCCACCTGCTCTTTAGTAAAGCTGATCTTAATCTCTCATACACTACTGCATTTATGAGATCACAACACGTAACTTCTTTATGTATGTTTGTGTTTATATTTCCATGCACAGTTCTGAACGTCCAGTTCATCCATCACTCCACATTTCTAATGAGTGTTTTATCCCCTGTTTCTCACACTGATCAGCAGCAGCAGTTTGATTCTCTCTCATAGATGAACTGAAGACATCAACTGTTCCATTCAGAAAACAGAGAGAAACATATTCACTAAACTGAGCTCTGAAAATCCAGTATTTGCTCAGAGTTTCATAATCCTGTCAGGATCTTCAGTCAGGATTAGAAACAGGTTGGGTTGAGTGGGTGTGATGTCATAATAAATCCACTAGAGGGAGCCAATCAGCAGCTTAAATGCTGGATCTGAGAATGTGAGTGCTAAAGAATGCATTTATATTTAGTAACTGCATCACCCTCACAACATTTGTGATTGAGATTTTTCACTAAAAGTAAAAACTGTGTATGACTAAGATTAATCAGAATGAATAACAGTGAAATGAGTCTTTATAGAACACTCCTGTTTTCAGCAGATTCTTGTTTTTGTCTTTATTTAATTAAACACTTTTAAAAAGAGAAGTTATTCAGGAGTAACAAAAAGGTAATATTACACACTTCTCCCACAATATCTACTCTTTATATTCTCTTTTCACAGATCCAAACCAACTGACGATTACAGGGATAGTCATTCCAGTTATTCACAGGATCAGAACCAATGTCAGTTATAACACAGTCCTCATCTCCATTGCTGTTGGGTTCTCCAGGTCTCCAGAACCTATCAGAGAGAAGGAGAGTATCAGAGTGTTTATCAGAGCAGTGAGGAGTGAGAGTCAGTAACTGCATCATGATCAGAGTTCAGTTCAGGAGTCTCTTACCCAGTGATCAGTTCTGATCCGTCCACCCATTTCCAGACCCCCTCTGTTTCAGCGTCACTCAGACCAATCCAAACCCCCTGACCTTTTCTCAATGTGTTAATGAAGTCCTGTTGAAGTACAATAACTGCTTACACATTTCCAACAACCCACCTCTCACAAAAATGTTTGCTGTGTCTCCCAGCATAGTCTCAAGAGAATGGAAGAGATAACAGAACCCACGAAGAGCTGGTAGCTGCTCCTTTATCTGAGGAGGACCATGAGGAGCACTGCCAGAGCCCTATAAATGGACAGTGTGGGGCCTCAGGTGGACAGAGTGTGTGGGCAGTTCCTGAATAATAAAGGCATAGATGGCATTAACTGTTCCCCAGACCTCAATCCAACTGAGACCTTCTGGGAATGTACAGTGGTATAAAAAAGTTTGGGCACCCCTGACCATTTTCATGATTTTCCTTTATAAATTATTCAAATGTTCAGATCAGCAACTAGTTAAATAAATCATATAGCAGACGAACACGGCGATATTTAAGAAGTGAAATTAAGTTTATAGGATTTACAGAAAGTGTGCAATAGTTATTTAAACAAAAATAGGCAAGTGCATACATTTGGGCACCCTTGTCATTTTATTGATTTGAGTACTTTTATCACTAATTATTGGAACACAAAAAATTGTTTGGAAAGCCCATTGACCCTTGACCTACATAGACAAGTGAATCCAAATATGAGAAAGGCATAAGGTGCCAATTTCAAAGACAAACACTTAAAGCTACACACAGTAAAATATGTAAAATATCATGCTGTAGTGTTGTGTGGTTAGTGCAGGTACTGGAAATCTAGTTAAAGTTGAAGGTCTCATGGATTTCAGTCAATATCAGAAGATTCTTGAGAACCATGTTTAAGAATCATTGAGAAAGTTGAAGTTAAAGCGCCGGGGCTGGATACTTCAACAAGACAACGACCCTAAACATGAAACACTGCTCACAATCTACTAAATCATTCATGCAGAGGAACAAGTACAACGTTCTGGAATGATCATCTCAGTCCCGAGACCTGAATATTACTGAAAATCTGTGGTGTGATATATGCTTAGAAACCATCAAACCTGAATGAACTAGAGATGATCAACCAGAAGCCAGACTCTCATTGCTATATGAAGCGTTTAGAGACTGTTATTTCTGCAAAAGGAGGCTCTACTAAATGTTGATGTAATTTTTTCTGTTGGGGTGCCCAAATTTATACACCTGCCTAATTTTATTTAAAGAATTATTGCACACTTTCTGTAAATCCCATAACATCCATTTCTCTTCTCCAATATCACTGCGTTCTTTTGCTATACGATATAATTAACTTCAATTGCTGATCCAAACAACCAACAATTATATAGGATAATCATAAAAATGATCAGGGCCGCCCAAACTTTTTCATACCACTCTATATATCAGCTCATCTGACGACACCAAGTTGCATCTCGGACTGTCCAGGAGCTCCCTGATTGCCTAAAAAGGACATCACCCAGGACACCATTCATCATCCCATCAGGAGCATGCCCAGATGTTGCTGGGAGTGAATAAAGGAGCTTAGGGCCCACACACACTTCTGAGTAACTGTTCACAGAAATTCAGATTTCAGTGGGTTAATGATTTTGGTTTCCATTTACTGTTATGTCATGTTTCTCAACCAATTAAACAATTTATATCAGTAAGATTTTTTTTTACCTACTTCTCTTCTTAACCTTTTTTTCGTTGAGATCCAATGAGTTACCAATTTATATGACGAGTGGAGCAAATAAAATGAACAGTGAGTGTAGAAACAAGGAGGTGGTCATAATATGTAAGTAGTTATACAGTGTTTTACAGGTAAATACACACTTACTCTCTCTCTCTCTCTCTCTCTCTCTCTCACCTGTTCTTCTCTGCTGTTGATGATCACCAGATCTGATCCTCTCTCTCTGCAGTCGTTTCTGCTCTTAGTCCAGCTCTTCTCCTCAGTAGAGACGTAGTAAAGACTGGAGTTAAAGTCGATCCACCCGTCCCTAACTGCTTTATCTATGGATGAAACACATATGGTCACTTCTGGGTCACGACTGCTTTTTAACATTCTTCTCTGGTCTATATGATTACGATTCTGAGAGATGTAATACAGAGCTGCCAAAACTCATAAAGAAATGAGACACAACACAGAGTTAACCTGAAAGAACGTATCTACAATTCAGACTTTACAGGTAAGATACAGATTTAATGGAACATTTTACGGTTGTGATTCTGGTTTCAGAGATGAAAAACATTACTGGTGCAAGAATAACAACGGTAATCCAGTAGATGGAGGACAGAGCAAATCGGTTTAATCATTTTTACAACAGGTTTGACTGTCCTGCTCCTGCTGCCCCCTCCTCCTACCCTTCTGCAGCATCCACCGCCCTGTCACCACCAACGCCACCCCCCTACTCCTCCTCTCTTCCTGCAGCATTTACCACACCATCATCACCACCACCATCTTAATCATCACCACCATCACCCTCACCTCCACCACCAGAACCTCCAGCCAATCAGCCATCACCCTCACCTCCACCATCTGTCATCACTACCATTACTTTCACCTCCATCTTCATCATGTCCACCATCACCCTCACCTCCACCATCTCCGTCATCACCACCACCATCACCTCCACTATCACCGTCATCACCACCACCACCACCCTCACCTCCACCATCTCCGTCATCGCCACCATCACCCTCACCTCCACCATCTTAATCATCACCACCATCACCCTCACCTCCACCACCAGGACCTCCAGCCAATCAGCCATCACCCTCACCTCCACCATGTGTCATCACTACCATTACTTTCACCTCCATCTTCATCATGTCCACCATCACCCTCACCTCCACCATCACCGTCATCACCACCACCATCACCCTGACCTCCACCATCTCTGTCATCAACAACATAACCCTCAACTCCACCATCCTCCTCATCATCACCACTATCACCCTCACTTCCACCATCTTCATCAACACCACCATCAGCTGGCAGACAAATCAGTTCCCCCAGTTCATCAACCTTTACTGCAGACCAAGTCAGGAGACAGCTGAGGAGACGTCACCTCAGGAAGGCAGCTGGCCCGGACAGAGTGTGCCCCAGAATGCTCAAGGCATGTGCTGTCCAACAGGGTGAGCTCCTCCAACATGGGTTTAACCTGAGTCTGCGTCTAGGGAGGGTTCCTGCCACAGGGAAGACAACCTGCCTCACTCCTGTTCCCAAGAAGGCACACCCAAAGGAGCTGAATGACTACAGGCCGATCACTTTAACATTTCACGTGATGAAGACCATGGAGCGACTGCTGCTGCACCACCTCAGACCTCAGGTCCACCATGCTGAGGACCCACTGCAGTTTGCGTACTGCGAGAAGGTAGGAGTGGAAGACGCCATCCTCTATTTTCTGCACAGAGCTCACTCTCATCTGGACAAGAGGGGTGGTGCCTCCAGTGCCTTCAACACCATCCAGCCCCTACTACTTAGAGACAAGCTGCTCAAGATGGAGTTGGATATGCACCTGGTCACCTGGATCACTGACTAACTTACTGGGACACCACAACATCCATCCATCCATCCATTCATCCATCTATCCATCTATCTATCTATCCCAGTTCAACCTCAAAACCAGTGTTAGAATGGTGTTCCTAATAAAGTAATTAAAAATTGCAATTAATCACTAACCCAGTTCAGAAAACCTTCTCTGGAGCCCGTCTCTCTCTGCCTGTAACTGGTCTCTCTCTGCCTGTAACTGGTCTCTCTCTGCCTGTAACTGGTCTCTCTCTGCCTGTAACTGGTCTCTCTCTGCAGCCAGGTTTGTGTAACTGGTCTGTAACTGGTCTTTCTCTGCAGTCAGGTTGGTGGTTCTGGTCTGTAACTGGTCTCTTTCTGCAGTCAGGTTGGTGTTACTGGTCTGTAACTGGTCTCTCTCTGCAGTCAGGTTGGTGTTACTGGTCTGTAACTGGTCTCTCTCTGCAGTCAGGTGGTTGAACTGGATCCACAGCACTGTGATGCAGTCAGCAGGAGAACACACAGCAGACCCAGACCCACTGCAGCCAGTCTGTAGCGTCTGCTTCCTGCAGAGCGACTCTCTATGAGGAAACACAGATACATGAACTTTAATCATAGAAACAATAAATACACTGATTTATCAAACGTCATGGGACAGCAATAGGTAAATTGATCATGGAGGGTTACCTCAGGGAACAGTATAGGAACCTCTGGGTAGGAGGACAGGATATTTGTAACCTTTCACCATTAGCTCTGGCTTTTAGCTCCAGACATCAGGGCACGCCTTATATTTGACCCTGGTAGGTAAAATTCTAGAAGAGGGTATCATGGGGCAAGGCAAAAGGGGCCCACCCCATCGCCTCGGCCCCGGTCAGGGGTGCCAACTTCCTGGTGAAAAAAAATGCTAAAGAGCTATAATGCTCATTTAGGTTTGTTTCGGTGTGGTGGAGGGCAACTTTATTCAATAAACGTCTGTTTTAGTTCACTGGGTCCCTGTGTTTGTGTCTCTCTCTACTGCTTCCTGTTCATCAGGTCCAAAATAAACAAAAGTATATAATTTAACAAGTTCATCAAGTCCACCTTTCTCACACCCACATTTCACTGGTTTCTGACCTCTTGGTTGAAAACCTTTCTTTCGTAGGCTTTTCTTAACCAGTGTCTGATACACTTGTACCAGCACCATACACTCTTACACAACTACCATACATGTGTCACTGCTGTCAAGTACACTTTTATCAGTATGAGATACCTGAGTTTACTGAGAACTTCCCAAGAACCTGTAATTTACTGATATTCTCTACAACACAATACAGTGGTGATCTGATAGCTTCAGTGTAGTAATTCTGCTGCTTGTTCTTTATCATCACCAGAAAACAGTTAAAATATCACAAAGAGTAGATTTTAAACAGAGTACAGCTCAGTTTTTTTTTTACTGTTATACAAAATTCAATGTTTCTATAATTAGTAATGGTACCTGCTTGTTGTGTCCATTTATTCCTTTTCAAGTCCTCCACCTCAGTGTCGGGGTCGAGGCCTCTAACAGCTTCTGAACTCTCATATATAACCACCGTTATCTCGTCTCGATCTGCTCTGTTCAGCTCCTCAAAGTAGATCAGATCCTCATAAACACTCAGAGACATGTCTAATCTCTAAAAGACTGAAACACTGAATTACTGCGTCTCTGTAGAAACACTACAGCAGTGCTGCACTGCTAACCTACATAAACGACATTAGTGGTTTTAATACAGGAAATGACTAGGTACCAAATGCCATCCTCTTTAGACAGTGTGGTTGATTGTAAATGCTGTTCTCACGCTCATGAACAAAGCTGCTTCTGACCCTCATAAACTGTACTTCTTATATAATATAATATAATATAACTTGAGTATAACTTCCTATGTTTCTGTTTATATTCATATGCACGGTTCTGAAAGTCCAGTTCATCCATCACTCCACATTTCTAATGAGTGTTTTATCCACTGTTTCTCACACTGATCAGCAGCAGCAGTTTGTTTCTCTATCAACTGTTCCATTCAGAAAACAAAAAACTTATAACTCATTAGAAACACGTTCAGTTTGGGTGTGACGTCATGATAATTCCACTAGAGGGAGCCAATCAGCAGCTTCAATGCTGGATCTGAGGCTGTGAGGCTGGTCGGTGATTCACAGTCTGCAGTAAAATTACAGATTAAAATATTTAATTAACCTTTGTGGTGTCTCTGGACAGGTCTGAATAAAAAATAAAGGAGTCATTTATTGTAAAAATAATTACCGGAAAATATCTTAGAATTAAATACGGAGTAGAGGGTGAATAAGTGTTTCTGCTGGTGGAGCCGCCACGATTCTCTGTGTAACAGTGAGAAAGACACAGTCTCAGATACGTCTCAGCTCCATCCTCTAACCAGCGCTGTTTACTCAGAAACTGAAAACTTCATAAAGCTTTGTCTCGATCGTTCAGTCTGAGACGCTTCATCTGAAAGAGGGTTCTCTGCTCTGCGTCTCTGAAAACCTGTTTATTATTATAATCACACATCCAGCACATGATCACAGTTACAGTTTGTACAGTTTGGATATTGATGCTCTAATGAAGGTTTTCAGAAGCTCCACCCTGAGATAAAGGCTGGGTTTGGGGTTTAGTGAGGATCTGGACCAGTTCAGCTGCAGAGAGACGGTAGGAGAATGGTTTGAGCTGCTGCTGTGCTGAGTGTGTGACTCCATGTTAATTAGCTTGTGTATAATAGGATGTTTTTGTAGTTGTTATTGGAAGTTATACAGGTTTTAAGGGTCTGACCTAAAGCAGAGTGTTAAGGAGGGTATGTACATTCAGTAGCTGTATCACCATCAGCAGCCGGAGTCCGAGAGAGAACAATTGTCTGTGTTTTCAGCTCAGGTGTCTGTTGGCTGATGTATCAGATCTGGGGATCTGGTGCTTTCTTCTGAGTGTGTTGACTGCCTAGTGATTGGGTATTGGACTTACAAATTGCGAAGAAATTGGAGTAAAATTTGGAATAAATTATTAAGTTCAGTTGCTGTGCACTTACCGAGTGTGTGCATTTGCACGTCTGTGTCAGCAGTTTAAAGGAACTGAATGCATTCATTAGGAGGGATGTCCAAAAACATTTTAACATAATGGGTTGATTTCCCAAAAAGAGGTTAAGCATATTCTTGTACTACACAAAAATTGTGATTGAGATTTTTCACTAAAAGTAAAAACTGTGTATGACTAAAATTAATCAGAATGAATAACAGTGAAATGAGTCTTTATAGAACACTCCTGTTTTCAGCAGATTCTTGTTTTTGTCTTTATTTAATTAAACACTTTTAAAAAGAGAAGTTATTCAGGAGTAACAAAAAGGGAATATTACACACTTCTCACACAATATCTACTCTTTATATTCTCTTTTCACAGATCCAAACAAACTGACGATTACAGGGATAATCAGCCCAGGTCTTCACAGGATCAGAAACAATGTCAGTTAAACCACAGTCCTCATCTCCGTAACTGTTGGGTTCTCCAGTTCTCCAGAACCTATCAGAAAGAAGGAGAGTATCAGAGTGTTTATCAGAGCAGTGAGGAGTGAGAGTCAGTAACTGCATCATGATCAGAGTTCAGTTCAGGAGTCTCTTACCCAGTGATCAGTTCTGATCCGTCCACCCATTTCCAGACCCCCTCTGTTTCACCGTCACTCAGACCAATCCAAACCCACTGATCTTTTCTCAATGTGTTAATGAAGACCTGTTGAAGACATGTCATCATTTGAGCATTTAAAATTATTCTATAAGAACCAGCACTCTTCCACCTGTAGGAAACCTGTGAGATCAACAGCACTTAACTGTGCTCTTCTAACTGTGTTCAATTGTGTTCTTCTAATCATATTCTTCTAACTCAGTTCTTCTGACTGGACTCTTCTTCACTGAATTTGTGTTTTAAACACAGTCCACAGTCCGTCTTATTAGCTGCACTGATCATATAGGACACTGTAGTTCTATCATTACAGACAGTAGTCCCTCTATTTCTCTACATAATTTATTATCCTACTTTCACCCTGTTCTTCAATCTTCACAGAAAGTGGATGAGGCTATGATTTCAGTGGTTGTTTTCATTTTGTTCTCAACTAATTACATAATTTATATCAGTAAAGATTTTTAACTTGTCTTCTCAACCTTTCTTTCATCAAGATCCGATGCGTGATTTACGTTTTCCCAGTGTTTATGATCAGTGGAGCTAAAAAAATTAACAGTGGGTGTAGAAACAAAAAACTGCAGAAAATTTAAACAGGACTATGTAGTTTTACAGTGCTTTACAGGTAAATAAACTCTTACTGCTGCGATAAACATTACTAAACAGTTTAATACCTCTCTCTCTCTCTCTCTCTCTCTCTCTCTCTCTCTCTCTCTCTCTCACCTGTTCTTCTCTGCTGTTGATGATCACCAGGTCTGATCCTCTCTTTCTGCAGTCGTTTCTGCTCTCACTCCAGCTCTTCTCCTCAGTAGAGACATAGTAAAGACTGGAGCTGAAGTAGATCCACCCGTCTCTAACTGCTTTATCTATGGATGAAACACAAAAGCAATGCATTATGAGAAAACACCTGTGGTCACTTCTAGGTCAAGATGTCTTGATGCTCTTCACAGAAAAATACTTTTTAACTCTCTTCTCTGGTTTATATGATTATGATTCTGAGAGATGTGAAACAGAGCTGCCAGAAAGAAATGAGACACAAATGTGTGAGTTAACCTGAAAGAACGTACAATTCAGACTTTACAGGTAAGATACAGATTTAATGGAACATTTTACGGTAGTGATGTACGGTTATGGTTTCAGTGCAAACAACACTGATAAAAGTTTGGAAGACTGGTGATAAAACTGTTAGACTGGTGTTCCTAATAAAGTGATTAAGAAGTGTAAGAATTACTAACCCAGTTCAGAACACCTTCTCGGGAGATCATCTCTCTCTGCCTGTAACTGGTCTCTCTCTGCAGTCAGCTTGGTGTAACTGGTCTGTAACTGGTCTCTCTCTGCAGTCAGTTTGGTGGTTCTGGTCTGTAACTGGTCTCTCTCTGCAGCCAGGTTGGTGGTTCTGGTCTGTAACTGGTCTCTCTCTGCAGCCAGGTTGGTGGTTCTGGTCTGTAACTGGTCTCTCTCTGCAGCCAGGTTGGTGTAACTGGTCTGTAACTGGTCTCTCTGTGCAGTCAGCTTGGTGTAACTGGTCTGTAACTGGTCTCTCTCTGCAGCCAGGTTGGTGTAACTGGTCTGTAACTGGTCTCTCTCTGCAGTCAGTTTGGTGGTTCTGGTCTGTAACTGGTCTCTCTCTGCAGTCAGCTTGGTGTAACTGGTCTGTAACTGGTCTCTCTCTGCAGCCAGGTTGGTGGTTCTGGTCTGTAACTGGTCTCTCTCTGCAGTCAGCTTGGTGTAACTGGTCTGTAACTGGTCTCTCTCTGCAGCCAGGTTGGCGTAACTGGTCTGTAACTGGTCTCTCTGTGCAGTCAGCTTGGTGTAACTGGTCTGTAACTGGTCTCTCTCTGCAGTCAGGTTGGGGTTACTGGTCTGTAACTGGTCTCTCTCTGCAGTCAGGTGGTTGAACTGGATCCACAGCACTGTGATGGCAGTCAGCAGGAGAACACACAGCAGACCCAGACCCACTGCAGCCAGTCTGTAGCGTCTGCTTCCTGCAGAGCGACTCTCTATGAGGAAACACAGATACAAGAACTTTACTCATAGAAATAATAAATACACTGATATGCCAAAAGTCATGGGATATCATTATATAAATTGATCATGAAGGGTTGCCTCAGGGAACAGCTTGGGAACATCCACACCTGTGTAAGTGGTGAAACTGAACACTGGTCAGTGTGCTCATGGCAAGGTGATGTGAATTGTGGGTTATTTTTACACTAAAGAATGATCAGATACAAAGTTCAGTTTGTTTACAGACTAAGTCAAGTCTGCACACACAGTTAATTTAGTCCTCCAGTAAATGTTAAACCATCAGTCTGATGATTAAAACATGTTTAACACAGAGATTTGGAGGAATTCTCTTAGTTAACATAAGAGGTAACATTCTGTTCACCACAGAACATACTCTCGTCTATCTCTAACTGAAACTCCATTCATAAACTTTTAGACGAGAATGATGGAGAGACTGGACGGACAGAAGTTTTTTTCGGTGGTGTTGGTTCTGAAGCTCGCTTGCTAAGCTAACTTCTAGTACAGATACATTGAGTATCAGACAGATGAGCTCAGTACAGCAGTTTCTGAATTAAACCAAGTATTGATGATAAAGTACTTGACGGACGTCTAAGTTAGTTAATGTTAGCTAACGGGCTAACAGCACAGACTATGTTCCAACTACTACACGTCTAGAAGATGAAGCTTTGACCCTGCACACACAGTCGGTTGTCAGTTAGTTAGATTAAGAGATTGTAGCTATTTTAATAAATATAACAAGGCGTCCTATAGTGTATCTGAATTTCATACAATATCAGTAGTGCAATAAAAGAGAAGGTGTGTAGTTTGAGAAATGGGACGTAGCTGCCATCTCCTGGTTAAAATATTAATTTATCTGTCCTGTTGTTGAGACGTGGGTCTCTGCAGCTCGGAGTTGTGGGCGTGTCGAAAGGTGGTCGTCTATTGGTCTATTGGAGCTGGCGTGTCAGCGTGGCCGCCATTTTAGAGTCGGCAACCATGCGCCCCCCTGTGGATTTATTTACACTGAGGAAGGAGTTTAATAAACCTATAGACCGTTTCAGATGAATATTCATGAGCGTAGGAAGTGACGTAGCTGTTCCTGGGACACCTCCGTTTAGCGGTAAACAGCGTTCATAACAGTGGACGTAATTTAATTTAAACCTTCCCTTACACACTGTTCCACAGCCACAATAACTGCTGCAACATGACTGCAAACTTCACCTAATCTGAGAGTCACAAACATTGAAAATCAGGTCATTAAGAAGCAGATTTTCAAATTGTTCTTCAAACAAGTAAACTATGGAGGACCAAAAATTACATAAGTATAAATAAATAAATGCACATATAAATAAATATATAATTAAATAAATGAATAAATAAATAAATGTTGAAATAAAACAAATACATGCATAAATAATTGTATACAATTATTTATGCATGTATTTTTTTATTTCAACATTTATTTATTTATTCATTTATTTATTTACCTATACAATTATTTATTTTTTCATTCATTTATTTTAACATTTCTACATTTATTTATTCATTTATTTCCACATTTCCACATATTTATTTATTTACCTATACAATTATTTATACGTGCATTTATTTATGTATGTATATATTTATTTATTTCAACATTTATATATTTATTAATTCATTTATTTATTTCTACATTTATTGCATTTATTTATTTATAAATATGTCCTTTTTGGTTCTCCATAGTAAATACGCGTGCTTTCGTTTTTCACACTGCTAACCTGCCATGCAGTTACAGTGTCCGCTCACAACTTCTCCCTCCTTCTGAGCTACAAACCATGCAGAGTGCGTGTTGGATAGCGTTTGACTTGCTACAACTTCACCATACACTCTAGTGATGCCTTTTCTTCTATAGGAACAAATATTCCCAACTTTTCCACTAAGAAGGTAATTATATGCGTCCAAAGTGCGGTACGCTTTCACTGCCTCCCTGGTGTAAACACACTCCGTTTCAGCAAGGTAGTGATACACATCTGGGTAGGTCACTTCCCTCTTCAATCCTTATCAAAATGATCAGGAGAAGAGGTTTGATCATTAATTATTCATTTCTGACCATAGCGTGTTTGCTCTGTGTTCTGGAGATTTGCGAAATATGCGATCGTCATTTTGACAGCTGAATATTTGAAAACAGCTCCACCGCAAGCATCGAAGGAACAGACATGTGCAGTAGCTTTGCTAGTGTTTTCCCTCATCGAAACGGTCTATAATAATCACAACTCTACCAAATTTTCACACGTTTTTTTTTTACAAACAGCAGAGATGTAGTAATGATTCAGGACGCTGTGACACATTACAAATACGTGCTTTCATGCTTAAATACTTTATATTATGCTCTTTAACAAAGACAGACATATGGTATGGCATAGTAATAAGTGCATATATATATATATATATATATATAGAGAGAGAGAGAGAGAGAGAGAGAGAGTTTCTATAGAGTACAGCTCAGTCTTTTACTATTATACAAAATTCAATTAGTAATGGTACCTGCTTTTTGTCTTTTCAGGATCCTCATCATGTTGGCGTCCTCCACCTCAGTGTCAGGGTCGAGGCCTCTAACAGAGTCTGAACTCTCATATATAACCACCGTTATCTCGTCTCGATCTGCTCTGTTCAGCTCCTCAAAGTAGATCAGATCCTCATAAACACTCAGAGACATGTCTAATCTCTAAAAGACTGAAACACTGAATTACTGCGTCTCTGTGGAAACAGTACAGCAGTGCTGCACCTCTCACCTACTTTAACTACAAAAGTGGTTTTAATAAAGGAAGTACCCAAGTGCCATCAAATATATACAGTTTCCCTGAAGGTGAAGCTGAACAGCAGAGCTCTCATGCTCTTTTTATTAAAGCTGATCTTAATCTCTCATACACTACTACATTTATGAGATTACCAAATAATCTGAATAAAAATTCTTTATGTATGTTTACATGTGTTTATATTTCCATGCATGGTTCTGAACATCCAGGTGACTGGATGTTGCCCAACCTTGAACAAAATGCGGGCAGACATGTTGGATTACAACATGTTGACGATGGTAGAGCAAGGAGGGGTCAAGGCAGTGGCAGAGGCACTGGGAGAGATAGATTTGCTGGCAATTGGCCAGCTTCCCAGCCAAGCCAGCAGCAGCAACAAGTCTTCGAAGAAGGAGATTACTGGACTAACCGATGCTACACCTGTGGAAAATATGAACATTTTGCTTGGAACTGCCAAGATCAGGCCCAGGGCTCCGGAAAGACAACCGACCAGTATGTCAAATGATCTCCCTGGCCAGAAGTAGATGCACCGTCCCATGGAAGGACCTTGGTCCATGGGCTTAACGGGTGGCCAGGGCTAAAGATTGGGTGAACACGGAGTGCCCTGACATGCAGTACAGGGCCTCCACCAGAACATGGAGGCACCCCTTTAATTACCATTTGAGGGCAGAGCCCACTGTGGAGCTTTTTTGGCCAGCTCCACTCGTGCAGGCAGTCTCACTCACAGAAGAAGAGGAACAAGAACTAGTTTCACTTCCTCCTCAGCGGTGGGCCACTAGTAAGCATGATGTGGGTCTAATAAAAGATTGTGAACCAGTGTCCATTTCACCAAAGTCTTCCTATAGGACTAGACAAGCTCAGTATCCTTTAAAACCTGAGGCAATCGAAGGCATTGGACCCGTGTTTCAAGCTCTCCTTGAGGCAGGGGTCATAGTGCCATGCCCAGATTCACCAATCCGAACACCAATCTTCCCAGTAATGAAACCCGGCTATCAAAGCCTTATGCACCTGGAATCTATAATCTCACTCAAAATTTTTGTTCATCCTGCATGATTTGTGCCCAAAACACACACAGACAGACCAAACCACCGTCTGACACACCAGTGGGACATCCCCCACCCACAGAACCAGTTCAACACTGGCAGATAGACTTCAAAGAGCTTAAACCAGCTGATAGGAAAAAGGTTTCTCTTGGTCTACATATGTATGTTCAGCAAATGGGTTAAAGCTTTCCCTACAGGTACACAGGATGGAGTAGCAGTAGCCAAGCTGTTCCTACAGGAAACTATCCCGAGATGGCGTCTGCCTTAACGAATCTCAAGCTAAATTGGCACAACAAACTGGGTTAAATTGGGTTAAGGTATTACCTCTGGTTTTGAAGTAGAGCAGGACCAAAATCCAAGCCAGAACCCATGCCTGAGCGCTCTTGAGATCTCTTGAGTTTTTGGCAGACCACCAAACGTAGGGATAGGGCCCCCGCCCCTCGATAATCACCTCCTTGACCACCCACTTGTAACACATTTTGTCGATCTCCACGACACACTCTCTTTTGTGTCTAAACAGGTGGAAGCAGCACTTCCGGAAGCAGCCGACCAGGCTTTCCACGAGATCCCGCCAGGGGAGCTGGGTGCTGGTGAAGGACCACACCAAGTCCTCCTAACCACCCACACGGTGGTAAAAGACAGAGGGAAGAGGCACTTGCGTTCACCACACACTCCAAGCGACCTAGTATAGGGACCACACTCGTTTAAGGTATCCTCAAGCCTGACAGGTGTAGGACGAGTGCGATAGGGCGTGCTCGCACTCCAAATACCGAAGGGTCAAGAAAAGGCTAAGGTTACCTGCCCCGAGGTGTGGAAACCAGGGATTCTAGGCGAGTCTGTATGGCCTGGATCACACCCTAAGAAACAGCTCCAGCATGCGGATCATCATACTTCGTGCCTGCCTGGGTTCCTCGCTAGGAGCCTGGGAGGCCGCTGAAATGCAAGGTGACAGAGGCGACGGCAAACACTGTCCACCCAGACAGACACTGCTTGGTGTCTCATTCATTGCTATCCCATGGATTCCATTCCACACCACCACCCCCCTCCCCCCCCAGATAACACCACAGCTGTTCTACTAATATAGAATAGGTCAGACTGTGAATTGATAGGGGATAGAACACATGTTGAATTTTTCCCAAGAATATTTGCTAACAGGACAGCTGCCCCGATGGTATAGAAGCTTTCAAGCCTCTAAGCCCCATCGCCCGGATTGTGACCCATCGGGACCCAGGTTTAATCCAAAGTTAAGCAATATGTATTTAACTGTAGTTTCTCCATCAGGATCTACTATGTGCTTGGTTCCTTGTATTTTTAACTGCATTTCAGCAATACTTACACGTTCATTCACTGCTCAGTACCAGCTGTTACAGGTGAATTATAAAGATAACAGCTTCCTCTCTGTGGAAAGAGGAAGTGAGAGTAGTGGCAGACAGCCTAGGCCCTTTTCTTAGACAGGAAAACAGTTGTTGTTGAACTCAAACTATGTGTTGCGGTAGAAATAGTAAATGTGTTGAGTGCGATTGCCATATAAGGGAAGTCTATGATATATCTCTGAATGCTGATTCATGTTTGTAACCATGAAAGGATGCTGAGGGAAGATATAAAAAAAACTGCTACAGACCTTACAGAGCTCTGAGCTAGGAATCACAGACCTTTGTATCTCTGTGTATCTAACTCTCAATAAAGCTTGTTACTCATTTCGACATACGACTCAGAGGTTTGATTTTATTCTGTCTATCAACAATTTTCACCACAAGTGTAAATAATTAATTAAACTAGAATTATATACATACTGTACTATATATACTATATAGAGTTTTATATACTGGTCTGAGCTAGGGTGACCAGATGTCCTCTTTTTCCCGGACATGTCCTACTTTTGAGACCTACAAAAATGTTCCGGGGGGGGATTTCAAAATCGTCCGGGATTTTGTTTGACTGCCCACTGTACAGTGCATTGTGATTAGAATTGCCACGCTGTTCCACTCCACTCCATTCCAGGTTTCTCTGTATCGCAAATTAGTCACGCCCTTCTCCTCAAATCTATCTACTTTGCATTGTGTGTGTGAAGAAGAAAGCGTGGGCTTGCCATTCTACCCCCTAGTGTTTACAAGCGAAAGCACGTGTGTGTCCAATGGTTCTACACCTTTTCTCTGGGTGGTACTTTCAGTGTTGAGCATCAGACCAAGAGAGCAGGCTTGTGACAGAGAAACCGAGGGACAGACTGAGCAGGAATGTGTAGCACATAAAAAGGTAGTAACGTTAGTAAAGTAAAGTGTAAAAAATTTAAAAGTAATATTAGCAAAAGGTATGCCCACAATGAATAAGAGTAAAACAGTGCCAAATGCTTTTAAGACATAGTTGCATTGCATGAATTCATAAAGCAGCCCTGTTTGTAGCCTGATACAAATGCATGTTATAGCTGTTTAAAGGAGGAAGTACCTTTAAGATGAAGAATTAGAACTGAACTGTTATATTAGAGAAATTCAGAAAATACCAAAAAAAAAAGGTGTCCTCCTTTTCAGAAACCCAAATCTGATCACCCTAATCTGAGCTAAATCATTAAAGAAATCCACAGTTATGATCAGTATTTGCTCAGAGTTTCATAATCCTGTAAGGATCTTCAGTCTGGATTAGAAACAGGTTGAGTTTGGGTGTGACGTCATGATTAACCCACTAGAGGGAGCCAATCAGCAGCTTAAATTCTGCATCTGAGGCTGTGAGGCTGATCAGTGATTTACAGTCTGCAGTAAAATTACAGATTAAAATATTTTATTAATATTTGTGGTGTCTCTGGACAGATCTGGATAATAAAAATAAAGGAGTAATTTATTGTAAAAATAATTAACAGTAAAATATCGTAGAATTAAATAGAGTAGAGTGTGAATAAGGGTTTCTGCTGGTGGAGCCGCCACGATTCTCTGTGTAACAGTGAGAAAGACACAGTCTCAGATACGTCTCGGCTCCATCCTCTAACCAGCGCTGTTTACTCAGAAACTGAAAACTTCATAAAGCTTTGTCTCGATCGTTCAGTCTGAGACGCTTCATCTGAAAGAGGGTTCTCTGCTCTGCGTCTCTGAAAACCTGTTTATTATTATAATCACACATCCAGCACATGAGCACAGTTACAGTTTGTACAGTTTGGATATTGATGCTCTAATGAAGGTTTTCAGAAGCTCCACCCTGAGATAAAGGCTGGGTTTGGAGTTTAGTGAGGATCTGGACCAGTTCAGCTGTAGAGAGACGGTAGGAGAATGGTTTGTGCTGCTGTGTGCTGAGTGTGTGGCTCCATGTTAATTAACTTGTGTATAATTGGATTTAAATGGTTTAAACTAAAGCAGAGCGCTAAAGAGTGCATTTACATTTAGTAACTGCATCACCCTCAGAAACTGGAGTCTGAGAGAGAACAAGTCGCTGTGTGTGTGTGTGTTAACACAGGTGTCTGTTGGCTGATGTATCAGATCTGGGAATCTGGTGCTTTCTTCTGAGTGTGTTGACTGCCTAGTGATTGGGTATTGGACTTACAAATTGTGTAGAAATTTAATTAAAATTTGGAATAAATTATTAAGTTCAGTTGCTGTGCACTTACGGAGTGTGTGCATTTGCACGTCTGTGTCAGCAGTTTAAAGTAAGTCAATGCATTCATTAGGAGGGATGTCCAAAAACATTTTAACATAACGGGTTGGTTTCCCAAAAACGGATTAAACATATTCTTGTACTGCACAAAATTTGTGATTGAGATTTTTCACAAAAAGTAAAAACTGTGTATGACTAAGATTAATCAGAATGAATAACAGTGAAATGAGTCTTTATAGAACACTCCTGTTTTCAGCAGATTCTTGTTTTTGTCTTTATTTAATTAAACACTTTTAAAAAGAGAAGTTATTCAGGAGTAACAAAAAGGGAATATTACACACTTCTCACACAATATCTACTCTTTATATTCTCTTTTCACACATCCAAACCAACTGATGATAACAGGCATAATCATTCCAGTTATTCACACAATCAGACCCAAAGCCGTATAAACCACAGTCCTCATCTTCGTAATTATCGGGTTGTCCAGTTTTCCAGAACCTATCAGAGAGAAGGAGAGTATCAGAGTGTTTATCAGAGCAGTGAGGAGTGAGAGTCAGTAACTGCATCATGATCAGAGTTCAGTTCAGGAGTCTCTTACCCAGTGATCAGTTCTGATCCGTCCACCCATTTCCAGACCCCCTCTGTTTCAGAGTCACTCAGACCAATCCAAACCCACTGACCTTTTCTCAATGTGTTAATGAAGACCTGTTGAAGACATGTCATCATTTGAGCATTTAAAATTATTCTATAAGAACCAGCACTCTTCCACCTGTAGGAAACCTGTGAGATCAACAGCACTTAACTGTGCTCTTCTAACTGTGTTCAATTGTGTTCTTCTAATCATATTCTTCTAACTCAGTTCTTCTGACTGGACTCTTCTTCACTGAATTTGTGTTTTAAACACAGTCCACAGTCCGTCTTATTAGCTGCACTGATCATATAGGACACTGTAGTTCTATCATTACAGACAGTAGTCCCTCTATTTCTCTACATAATTTATTATCCTACTTTCACCCTGTTCTTCAATCTTCACAGAAAGTGGATGAGGCTATGATTTCAGTGGTTGTTTTCATTTTGTTCTCAACTAATTACACAATTTATATCAGAGAAGATTTTTAACTTCTCTTCTCAACCTTTCTTTCATCGAGATCCGATGCGTGATTTACGTTTTCCCAGTGTTTATGATCAGTGGAGCTAAAAAAATGAACAGAGGGAGTAGAAACAAAAAACTGTCAGAAAATGTATGTAGTTTTACAGTGCTTTACAGTTAAATAAACTCTTACTGCTGCGATAAACATTACTAAACAGTTTTAAACATCTCTCTCTCTCTCTCTCTCTCTCTCTCTCTCTCTCTCTCTCTCTCTCTCTCTCTCTCTCTCTCACCTGTTCTTCTCTGCTGTTGATGATCACCAGGTCTGATCCTCTCTCTCTGCAGTCGTTTCTGCTCTCAGTCCAGTTCTTATTCTCAGTAGAGACGTAGTAAAGACTGGAGCTGAAGTAGATCCACCCGTCTCTAACTGCTTTATCTATGGATGAAACACAAAAGCAATGCATTATGAGAAAACACCTGTGGTCACTTCTGGGTCACAAGTGTTTGATGCTTTTCACCGTAAAACATTTTAACTCTCTTCTCTGGTTTATATGATTACAATTCTGAGAGATGTGAAACAGAGCTGGCAGAAAGAAATGAGACACAAATGTGCGAGTTAACCTGAAAGAACGTACAATTCAGACTTTACAGGTAAGATACAGATTTAATGGAAAGCTGTGATTCTGTTTTCAGTGCAACAACACTGATAAAAGTTTGAACGTAGAAAACTAAAAAAAATGATCCGAATGAATAAAAAGTGGAAGTGTAGACAAAAAAACAAATTACTGCATCTGAATATGGAACTGAATGCACTTAGACTGTTTTTATATTTGCACTTGATGAACACCTTCAAATCGCTCTTTGTGAGTACAACACGTTGTGGATTAAATGTAACTCCATAGTGTAACGATGTGGAATGATTTAGTGGCACAACTCTGTACCAGTTTAACCTCAAACCAGTGTTTGAATGGTGTTCCTAATAAAGTGATTAAAAACTGCAATTAATCACTAACCCAGTTCAGAAAACCTTCTCGGGAGCCCGTCTGTCAATCATTTTCGACTGCAGCCAATCAGATACTACACTTTCGTTGTCAATCACTTTTTATTAAGCCAATCCTCAGATAGACCAAGCTGTCCATCATTTTTTACTGCAGCCAATGACCTTAACAGATCTTTTAAAAGAAGGCGGGAACTGCGTTGCTACCGGTTAAACGTAGCGCGATTTAAACTTCTGAACAGCGGTGAAGCTGAATGTGTATAAGTATTTTACAAAATACATAAATAATAAACACATTTATGTGCTATTGTAGTTAGTCCTGCCTATATGCCGCTCTTAAACAGAAGAAACTGAATGAAAACGTTAGAAAAGCCCTGACTTTAGATATTTTCAAATCAAAGATTAAAATACTCGTTTTTCTGGAATGGCACTTTCGTGATTTTTTTCCTTTATTGCAGTAATTGCATTAAATCGTGTATACGTATGTGTGTGTGTGTGTGTGTGTATATATTGTGTATACACGATTTAATGCAAGACAGACAGACACTTTATTGATCCCTGAGGGGAAATTTTGGAATTACTGCAATAAAGATAAAAAATCACGAGTGCCATTCCAGAAAAACGAGTATTTTAATCTTTGATTTAAAAATATCTAAAGTCAGGGCTTTTCTAACGTTTTCATTCAGTTACTTCTGTTTAAGAGCGGCATATAGGCAGGACTAACTACAGTAGCACATAGATGTGTTTAAACTGTTAATATAGTATTTTGTAAAATACTTATACACATTCAGCTTCACCGCTGTTCAGAAGTTTAAATCGCGCTACGTTTAACCAGTAGTAACGCAGTTTCCGCCTTCTTTTGACAGATCTGTTAAGGTGATTGGCTGCAGTAAAAAATGATGGACAGCTTGGTCTGTCTGAGGATTGGCTTAACAAAAAGTGATTGACAACGAAAGTGTAGTATCTGATTGGCTGCAGTCGAAAATGATTGACACATGCACCGCCCTTTAGCCACGCCCACTGGTGCTCCGGCCTGCAGCATTACCCTTCTCAAGTGCTCTACTGGCTGCATTATTGAGGGGAAACGTGTTAAAAATGCTGAGTGAAGATTGTTGCTAAGACAGAAATCACCCCTAGAAATCTCTGATTGAGTGGAGGTTTGGTTTTTATATTCAGCAGGTTTATTTTAGGTTAAAACACTTAAGAATAGACAGGTCAAACTTCTGTTTTCTTTTTCCATAAATATCAATAAAAGTGTCTCCTGCTGATAAGGGCGTGGGAGCGGGTTTGATATTGGGGGGACACATGTCCTTATATGAATCAAAGCCCACCTTATAGTCTCTTAGAACAACATTTATGGGATTACCTTTAATCACAAATAAACCGTTCTATTCTGTACTTCTGTTTATTATTAGATACATCCAAGTAAAGGTCACTTTACAACCTAAACATGTTACTCCACTTTACATTTACTGTTGTTAGAAGAAAATATGCGTGCAATGTCTGAATTAAATACATATATGAAAAAAAACTGATGAGGTATCAGTATTGGCATGTCAATTCTGTTGTATATTTGTATATTTACATTTACGCCACCTTTTTCGACTAAAAGTACTTCTTATGACGGTGGTCTTTTAGGAAAAAGAATGTAACCTTATGTTTCATAGATATTTTTGGCAGAATTTTATATAAGCGTGAGATAACCCAAGCCCTCCTAGTCTGTTAGGGTGCTTTCACACCTGAAAGTCCGGACTGTGGTTCTTGTGTTTGCTATACTGATTTCTAGCTGCCTTCAAGTCGTGTCGGAAATATCGCATATATGAGATGAGATCACAGGAACGCCATCACAAACTCATATTTACCAGTGGGAAACTCGGATTTTTAGATAAGCCCCGAGTTTCCCAGTTGGGGGCGTTTTAGTAAAAAGAGGTCAATAAATGAATAGAATTTATTTTAATTGATAAATAGGTTGTTATTAGCTGACTAATTAAATCACTAGCAATATGTGAAAAAAACGTAAAAGTCTAGAGCCATGTTCCCAATGACTACATTCTATTAGGTTTAGAAAAATGAATGAAAGATTCCCCTGGCGGTCCGGGGATACAGGTTGTTTCTGTCTCTTTTACCAGTTGACCAATCCTGCTTTAGAGGAGGATATGACCCCCTACCTAATTAACATACAAATGCAGAAATAAATAAATGCAGACATAGCTTTACATCAGGCCTGAAACATATTTCAGTTTCAGTTCATAAACATTTTAATAACAAAAGTAGCCTAGGTTTAAAATTGTAAAATGGTCCCAAGGACGCTCCGAAGCAACAGCGGGAACGTTCTTTGGAGGAGAGAAGAAAAAAAGGTATAGAAATCAATGCTAAAGAAAAAAAACATAAAACAACGCAAGTGGAAGAAAAAAGAAGCAAAGGAAATCCAAGAATGGATGTAAAAGGAGAGAACTGTGCAGTGCTCAGCCTGTTTTTGCTGAGTTGTTTTATTTTTTGTTTATTTTGAGCTGAAAGCTGTCTTTCGTTTCTACGTGTCATTTTGCGGCATTTCCTTTGTTTTGTTTCCTGCCTTTTCCTCCACACCTCTTCTGAGGTGTTTGTTATTCCACCCATTCTCCAGAGTCCTTTGTGAAGAATCAGTTGCACCTCACTAGTTCAGCAATGTTAATGAAAATTACTAATAAATTATATTCATAATATATTATCTATATACATGTGAGTAGTTGATTTAATAAATTTATATATACAAATACATATATATTAATAATTATTATTCATTTGGATCCAACACCTTCTCCAATCTTAACAGCAGTATAGATAACGTATTTATTGATTGATTATAAAATTGTGTACTAATGGTTAAGATGTACATTAGGGCACCACTTGTCTTCTCTATAAAGACTAGACTAGCTAAGTGTCTGTGTCAGCAATTTAGAATAGCTGAATGCATTCATTAGAAGGGATGTCCAAAAACGTTTGAACATAATGATTTGGTTTCCCAAACAAAGATTAAGGCAATATTTGTTTTACACAGAATTTTGAATGGAGATTTTCCACTATAAGTGAAAATTGTTTATGACTAGGATTAATCAGTCTTAATAATCGTGAAATGCATCTGTATTTCACACTCCTGTTTTCAGCTGAATCAACTTCTTTTTTTACTTTATTTGATTTAAACACTTTAAAAAAGGTAATATAATTACACACTTCTCACACAATAAAGACTCTTTATACTCTCTTTTCACAGATCCAAACCAACTGGTTGCTACAGGGATAATCAACCCAGTTCTTCACAGGATCAGACCCATAGCCGTATAAACCACAGTCCTCATCTCCCTTACTGTTGGGTTCTCCAGGGTACCAGAACCTATCAGAGAGAAGGAGAGTATCAGAGTGTTTATCAGAGCAGTGAGGAGTGAGAGTCAGTAACTGCATCATGATCAGAGTTCAGTTCAGGAGTCTCTTACCCAGTGATCAGTTCTGATCCGTCCACCCATTTCCAGACCCCCTCTGTTTCACCGTCACTCAGACCAATCCAAACCAGCTGATCTTTTCTCAATGTGTTAATGAAGACCTGTTGAAGTACAATAACTGTTTACACATTTCCAACTACCCACCTCTCACACACACACACACACACTTAAGACACAAGTCAACATTTAAGCAGTTTAAACTATTCCATAAGAACCAGAACTCTTCCACCTGCAGGAAACCTGTGAGATCAACAGCACTGAGCTGTTTACTTCTAGCTGTGTTCATGTCATGGCTGGACAGAAACTACAGCACGTGCAGATGCAGTAAAAGGTTTATTAAATATAACAGTACACGACAGAGTGGTCAAAAACGAGCAGGGTCAAAAACCAGAAGCAGCAAAATAGGGGAATAACACATACCATAAACAGTAACCAGTCCAGAGATCATACACAGCAGGGCAATGGCAGAGACAAGACAAAAATCGGAATCGGAAAAACAATCCACAGCAGAGGGCAGGCAGGAATCGAAGTCGGTGAAAAGGCAATCCAAGGTCATACACAAAATAGAACACAGACAAGAGAAAAACGCTTTGTAATGCAGGGTTAACCAAACAATTTCTCGGCGAGGTGTGTGCATGAAGATGGCCTATTTATACTGAGCATGATCAGTATTCAGGAGAAAGATGGGTAGTGTCATGTGATCAGGTGCATGCGTTCTGGGCTGTGTAGTCCGGAGGTTGGAGATCACAGGCTGAGCTGAGTGTGGGGCGTGACAGTTCAACAAGTGGATCAGATACAGCAGTGCTGCTGGAGTTTTTAAACACCTCAGTGTCACTGCTGCACTAAGGATCTTTCAATAACCAGAAATATCCACACATGTACCTGCTGTGGTGCAAATGAAAGTGGTAAAGACAACCACGAGGGAGGGAATAACTACTCTCTACTTATACTTCCGGACTGATTCTTCTCTAGTTTTGTGTTTTGAGAGTGTCCTTTCACTACTGGTAGCATGAACCAGTAGCTGCAGTCCTCAAAGATTGCACAGGTAGCACAACTTCACAAGGATCGCACATCCCTACAGGCTGTTGCAAAAAGGTTTGCTGTGTCCTCCAGCACAGTCTGAAAAGCATGGAGGAGATAGAGTAAACAAATCAAGGAGAACTGCTATCTGCTCCTTTATAGGAAAAGCACTGCCAGAGCCCTATAAACTGATCTCCAGCAGGATATGGGTGCACTGAACAATGTTAGCCAGATGCTGTTAGATGCTGAGATGAAATCCTCAGAGTTACTGTCTGATCTTACACTGGTGCTGTGGGTCCTGGGTTTCTCCCGGTGCACTTCCTGAATAATGAAGGCATTTGTGGCATTGACTGGCTCTTACGTTTTCCAGACCACAGTCCAACTGATGAGAACCTCTGGGAATTTATGTATTAGTGCAACCAACAACGCCAATTTGCACCACAGACTGTCCAGAAGTTCCTTCTCAACTTCTCTTTTCAATCTTTCTTTCATCGAGATCTAAATACTCTCTCTCTCTCTCTCTCTCTCTCTCTCTCCCTCACCTGTTCTTCTCTGCTGTTGATGATCACCAAGTCTGATCCTCTCTTTCTGCAGTCGTTTCTGCTCTCAGTCCAGTTCTTCTTCTCAGTAGAGACGTAGTAAAGACTGGAGTTTAAGTAGATCCACACTTCCCTAGCTGCTTTATCTATGGATGAAACACAAAAACAAAGCATTATTTAAAAAAACACATATGGTCACGTCTGGGTCACGATTGCTTGATGGTCTTTACAGTAAAAGACTTTTTAACGCTCTTGTCTACATGATTACAATTCTGAGAGATGTGAAACAGAGCTGGCAGAAAGAAATGAGACACAAATGTGTGAGTTAACCTGAAAGAACGTACCATTCAGACTTTACAGGTAAGATACAAATTTAATGGAACACTTAAGATTTAAGGCAAATTACTGCATCTGAATATGGAACTGAATGCACTTAGACTGTTTTTATATTTGCGCTTGATGAACACCTTCAAATAGCTCTTTACGAGTACAACGCGTTGTGGATTAAATGTAACTCCATAGTGTAACGATGTGGAAGGATTTAGTGGCACAACTCTGTACCAGTTTACCTCAAACCAGTGTTAGAATGGTGTTCCTAAAAAGTGATTAAAAGTGCAATTAATCACTAACCCAGTTCAGAACACCTTCTTTGGAGCCCGTCTCTCTCTGCCTGTAACTGGTCTCTCTCTGCAGTCAGGTTGGTGTTACTGGTCTGTAACTGGTCTCTCTCTGCAGTCAGGTGGTTGAACTGGATCCACAGCACTGTGATGGCAGTCAGCAGGAGAACACACAGCAGACCCAGACCCACTGCAGCCAGTCTGTAGCGTCTGCTTCCTGCAGAGCGACTCTCTATGAGGAAAAAACACAGATACATGAACTTTACTCATAGAAACAATGAATACACTGATATGTCAAAAGTCATGGGATAGCAGTATGTAAATTGATTGTGAAGGGTTGCCTCAGGGCATGGCTTGTTAATGCCCACACCTGTATAAATTGTGAAAGTGAAGACTTGTTAGTGTGCTCATGGCAATGGCATTGGTGAACACCAATGATCGCACCTGCAACCACTTTTCCAACACTCAACAACATTTGTGGACAGGCAGCCTAATTGCCACCCGAGGCTGCATAGGAGGGAGGAACAGGACAAGACCGTTGTTACCCCATCACCTTTGCCTTTCACTTTCAGCTCCAGCCAGTTTCAGCATTTGCCCTGGAGCTTAAAGTTGTGGTGGATAAAAAAAAGATTAGTGACAAAACTACACAAAACCTGAGTCGGAATCAAAAGTGAGTAGCCATTTTTTACTACATTTTACTACAAACCTAATGCCACGTATACGGGATACGTGCAGACTGGCCAGATACTAGTACTACATATGCTTATATCTTGCGTTCATGCGGTCACCTGCCCTGCACACCCACATATACACTTGACCAGTTCAAGTATCCTAATTCTAGTTACAAGTATATATGAATGTATATATGAATGTGGCAGGAGAAATAAAAAAAAAAAAATATATATATATATATATATATACTATACCCTCCTCCTTATTAATTATAAATCACCTCCAAAAATATAAATTTCTATCCCAAAGTGAAAGGCAATGGTGACAGGGTAACAAATCTCTTGTCCTGGTCTGCCCTCCCATGCGAATGGGAAATGCTAGAAGAGAGGAGTGTCATGGAGCAAGGCAAGAGAACCACAGACCCACCCCCACGCCACAGCCATGGTTATGGGGTGTCCAGCTTAGCGAAATGAACTGATTAGCTCAGCTGGGCACATTTACAGGCCAGGACTATATATATATATATATATAATACTCTGTGGCGGGGCGAGGCCCGGCCAACGCATTACAACGCCGCTGACACACTCACTCGCAGCCGCTCTCCAGGGTGCTGAAAACCGTCAGCACCAACCTGAAGACAGCGCCACGAGAACACATGGGGCGAGGGCGAGCCAATGACGGGCCGAGGGGAGCTCCATAAAAACTGGCAGCAGACACTTGTCTGTGGGCTGCCGTCCAGACGAGACACTAATCACTGTTTCTGTTTCTCCCGCGTTTGTGTGCCTCTCTGTGAGCTCTCTTAGGACCCTGACGAGCCGTGTGGACTGCCGAACTTCAGAGGAGGTGGGGAGTGAAGTAAAAGCTCTCGGGGAGAGAGCCACTCAGCCTGGGACCGCATCTCCTACAAAACCGGCACTTGCACAGCCCGTTTTCTTTTTTTTCTCTTTTTTTTCCCCCTTCACTGTTCTACCACCAATAAAAACCCCTACGGGGAAGTTTATGTTCAGCACTCCCGTGTCCGTCCTGGTCCTTACCGGCTAGAGCAGCCCACACTGGTGGAGAATGCGGACTTACTGGACCGGAGTGACCAGAACTGGACAGTAAAAAAAATATATATAATTTTTTTTTTTTTAATTAAATTAATTTCTCTTCCCCCATCACCTCTCGTGGTGCTCTCTCTCTCTCTCGCTCCTGTGCCATGGATCAGGTCCTGCAACACCTCCTGGAGACGAGCCTCAGGCAGCAGGACGTAACCCAGGAACTCGCCAGGGGGTTGCGTGAACTGACCAACGACCTGGTGGCATCCCGCCAAACCGCACAGGCCGCCGCGCTACCGGATCTGCGACGCAGCGCCCACCACCTCCTCACGAAGCTGTCCCCGGGGGACGACGTAGAGGCATTCCTGTACACCTTTGAATGCGTGGCGGAAAGAGAAGTATGGGAAAGAGAAGAGTGGGCCACAATAATTGCTCCCTTCCTCATGGGGGAGGCTCAGCTAGCCTATTATTCCCTTCCTCCAGACCAGGCCACTGACTATGAGACACTGAAAAGGGAGATCCTGGCTCGCGTTGGGCTCGGATGACACAACTCCTCAGGGTCACCAAGCGCTGGCTCCAACCCGAACAGCTTAGCTCAGAAGCCATAACCGAACGAATCGCGATGGACCATTTTCTGCGCTCCCTACCTGGCGAGCTCCGAAAAGCGGTGGGCTTGAAGAACCCGGCCTGCGTGAGAGATATGATGGACACCACAGAGGCGCTGAGAGCATCCTCGACCTAGGCTGCCCCGAAAGGAAAGAGAACCCCCCCCTTCCATGCTCCATCGTCGTGAGAAGGTCCAAGCCCTGTGGTCGGACCCTCGAGGCCGCGATTTTGACCCGGCGAGGTATCAAGCCCGCGAGCCCCGCCCCCACGAACCTGTCCCGAGTCCCCGCGAGGCGCCCATGCCCACCGAGCCCGAGGTGATCCCCCGGCGACCGGCAGGACCTAAAGTGTGGCTCCACGGCCAAACCCACGGCTCGGCCCACTTGCGGAGGCTACGTCTCAATGGACGTGACGTCACCGCCATGCTGGACTCCGGGAGCACCATTATGCTCGGCCGGCCCTCCGCGATACCCTGGGTTCTTCCCCGAACTGAGACGGTAGAGGTTTCATGTGTCCACGGCGACGTGCGCCACGGCCCAGGTACGAGTGGGGAACCAATACAAAGACTGGCCACTCACGATCGGCCTTGTGGCACACTTGCCGGTGCCCCTCCTATTGGGATGTGACTACCCCAAGTTCGAGGAAGAGCTCCGGGGGTCGGCACGGCGCGCCACGCCCCAGCAGCCGCCGAGACGCAGCCAACCATGGCCCCAGCCCGCGTTAGCCGCCAGTGGACGCTCGGGAAGCAGCGGTAAAAGTTCAGAAGGTGAGAGAGACGAAATTTCTAACCCTGTTTTCTCTCTCCATCAACAGGTGCAGAAGGAGGGCGGTTTCGGCCACGAACAACGCGAGGATGATCGGCTCTGGCACTCGTTGGAAAATGTGCAAGAGGTGAATGGAGAGCCGCAGACTCCCTTCTTCATGGTGAAAGACCACCTCCTGTACCGCGTGACCGAGATAAATGGTGAGAGGGTCGAGCAGTTACTCCTGCCACGTAGCCAAATCCACAACGTCATGCAGCTGGCCCACCAGCATCCACTGGGAGGACATTTGGCAGCCGAAAACACCTTGGCCAGAATTCAACAGCGGTTCTACTGGCCGTCTATTCGAGCCGAGGTGAAGAATCACTATAGAAGGTACTCGACGGTCGTGGGACCGCTGCCAAAGTCTGCCCGGGGACATGAATACATCTTGGTCACCGTTGACTATGCTACCAGCTTCCCTGACGCGGTTCCCCTACGCAAAGCCACATCAAAGGCGGTGGAGCACGAGTTGGTACTCCTGATCAGTCGCGTGGGCATTCCTAAGAAAATCCTCACAGACCAGGGAACCCCTTTCGTTTCGAAGCTAATGACTGACCTTTGCTGGATGCTACAGGTACAACACCTCACCACTTCTGTATGGCACCCCCAAACAGACGGGCTGGTGGAGAGATTCAATCAGACACTAAAAAGGATGCTCAAGCGAATCGTAAGAGAGGACCCGCGCGACTGGGACCTCCTTCTTCCCCACGCTCTCTTCGCCATGTGGGAGGTACCCCAAGCCTCCACAGGGAAACATGATTACAGGACAACGAATCAGGCAAAAACATTAAACATACAAAATACAGAATACAGAACCCCCAGTGAGCACGGAGGCAAGGAAAAACTCCCTCAGAGCTGCAGGAGCATTGAACTCCTCTATGCTCGGAAGCCACGCGGACTCCTTGACGTGGTAAAAGAAGCCTGGGAGATGCAGCCTTCCCCATTCAGGTCAGTTATAGAATATGTTAAAACCATGCAAACACGGATTAACAAAGTGCTTCCCATTGTGAAGGAGCATATAGAGGAGGCCCAGGGTGCACAACAACGCGTATACAACCGCCCCGCCCTCCTGAGGGAATTCCAAGTGGGGGACCGAGTCATGGTGTTGATTCCCACCACAACCTGTAAATTCCTCGCCAGCTGGCACCCCAAGACCGAGAAAAAAATGCTTTTGCCACTCCATCCGGCCCGGCCAACGCATTACAACGCCGCTGACACACTCACGCGCAGCCGCTCTCCAGGGTGCTAAAAACCGTCAGCACCAGCCTGAAGACAGCGCCACGAGAACACGTGGCGCGAGGGCAGGCCGCCTAACCAGGCACGGCTGGCGGGTCCTAAAGACCACGCCGAGACCGGCCAATGACGGGCCGAGGGGAGCTCCATAAAAACTGGCAGCAGTCCGGACACTAATCACTCTCTGAAGTTTGCCCAGCAGGGCTACCTTCCATGGGGTTTTTCATGATATTTTATGTAATAGTTGTTTGCCTAGCCGACATGTTGTTGGCTATAAGATCAAGTTACCATCTTTTGCTCTGTTAAGTGTGAAACTAAGAACTGCAATGCAGGATTAAAGTTGCCATGCAATGAAAAAATCTGTAATGATGCTTTTTGTTGTCATTTGTACGCCTTAATGTTCCAGGGTTTGAAAATATTACAGTGTTTTTTAATAATATTAGTTTAATATCACAATTTTTTGCATTATTTGTTAATATTGTGAACAGGCACGTGTAGAGGGGGTGGCGGAGGGGGCTTGAGCAACTGCCCGTTTGGGTCTTACTGCCCTTATTGCCCCAAAGTGCTTCTTGATTATCAGCTTCCTGATTATCAGGTACACAGAGGTGCACATCTATCCCCATATGGTACAAAATGAACAATGCTAATGTATATAATTTAACAAGTTAATAGAGTATAACTTTCTCACACCCACATTTCAGTGGTTTCTAACCTAAGAAGCCCTCTCGGTTGGAAACCTTTCTTTTGTAGGCTTTTCTTAACCAAGCAGTGACACTGGTGTCTGACACACTTGTTCCAGCACCACACACTCTTACACCACTACCATACATAACTGCTGTCAAGTACACTTATCAGTAATCAGTAATTAGTAATGGTACCTGCTTGTTGTGTCTTCAGGATCCTCATTGTGTTGGTGTCCTCCATTTCTGTGTTGGGGTCTTGACCTCTAACAGCATCTGCACTCTCGTAGATATCCACCACCATCTCCACTTTATCTCCTCTGTTCATCTCCCCAAATCCAATCACATCATCATAAACACTCAGAGACATGTCTAATCTCTAAAAGACTGAAACACTGAATTACTGCGTCTCTGTAGGAACACTACAGCAGTGCTGCACCTCTCGGCTACTTTAACTACAGTAGTGCTGTTAATAAAGGAAGTGTCCAAGTGTCATCAGCTATATACAGTTCCTGTCTGAGCTGAAGGTGCGAAAACTGCAGCTCTCATTCTCTTTATTAAAGCTGATCTTAAATCTCTCATACACTACTACATTTATGAGATTAAAATATAAACTGAATATAACTTCTTTATGTATGTTTATGTGTTTATATTTCCATGCACAGTTCTGAAAGTACAGTACATGCATCACTCCACATTTCTAATGAGTGTTTTATCCACTGTTTCTCACACTGATCAGCAGCAGCAGTTTGATTCTCTCTCATAGATGAACCGAAGACATCAACTGTTCCATTCAGAAAACTGAGAGAAACATATTCACTAAACTGAGCTCTGAAAATCCGTATCTCAGTAAAAAATCAGTAGTTGCTCAGAGTTTCATAATCCTGTCAGGATCTTCAGTCTGGATTAGAAACAGGTTGAGTTTGGGTGTGACGCCATAATAAATCCACTAGAGGGAACCAATCAGCAGCTTAAATGCTGGATCTGAGGCTGTGAGGCTGATCAGTGATTTACAGTCTGCAGTAAAATTACAGATTAAAATATTTTATAAAAAACTAAAGGAGTAATTTATAGAAAAAATAATTAACAGTAAAATATTGTAGCATTAAATACAGATTAGAGGGTGAATAAGTGTTTCTGCTGGTGGAGCCGCCGCGATTCTCTGTGTAACAGTGAGAAAAACACAGTCTCAGAAACGTCTCAGCTCCATCCTCTAACCAGCGCTGTTTACTCAGAAACTGAAAACTTCATAAAGCTTTGTCTCGATCGTTCAGTCTGAGACGCTTCATCTGAAAGAGGGTTCTCTGCTCTGCGTCTCTGAAAACCTGTTTATTATTATAATCACACATCCAGCACATGAGCACAGTCACAGTTTGTACAGTTTGGATATTGATGCTCTAATGAAGGTTTTCAGAAGCTCCACCCTGAGATAAAGGCTGGGTTTGGGGTTTAGTGAGGATCTGGACCAGTTCAGCTGTAGAGAGATGGTAGGAGAATGGTTTGTGCTGCTGCTGTGCTAGAGCTTTGATACTCTGCCCGAACCCGACCTGACCCAAGGACCGACCCGAAATTCCGGGTCGGGCTCCAGAAAATAGTCCGAGATGTAGGCATCTGTTTTCTAATTATATTTTTATTTTATATAAAGCTCTGGTGTGATAATCACAATGTTGCCGAGTAACCAATTATTATTGTTCATGAAAGCGAACGAAATACCAAAAACTGAAAGTGAAAAAACATTTGTGTTAACTGAATCTAATAAAAACTGTAATTAAAAGGAAAAAACAGAACTAACTCGAACTGTATTGTGTGTTTATAAAACTAACTTAAATTAACTGAAATTACTGATAGAACACCCTCATTTTCGTATTTAATTTACTTATAAGCGCTGTTGTACAGCGGGCGGTGTTGTGCCGATTCTGTTCGCGAAGCGGAGTCGGATTCAGCTGGGAGTCGGATACGGCACAGCAGCGGATACGGCACAGCAGCGGCAGCGCGCGGCACCTCGTGGTCCGTGGCGTTTGTTCTCGTTTAAAGCGCTCGCGCTAGCCGCGAAATACGACAGAAAACACTGAGAAACTGCAGAATTATGTATGGGATTACAATATGAGCGCAAGGAGATAAAAGAGAAACAGGAGATTCAGTGTGTGAGAACCTTTACCCTAGCTCATACCAGAACTCAAATCTCTCTCTTTCTCTCTTTCTTGTTTCTTAGATTGATCTCTCTGATGAGATGTGTGAAAACTAATAAAAACTATCAAGCCCACTCTAAAAACAAATTAAAACTTACTGAACTGTAGGAGAAAAAAACTAAACAAAATTAAATTAAACTATAATAAAAATGAAAAAAGTAATCACGCAGCTCTGGGCCCATGTGAACTCCTCCGCGTTTGACTCGCAGCAC
This sequence comes from Astyanax mexicanus, assembly GCF_023375975.1. Lineage (NCBI taxonomy): Eukaryota > Metazoa > Chordata > Actinopteri > Characiformes > Acestrorhamphidae > Astyanax > Astyanax mexicanus. The sequence goes on along the minus strand of NC_064432.1, from coordinate 9,149,576 downwards.
TGTGTGTAGCTGTTCTTAAAATCATTTTAATGAAATAATAGTTCTATGCTTCTATGTTACAGTGTTAATTAACATAATTCTGATTATATTTCGCTCATTCAGACAGCCCGAAAACAGACAGTTTATGGGGCGGATCGGGTCGGCCTCGGGCTCATAATGACAGTTCATGGTTCGGGTTGGGTCGGGCTCGGGCAGAACAAGCACGGGCTCGGGCAGGGTCGGGTCGGATTTTTTGGGCCCGATCTAAGCTCTACGACCAACACAGTCCAACACATGAGGACGAGAGCATGCAGCTAACCAGGAACCAGGTGTTTGCCTCACCCAGCCCAGCCTGAGACTCCTGCTAGCTTCAGAATCTCGGACAAATGGGACAATAGGCTCAGCCAAAAGCTTCCTTGGTCACCACCCCTAGTGACCAGAACCGTCACTCCTTCACCTTCAGCTCTGGCTTTCAGCTCCAGACACCAGCAAAGCGAAATAGACTGAATAGCCGAACTGGGCTCATTTATAGGCCTGGACTGTTTCCAGCACCACACACACACTCTTACACCACTACCATACATGTGTCACTGCTGTCAAGTACACTTTTATCAGTATGAGATACCTGAGTTTACTGAGAACTTCCCAAGAACCTGTGATTTACTGATATTCTCTACAACACAATACAGTGGTGATCTGATAGCTACAGTGTAGTAATTCTGCTGCTTGTTCTTTATTATCACCAGAAAACAGTTAAACTTTCTCTAAGAGTTGAGTTTATACAGAGTACAGCTCAGTCTTTTACTATTATACAAAATGTTATTAGTAACGGTACCTGCTTTTTCTGTCTTCAGGATCCTCATCATGTTGGCGTCCTCCACCTCAGTGTCGGGGTCGAGGCCTCTAACAGAGTCTGAACTCTCATATATAACCACCGTTATCTCGTCTCGATCTGCTCTGTTCAGCTCCTCAAAGTAGATCAGATCCTCATAAACACTCAGAGACATGTCTAATCTCTAAAAGACTGAAACACTGAATTACTGCGTCTCTGTAGAAACACTACAGCAGTGCTGCACCTCTCGCCTACTTTAACTACAATAGTGCTGTTCATAAAGGAAGTGTCCAAGAGTCATCAACTCTATACGGTTTCCTGTTTGAGCTGAAGGCTTAAAAAACAGCAGAGCCCACCTGCTCTTTATTAAAGCTGATCTTAATCTCTCATACACGACTACATTTATGAGATTAAAATATAAACTGAGTATAACTTCTTTATGTATGTTTATATGTTTATATTTCCATGCACAGTTCTGAACGTCCAGTTCATCCATCACTCCACATTTCTAATGAGTGTTTTATCAACTGTTTATTTTTTATACACTGATCAGCAGCAGCAGTTTCATCAACTGTTTAATTCAGAAAACTGAGAGAAACATATTGACTAAACTGAGCTCTGAAAATCCAGTATTTGCTCAGAGTTTCATAATCCTGTCAGGATCTTCAGTCAGGATTAGAAACAGGTTGAGTTTGGGTGTGATGTCATGATAAATCCACTAGAGGGAGCCAATCAGCAGCTTAAATGCTGGATCTGAGGCTGGTCGGTGATCTACAGTTTGCAGTAAAATTACAGATAAAATATTTTATTAATCTTTGTGGTGTCTCTGGACAGGTCTAGATAATAAAAATAAAGGAGTAATTTATTGTAAAAAAAAAAAATTAACAGTAAAATATTGTAGCATTAAATACAGATTAGAGGGTGAATAAGGGTTTCTGCTGGTGGAGCCGCCACGATTCTCTGTGTAACAGTGAGAAAAACACAGTCTCAGATACGTCTCAGCTCCATCCTCTAACCAGCGCTGTTTACTCAGAAACTGAAAACTTCATAAAGCTTTGTCTCGATCGTTCAGTCTGAGACGCTTCATCTGAAAGAGGGTTCTCTGCTCTGCGTCTCTGAAAACCTGTTTATTATTATAATCACACATCCAGCACATGAGCACAGTCACAGTTTGCACAGTTTGGATATTGATGCTCTAATGAAGGTTTTCAGAAGCTCCACCCTGAGATAAAGGCTGGGTTTGGGGTTTAGTGATGATCTGGACCAGTTCAGCTGCAGAGAGACGGTAGGAGAATGGTTTGTGCTGCTGCTGTGCAGAGTGTGTGTCTCCATGTTAATTAGCTTGTGTATAATTGGATAATTTTACTTGTCACTGGAAGTTATACAGGTTTAAAGGGTTTAAACTAAAGCAGAGCGCTAAAGAGTGCATTTACATTCAGTAGCTGCATCATCATCAGCAGCCAGAGTCAGAGCGAGGCCAGTTGGCTGTGTGTGTCAGCACACCTGTCTCTTGGCGGATGTATAAGAGCTGGTGCTGTTTTCTGAGTGTGTTGACTGCCTAGTGATTGTTTTAAAAATGGGGTAAATTTTATTTAATTGTATATTGAGTTATTTTGAAGGAAGTATAAATTAACACTGTTATATAAGCTACGCACAGACTATTTTTCATTGTTTCAAAGAGTCCTTTTGTCAGTGTTGTCCCATTAAAAGATATATTTAAATATCTGCAGAAATGTGAGGAGTGTACTCACTTTCCTGATACACAGTATAAGCTAGGACTATTTCATTTTCACTGCAGCGCCCTCTCAGGTTCAACTGTGCTATAGGTGAGGATGATGTGTCAGCATACTTTGGTACACAGATACATCATAATGTGCAGATCAGTCAATCAATAATTCCACCCCCTGCATCTCACCGCTATCAGAGGCAAACTGCTGCAGCTCTGCCAATCAGCTCTCCCTCCTGCCCCGTCTCTAAACCCATACATCACCCAGTACCCCTCCCAAACGACCCCTTACATTTTTTAGCCTTTTCCAAATTTGAGTCACCTAAAATCAGGGGGTTTAGCCCTGTAAGTTTATTTGGGTGTGGTGGAGGGCAACTTAACTTAATGCAATAAACATTTGAGTTTAGTGAGTCTCTGTGTTTGTGTCTCTGTCTACTACTTCCTGTTTATCAGGTCTAAAGGGGTGCATGCTTATCCCCATACAGTACAAAATAAACAATGCTAATGTATATAATTTAACAAGTTAATAGAGTCTTACTTTCTCACACCCACATTTCACTGGTTTCTGACCTAAGAAGGCCTCTTGGTTGGAAACCTTTCCTTTGTAGGCTTTTCTTAACCAAGCAGTGACACTGGTGTCTGATACACTTGTTCCAGCACCCTGCACACTCTTAGACCACTACCATACATGTGTAACTGCTGTCAAGTACACTTATCAGTAATCAGTAATTAGTAATGGTACCTGCTTGAGGTGTCTTCAGGATCCTCATTGTGTTGGTGTCCTCCATGTCTGTGTTGGGGTCCTCCATGTCTGTGTTGGGGTCATGACCTCTAACAGCGTCTGCACTCTCGTAGATATCCACCACCATCTCCACTTTATCTCCTCTGTTCATCTCCCCAAATCCAATCACATCATCATAAACACTCAGAGACATGTCTAATCTCTAAAAGACTGAAACACTGAATTACTGCGTCTCTGTAGAAACACTACAGCAGTGCTGCACCTCTCGCCTACTTTAACTGAAATAAAGGAAGTGGTCAAGTGGCTCGTATAGTTTCCTGTGTGAGCTTAAGGTGTGAAAACAGCAGAGCCCACCTGCTCTTTATTAAAGCTGATCTTAATCTCTCATACACTACTACATTTATGAGATCACAACACATAACTTCTTTATGTATGTTTGTGTTTATATTTCCATACACAGTTCTGAACGTCCAGTTCATCCATCACTCAACATTTCTAATGCGTGTTTTATCCACTGTTTCTCACACTGATCAGCAGCAGCAGTTTGATTCTCTCTCATAGATGAACTGAAGACATCAACTGTTCCATTCAGAAAACTGAGAGAAACATATTCACTAAACTGAGCTCTGAAAATCCAGTATTTGCTCAGAGTTTCATAATCCTGTCAGGATCTTCAGTCAGGATAAGAAACAGGTTGAGTTTGGGTGTGACGTCATGATAAATCCACTAGAGGGAACCAATCAGCAGCTTAAATGCTGGATCTGAGAATGTGAGTGCTAAAGAATGCATTTATATTTAGTAACTGCATCACCCTCACAATATTTGTGATTGAGATTTTCACTAAAAGTAAAAACTGTGTATGACTAAGATTAATCAGAATGAATAACAGTGAAATGAGTCTTTATAGAACACTCCTGTTTTCAGCAGATTCTTGTTTTTGTCTTTATTTAATTAAACACTTTTAAAAAGAGAAGTTATTCAGGAGTAACAAAAAGGTAATATTACACACTTCTCACACAAATTCTACTCTTTATATTCTCTTTTCACAGATCCAAACCAACTGACGATTACAGGGATAGTCATTCCAGTTATTCACAGGATCAGAACCAATGTCAGTTGTAACACAGTCCTCATCTCCATTACTGTTGGGTTCTCCAGGTCTCCAGAACCTATCAGAGAGAAGGAGAGTATCAGAGTGTTTATCAGAGCAGTGAGGAGTGAGAGTCAGTAACTGCATCATGATCAGAGTTCAGTTCAGGAGTCTCTTACCCAGTGATCAGTTCTGATCCGTCCACCCATTTCCAGACCCCCTCTGTTTCACCGTCACTCAGACCAATCCAAACCCACTGACCTTTTCTCAATGTGTTAATGAAGACCTGTTGAAGTACAATAACTGCTTACACATATCCAACAACCCACCTCTCACAAAAATGTTTGCTGTGTCTCCCAGCATAGTCTCAAGAGAATGGAAGAGATAACAGAACCCACGAAGAGCTGGTAGCTGCTCCTTTATCTGAGGAGGACCATGAGGAGCACTGCCAGAGCCCTATAAATGGACAGTGTGGGGCCTCAGGTGGACAGAGTGTGTGGGCAGTTCCTGAATAATAAAGGCATAGATGGCATTAACTGTTCCCCAGACCTCAATCCAACTGAGACCTTCTGGGAATGTACAGTGGTATAAAAAAGTTTGGGCACCCCTGACCATTTTCATGATTTTCCTTTTTAAATTATTCAAATGTTCAGATCAGCAACTAGTTAAATATATCATATAGCAGACGAACACGGCGATATTTAAGAAGTGAAATTAAGTTTATAGGATTTACAGAAAGTGTGCAATAGTTATTTAAACAAAAATAGGCAAGTGCATACTTCTCTTCTTAACCTTTTTTTCGTTGAGATCCAATGAGTTACCAATTTATATGACGAGAGGAGCAAATAAAATGAACAGTGAGTGTAGAAACAAGGAGGTGGTCATAATATGTAAGTAGTTATACAGTGTTTTACAGGTAAATACACACTTACTCTCTCTCTCTCTCTCACCTGTTCTTCTCTGCTGTTGATGATCACCAGGTCTGATCCTCTCTTTCTGCAGTCGTTTCTGCTCTCAGTCCAGCTCTTCTCAGTAGAGACGTAGTAAAGACTGGAGTTAAAGTAGATCCACCCGTCTCTAGCTGCTTTATCTATGGATGAAACACATATGGTCACTTCTGGGTCACGACTGCTTTTTAACATTCTTCTCTGGTCTATATGATTACGATTCTGAGAGATGTAATACAGAGCTGCCAAAACTCATAAAGAAATGAGACACAACACAGAGTTAACCTGAAAGAACGTATCTACAATTCAGACTTTACAGGTAAGATACAGATTTAATGGAACATTTTACGGTTGTGATTCTGGTTTCAGAGATGAAAAACATTACTGGTGCAAGAATAACAACGGTAATCCAGTAGATGGAGGACAGAGCAAATCGGTTTAATCATTTTTACAACAGGTTTGACTGTCCTGCTCCTGCTGCCCCCTCCTCCTACCCTTCTGCAGCATCCACCGCCCTGTCACCACCAACGCCACCCCCCTACTCCTCCTCTCTTCCTGCAGCAGTTACCACACCATCATCACCACCACCATCTCCGTCATCGCCACCATCACCCTCACCTCCACCATCTTAATCATCACCACCATCACCCTCACCGCCACCACCAGAACCTCCAGCCAATCAGCCATCACCCTCACCTCCACCATCTGTCATCACTACCATTACTTTCACCTCCATCTTCATCATGTCCACCATCACCCTCACCTCCACCATCTCCGTCATCACCACCACCATCACCTCCACTATCACCGTCATCACCACCACCACCACCCTCACCTCCACCATCTCTGTCATCGCCACCATCACCCTCACCTCCACCATCTTAATCATCACCACCATCACCCTCACCTCCACCATCTTAATCATCACCACCATCACCCTCACCTCCACCATCTTAATCATCACCACCATCACCCTCACCTCCACCATCTGTCATCACTACCATTACTTTCACCTCCATCTTCATCATGTTCACCATCACCCTCACCTCCACCATCACCGTCATCACCACCACCATCACCCTCACCTCCACCATCTTAATCATCACCACCATCACCCTCACCTCCACCATCTTAATCATCACCACCATCACCCTCACCTCCACCATCTTAATCATCACCACCATCACCCTCACCTCCACCACCTGTCATAACTACCATTACTTTCACCTCCATCTTCATCATGTCCACCATCACCCTCACCTCCACCATCTCCGTCATCACCACCACCATCACCTCCACTATCACCGTCATCACCACCACCACCCTCACCTCCACCATCTCCGTCATCACCACCATCACCCTCACCTCCACCATCTTAATCATCACCACCATCACCCTCACCTCCACCACCAGGACCTCCAGCCAATCAGCCATCACCCTCACCTCCACCATCTGTCATCACTACCATTACTTTCACCTCCATCTTCATCATGTTCACCATCACCCTCACCTCCACCATCACCGTCATCACCACCACCATCACCCTGACCTCCACCATCTCTGTCATCAACAACATAACCCTCAACTCCACACTCCTCCTCATCATCACCACTATTACCCTCACTTCCACCATCTTCATCAACACCACCATCAGCTGGCAGACAAATCAGCTCCCCCAGTTCATCAACCTTTACTGCAGACCAAGTCAGGAGACAGCTGAGGAGACGTCACCTCAGGAAGGCAGCTGGCCCGGACAGAGTGTGCCCCAGAATGCTCAAGGCATGTGCTGTCCAACAGGGTGAGCTCCTCCAACATGTGTTTAACCTGAGTCTGCGTCTGGGGAGGGTTCCTGCCACAGGGAAGACCACCTGCCTCACTCCTGTTCCCAAGAAGGCACACCCAAAGGAGCTGAATGACTACAGGCCGATCACTTTAACATTTCACGTGATGAAGACCATGGAGCGACTGCTGCTGCACCACCTCAGACCTCAGGTCCACCATGCTGAGGACCCACTGCAGTTTGCGTACTGCGAGAAGGTAGGAGTGGAAGACGCCATCCTCTATTTTCCGCACAGAGCTCACTCTCATCTGGACAAGAGGGGTGGTGCCTCCAGTGCCTTCAACACCATCCAGCCCCTACTACTTAGAGACAAGCTGCTCAAGATGGAGTTGGATATGCACCTGGTCACCTGGATCACTGACTAACTTACTGGGACACCACAACATCCATCCATCCATCCATTCATCCATCTATCTATCTATCCCAGTTCAACCTCAAAACCAGTGTTAGAATGGTGTTCCTAATAAAGTAATTAAAAATTGCAATTAATCACTAACCCAGTTCAAAACACCTCCTCTGGAGCCCGTCTCTCTCTGCTTGTAACTGGTCTCTCTCTGCAGTCAGGTTGGTGTAACTGGTCTGTAACTGGTCTCTCTCTGCAGTCAGGTTGGTGTAACTGGTCTGTAACTGGTCTCTCTCTGCAGTCAGGTGGTTGAACTGGATCCACAGCACTGTGATGGCAGTCAGCAGGAGAACACACAGCAGACCCAGACCCACTGCAGCCAGTCTGTAGCGTCTGCTTCCTGCAGAGCGACTCTCTATGAGGAAACACAGATACATGAACTTTAATCATAGAAACAATAAATACACTGATTTATCAAACGTCATGGGACAGCAGTAGGTAAATTGATCATGGAGGGTTACCTCAGGGAACAGTATAGGAACCTCTGGGTGGGAGGACAGGATATTTGTAACCCTTTCACCATTAGCTCTGGCTTTTAGCTCCAGACACCAGGGCACGCCTTATATTTGACCCTGGTAGGTACAATTCTAGAAGAGGGTATCATGGGGCAAGGCAAAAGGGGCCCACCCCATCGCCTCGGCCCCGGTCAGGGGTGCCAACTTCCTGGTGAAAAAAAATGCTAAAGAGCTATAATGCTCATTTAGGTTTGTTTCGGTGTGGTGGAGGGCAACTTTATTCAATAAACGTCTGTTTTATTTCACTGGGTCCCTGTGTTTGTGTCTCTCTCTACTGCTTCCTGTTCATCAGGTCCAAAATAAACAAAAGTATATAATTTAACAAGTTCAAGTCCACCTTTCTCACACCCACATTTCACTGGTTTCTGACCTCTTGGTTGAAAACCTTTCTTTCGTAGGCTTTATCTTAACCAGTGTCTGATACACTTGTACCAGCACCATACACTCTTACACAACTACCATACATGTGTCACTGCTGTCAATTACACCTTTATCAGTATGAGATACCTGAGTTTACTGAGAACTTCCCAAGAACCTGTGATTTACTGATATTCTCTACAACACAATACAGTGGTGATCTGATAGCTACAGTGTAGTAATTCTGCTGCTTGTTCTTTATTATCACCAGAAAACACTTCTGTAAAGAGTAGAGTTTCTACAGAGTACAGCTCAGCCTTTTACTATTATACAACAAATTTAGTAATGGTACCTGCTTGTTGTGTCCATTTATGCCTTTTCAAGTCCTCCATCTCAGTGTCGGGGTCGAGGCCTCTAACAGCGTCTGAACTCTCATATATAACCACCGTTATCTCGTCTCTATCTGCTCTGTTCAGCTCCTCAAAGTAGATCAGATCCTCATAAACACTCAGAGACATGTCTAATCTCTAAAAGACTGAAACACTGAATTACTGCGTCTCTGTAGAAACACTACAGCAGTGCTGCACCGCTCACCTACTTTAACTACAATAGTGGTTTTAATACAGGAAATGACTAGGTACCAAATGCCATCCTCTTTAGACAGTGTGGTTGATTGTAAATGCTGTTCTCACGCTCATGAACAAAGCTGCTTCTGACCCTCATAAACTGTACTTCTTATATAATATAATATAATATAACTTGAGTATAACTTCGTATGTTTCTGTTTATATTCATATGCACGGTTCTGAAAGTCCAGTTCATCCATCACTCCACATTTCTAATGAGTGTTTTATCCACTGTTTCTCACACTGATCAACAGCAGCAGTTTGTTTCTCTATCAACTGTTCCATTCAGAAAACAAAAAACTTATAACTCATTAGAAACACGTTCAGTTTGGGTGTGACGTCATGATAATTCCACTAGAGGGAGCCAATCAGCAGCTTCAATGCTGGATCTGAGGCTGGTCGATGATTCACAGTCTGCAGTTAAATTACAGATTAAAATATTTAATTAATCTTTGTGGTATCTCTGGACAGATCTGAAAAAAAAATAAAGGAGTAATTTATTGTAAAAATAATTAACAGTAAAATATTGTAGCATTAAATACAGATTAGAGGGTGAATAAGGGTTTCTGCTGGTGGAGCCGCCACGATTCTCTGTGTAACAGTGAGAAAGACACAGTCTCAGATACGTCTCAGCTCCATCCTCTAACCAGCGCTGTTTACTCAGAAACTGAAAACTTCATAAAGCTTTGTCTCGATCGTTCAGTCTGAGACGCTTCATCTGAAAGAGGGTTCTCTGCTCTGCGTCTCTGAAAACCTGTTTATTATTATAATCACACATCCAGCACATGAGCACAGTCACAGTTTGTACAGTTTGGATATTGATGCTCTAATGAAGGTTTTCAGAAGCTCCACCCTGAGATAAAGGCTGGGTTTGGGGTTCAGTGAGGACCTGGACCAGTTCAGCTGTAGAGAGACGGTAGGAGAATGGTTTGTGCTGCTGCTGTGCTGAGTGTGTACCTTCATGTTAATTAGCTTGTGTATAATTGGATGCTAATTTACTTGTCATAGGAAGTTATACAGGTTTTAAGGGTTTAAACTAAAGCAGAGTAGCTGTATCACCATCAGCAGCCAGAGTCTGAGAGAGAACAAGTGGTTGTGTGTTATCAGCACAGGTGTCTGTTGGCTGATGTATCAGAGCTGGGGATCTGGTGATTTCCTCTAAAAGTGTGTTGGCTGCGTAGTAATGCTGGACTGACTGCAGCTGGAGACGAGCATTGCTAGAGAAAAGGGCAGTTCATCTGAATGGTGATTGGGTAATTTGCCCCACAAATTTAAGATGAAACTCGGGTAAAATAAGAATTAAATTGTTATGTTCAGTAGCTGTGTATTCAGAACACTATTGTCCTTCTCTACGTGGACTAGACCTGCTGAGCATTCGCACATCTGTGTCAGCAGTTTAAAGTAGATAAATGCATTTATTAGAAGGAATGTACAAAAATGTTTGGACCTAATGGGTTATCTCATGTTATGTTTTGTTGTTTTGACATAAAATACTATACCATTAATATTAATGACAACAAAATGCAATTAAAAAAAAACAGAATCGTTCATGACAAAAAAAAACACGTAGAAAATCAATTATTTATTTATTATTGCTGTATTATTTCAAACAGCCTTTTGTTGCTAGTTTATAAAAACTTCTTATTTAATGCTATTATAGCAATGGTGAAATCAACAAAATTACCAGACTAGTGAAATCTAGTTCAGACTTCACAACAAATTGTTTATTAGTTTATATGAAAATAAAAAACATTGAATCACATACTAATTATAATAGGACGATCTGATTATAAAAGCATGATCTGATTCTATTAAAATATTAAGGTGAAGCAAGCTGACAAATTTCCATGAAGACTAGATTATTATTATCAGTTTGTTTATAAATTTAGTTTGTTGATCAGCTTTTCTTTTTCCATCAGCTTTCTGGCAATAATTTAAAAACGTCAGACGCAAAACACAGCGCTGACCAATAAAGTCCAATAAAGTATTTGATCGGGTATTATTCAGTAAAGTAATGTTTTTACATAGTTTTTAAAAATTCTTTTTGCAGATATTTTAATATGTATTCACCACATAACGACCTTCCATTATGACTAAATGGATTGAATTAATATTTATTTTGGTCACAATAACCAAAGTAAAGTCAGTAGAATACCTAAGTGAAGTATCGGATGCGCTGCCGACAGGGGGTTCATCTCGCGGCGGGGCGAATTCAACACAACACCTGTTTTAAACTCAAGTTCAGTGATGAGAGCAACAAATAATTAATGATAATATATTGTAAAAAAATTATTATGGTAACATACTAAAGGGGGTTGGGAAAGCTAACGTTTATAAGATCTGTTTTCAGAACGCTCTCTGAAATATACAGTAACTTTAGTCAGGCTTTAATTTTCTGTGAATATAAACCAGACATTATTCAGACACTAATAATTCCATTTCAACGTTTTCTGACAACAGAAATCAGTACCATGTAATATGAAGTAATAAGTTCACTTTGTAATATGACCTGTAAATGGATTTATCTAACAAATAAAGAGATGCACAGAAAATGTTGCATTTAGTTTATTTTTTTGCAGTTTACTGTAATTCCACAAATGTTGTAAGTCACTATACATACAGTGATGTACTGCTTTACAGTGGAATCAGTTTACAGCTAATAACCATCTAAAGCTAAAAGAAAGAGTTCATCAAAGCAAATACACTTAAAACAACTTTAAACAATCTAACACCCCAAACTGTAACACTACAAAGTTATCTACTGGTGGAAGAGAAACGCAAATATAAAAGAACACTTTCCCCTTACAAAAAGTCCTAGTTCTCACTGCCTTTATTAAAAAGATAGGGGATAAAAAGCCCCTCAAGAATATTCTGAAATTATTTTATTTAATTGACATACAAAAAAATCTACTTTAAGGCAGAGCAAAGAAAAAGAATAAATCAAACAGAGGAAGGAAAAAGTGTGGCTGTTATTATCACTAGCTGTAGCTGTAGCAGTGAATCCTGAAATACATAAACTCTTCTCAAACAATATCTACTCTTTATAATCTTTTTTCACAGATCCAAACAAACCTGTTATTACAGGGAGAAGAAGCCCATTTCTTCACAGGATCAGACCCATAGTCGTATACAACACAGTTACTGGAAAAGCCAGGTTCTCCAGGGTACCAGAACCTATCAGAGAGAAGGAGAGTATCAGAGTGTTTATCAGAGCAGTGAGGAGTGAGAGTCAGTAACTGCATCATGATCAGAGTTCAGTTCAGGAGTCTCTTACCCAGTGATCAGTTCTGATCCGTCCACCCATTTCCAGACCCCCTCTGTTTCACCACCACTCAGACCAATCCAAACCCACTGATCTTTTCTCAATGAGTTAATGAAGACCTGTTGAAGTACAATAACTGCTTACACATTTCCAACAACCCACCTCTCACACAACCACACACACACACACTTAATACATGTCATCATTTGAGCATTTAAAATTATTCTATAAGAACCAGCACTCTTCCACCTGTAGGAAACCCGTGAGATCAACAGCACTTAACTGTGCTCTTCTAACTGTGTTCAATTGTGTTCTTCTAATCATATTCTTCTAACTCAGTTCTTCTGACTGGACTCTTCTTCACTGAATTTGTGTTTTAAACACAGTCCACAGTCCGTCTTATTAGCTGCACTGATCATATAGGACACTGTAGTTCTATCATTACAGACAGTAGTCCCTCTATTTCTCTACATAATTTATTATCCTACTTTCACCCTGTTCTTCAATCTTCACAGAAAGTGGATGAGGCTATGATTTCAGTGGTTGTTTTCATTTTGTTCTCAACTAATTACACAATTTATATCAGAGAAGATTTTTAACTTGTCTTCTCAACCTTTCTTTCATTGAGATCCGATGCGTGATTTACGTTTTCCCAGTGTTTATGATCAGTGGAGCTAAAAAAATGAACAGAGGGAGTAGAAACAAAAATCTGTCAGAAAATGTATGTAGTTGTACAGTGCTTTACAGTTAAATAAACTCTTACTGCTGCGATAAACATTACTAAACAGTTTTAAACATCTCTCTCTCTCTCTCTCTCTCTCTCTCTCTCTCTCTCTCTCTCTCTCTCACTTGTTCTACTCTGCTGTTGATGATCACCAGGTCTGATCCTCTCTTTTTGCAGTCGTTTCTGCTCTCAGTCCAGTTCTTCTTCTCAGTAGAGACGTAGTAAAGACTGGAGCTGAAGTAGATCCACACGTCTCTAGCTGCTTTATCTATGGATGAAACACAAAAGCAATGCATTATGAGAAAACACCTGTGGTCACTTCTGGGTCACAAATGTTTGATGCTCTTCACCGTAAAACATTTTAACTCTTTTTTCTGGTTTATATGATTACGATTCTGAGAGATGTGAAACAGAGCTGCCAGAAAGAAATGAGACACAAATGTGTGAGTTAACCTGAAATAATGTACAATTCAGAATTTACAGGTAAGATACAGATTTAATGGAAAGCTGTGATTCTGGTTTCAGTGCAACAACACTGATAAAAGTTTGAACGTAGAAAACTAAAAAAAATTATCCGAATGAATAAAAAGTGGAAGTGTAGACAAAAAAAAAACAAATTACTCCATCTGAATATGGAACTGAATGCACTTAGACTGTTTATTTGCACTTGATGAACACCTTCTAATAGCTCTTTACGAGTACAACACTTTGTGGCTTAAATGTAACTCCATAGTGTAACGATGTGGAATTATTTAGTGGCACAACTCTGTACCAGTTTAACCTCAAACCAGTGTTAGAATGGTGTTCCTAATAAAGTGATTAAAAGCTGCAATTAATCACTAACCCAGTTCAGAAAACCTTCTTTGGAGCCCGTCTCTCTCTGCAGTCAGGTTGGTGTAACTGGTCTGTAACTGGTCTCTCTCTGCAGTCAGCTTGGTGTAACTGGTCTGTAACTGGTCTCTCTCTGCAGTCAGGTTGGTGTAACTGGTCTGTAACTGGTCTCTCTCTGCCTGTAACTGGTCTCTCTCTGCAGTCAGGTGGTTGAACTGGATCCACAGCACTGTGATGGCAGTCAGCAGGAGAGCACACAGCAGACCCAGACCCACTGCAGCCAGTCTGTAGCGTCTGCTTCCTGCAGAGCGACTCTCTATGAGGAAACACAGATACATAAACTTTACTCATAGAAATAATAAGTACACTGAGTTGACAAAAGTCATGGGACAGCAATATGTAAATTGATAATGAAGGGTTGCCTCAGGGAAGAGCTTAGGTACACCCACACTTGTATAAGTTGTAAAGCTGAACACTGATCAGTGTGCTCATGGCAAGGTGAAATTAATTATGGGAGTTGAGATGAAGTCTGATAGTAGTGCAGATGGACGAAAACAACATTCAGTTTCTGAAACTGTATGCAGATATTTAATTTCTTCAGTCCACAGTGTCACGTGTATAAATTAAAAGGTCCAATATAACCACAAAGTCGAGGTGAGGGGAGTCTGGAAAGGACAAGGGATGGATAGAACTGCAGGAGGGACAAGTATGGAATCACATCAGTGTCAAAAGTTATTTTGAACTTCATTTTACTCCTGTTCAAGTGTTTTTTTTTCCATCTTGAAAGTTTAGTGGCGGGGTCAGGTTCATCTCCCTCATCAAATGCTGTTGGCTGATATCTCCAGGTTTTTTGATAGACCGCTTACTACCAATAGTCTGTTTCAGAAAATAGGAGGAGGGTGAGAAAAAAGGACAACAGTAGAGTTAATTTCTGTGATGGTCAATGAATGAAAGTTCAACGAGACTTTTATCAGAATCCCCCTCAAGCGGGACCCTCACAGCCAGGTTTGTGATTCCTGCAACCAACAAAATATGAACCCTCAGCAACCAGGAAGCAGAGTTTCAGTCATGAATCCAGAAAAAAAGGATTCCTTTGGTTTTAATAAAGGTGGCATGTCTTTTCTGCTATGCTAGCTATTCTACCATGATAATCTTTCCACCAAATGGAAGGTAGAAATAACCTCTGATAATTAAGTGCATTATATAACAGCTGTTCACTTTCTTCAAACCATTAGGTGTGTCTGTCTTTTTATTTTTCAAACTGCAGAAGGTTTAAGTCTGTTATGTTTTTGCTTGGGGCATCCAAATGCCTTGAAACAACCCTGGATGGAGACCGCACTGAGAACATGGGGGCCAGTCAGGTGGTTGAACTGGATCCACAGCACTGTGATTGTAGTCAGCAGGAGAACACACAGCAGACCCAGACAGGTCTGCAGTCAGCCAGGTCTTGCGGCCCTGCAGCACCATCAGTCTTGGTGGAGATAGGGCTGTTTGAAGGGCAACAACTGCTGCCCCAAGTGCCTGCACAATGCCATTGGCCACATGTGCAACCATTTTTCTGCCCCCAACAGCCTCTGTGAACATGTGGCCGCATCCCAGTATGCACAGGAGAGTGGACCAGGACAGGACATTCATTACCTCATCACATTTGCCTCTAGCTTTCAGCTCCAGAGACCAGACACCAGGCTGAAATCTTAGAAGAGGGTAGTGCAACAGGGAAAAGCGAGAGATTTCACAGCACATATTGGAGTGCATGTGTCCCTCAATGAAATGTAACTCCCCAACACCTGCTGCACTCATGCAGCCCCAGACCATGGCATTCCCACCACCATGCTTGACTGTAGGCTTGAGATACTTATCTTTGTACTCCTTACTTGATTGCAGCCACACATGCTTGAGACCATTTGACCAACCAAATGAATTAATCTTGGTCTCATCAGACCACAGGATATGGTTCCAGTAATCCATGTCCTTTGTTGACATGTATTCAGCAAACTGTTTGCAAGCTTTCTTCTGTACAGACTTCAGAAGAGGTTTTCTTCTGGGGTGACAACCAATTTGATGTACTGTGCAGCGTAAGATCTGAGCACTGACAGTCTGAACCCCCACTTCTTCAATCTCTGCAGCAAAGCTGACAGCACTCCTACACACCTATCTTTCAAAGATGACAACATTAGGACATGACGCTGAGCATGTGCTTCTTTGGATGACCAACGCGAGGTCTGTTCTGAGTGGACCTTGCTCTTTTAAAATGCTGGATGATTTTGGCCACTGGGCTGCAGCTCAGCTTCAGGTTAGCCTTGGCCATCTTTAGTGCAACAATTTGTCTTTTAAGATCCTCAGAGAGTTCTTTGCCATGAGGTGCCATGTTGAAACATTCAGTGACCAGTATGAGAGAGTGTGAGAGCTGTACTACCAAATTGAACACACCTGCTCCCTGTGCACACCTGAGACCTAGTAACACTAAAGAGTCAAATGATTTTTGGAGGGAAAATGACAATTAGTGCTAAATTTGGACATTTCTGGTGTAGTCTCTTAGGGGTGTACTCACTTGTGTTGCCGGTACTTTAGACTTGCTATAGAATGGCTGTATATTGAGTTATTTTGAAGGAAGTATAAATTAACACTGTTATATAAGCTACCCACAGACTATTTTTCACTGTTTCAAAGAGTCCTTTTGTCAGTGTTGTCCCATTAAAAGATATATTTAAATATCTGCAGAAATGTGAGGAGTGTACTCACTTTCCTGATACACAGTATAAGCTAGGACTATTTCATTTTCACTGCAGCGCCCTCTCAGGTTCAACTGTGCTATAGGTGAGGATGATGTGTCAGCATACTTTGGTATACAGATACATCATAATGTGCAGATCAGTCAATCAATAATTCCACCCCCTGCATCTCACCGCTATCAGAGGCAAACTGCTGCAGCTCTGCCAATCAGCTCTCCCTCCTGCCCTGTCTCTAAACCCATACATCACCCAGTACCCCTCCCAAACAACCCCTTACATTTTTTAGCCTTTTCCAAATTTGAGTCACCTAAAATCAGGGGGTTTAGCCCTGTAAGTTTATTTGGGTGTGGTGGAGGGCAACTTAACTTAATGCAATAAACGTACATTTGAGTTTAGTGAGTCTCTGTGTTTGTGTCTCTCTCTACTACTTCCTGTTTATCAGGTCTAAATGGGTGCATGCTTATCCCCATACAGTACAAAATAAACAATGCTAAAGTATATAATTTAACAAGTTAATAGAGTCCAACTTTCTCACACCCACATTTCACTGGTTCCTGACCTAAGAAGGCCTCTTGGTTGGAAACCTTTCTTTTGTAGGCTTTTCTTAACCAAGCAGTGACACTGGTGTCTGATACACTTGTTCCAGCACCCTGCACACTCTTACACCACTACCATACATGTGTAACTGCTGTCAAGTACACTTATCAGTAATCAGTAATTAGTAATGGTACCTGCTTGTTGTGTCTTCAGGATCCTCATTGTGTTGGTGTCCTCCATCTCTGTGTTGGGGTCATGACCTCTAACAGCGTCTGCACTCTCGTAGATATCCACCACCATCTCCACTTTATCTCCTCTGTTCATCTCCCCAAATCCAATCACATCATCATAAACACTCAGAGACATGTCTAATCTCTAAAAGACTGAAACACTGAATTACTGCGTCTCTGTAGAAACACTACAGCAGTGCTGCACCTCTCGCCTACTTTAACTGAAATAAAGGAAGTGGTCAAGTGGCTCGTATAGTTTCCTGTGTGAGCTTAAGGTGTGAAAACAGCAGAGCCCACCTGCTCTTTATTAAAGCTGATCTTAATCTCTCATACACTACTACATTTATGAGATCACAACACATAACTTCTTTATGTATGTTTGTGTTTATATTTCCATACACAGTTCTGAACGTCCAGTTCATCCATCACTCAACATTTCTAATGCGTGTTTTATCCACTGTTTCTCACACTGATCAGCAGCAGCAGTTTGATTCTCTCTCATAGATGAACTGAAGACATCAACTGTTCCATTCAGAAAACTGAGAGAAACATATTCACTAAACTGAGCTCTGAAAATCCAGTATTTGCTCAGAGTTTCATAATCCTGTCAGGATCTTCAGTCAGGATAAGAAACAGGTTGAGTTTGGGTGTGACGTCATGATAAATCCACTAGAGGGAACCAATCAGCAGCTTAAATGCTGGATCTGAGAATGTGAGTGCTAAAGAATGCATTTATATTTAGTAACTGCATCACCCTCACAATATTTGTGATTGAGATTTTCACTAAAAGTAAAAACTGTGTATGACTAAGATTAATCAGAATGAATAACAGTGAAATGAGTCTTTATAGAACACTCCTGTTTTCAGCAGATTCTTGTTTTTGTCTTTATTTAATTAAACACTTTTAAAAAGAGAAGTTATTCAGGAGTAACAAAAAGGTAATATTACACACTTCTCACACAAATTCTACTCTTTATATTCTCTTTTCACAGATCCAAACCAACTGACGATTACAGGGATAGTCATTCCAGTTATTCACAGGATCAGAACCAATGTCAGTTGTAACACAGTCCTCATCTCCATTACTGTTGGGTTCTCCAGGTCTCCAGAACCTATCAGAGAGAAGGAGAGTATCAGAGTGTTTATCAGAGCAGTGAGGAGTGAGAGTCAGTAACTGCATCATGATCAGAGTTCAGTTCAGGAGTCTCTTACCCAGTGATCAGTTCTGATCCGTCCACCCATTTCCAGACCCCCTCTGTTTCACCGTCACTCAGACCAATCCAAACCCACTGACCTTTTCTCAATGTGTTAATGAAGACCTGTTGAAGTACAATAACTGCTTACACATATCCAACAACCCACCTCTCACAAAAATGTTTGCTGTGTCTCCCAGCATAGTCTCAAGAGAATGGAAGAGATAACAGAACCCACGAAGAGCTGGTAGCTGCTCCTTTATCTGAGGAGGACCATGAGGAGCACTGCCAGAGCCCTATAAATGGACAGTGTGGGGCCTCAGGTGGACAGAGTGTGTGGGCAGTTCCTGAATAATAAAGGCATAGATGGCATTAACTGTTCCCCAGACCTCAATCCAACTGAGACCTTCTGGGAATGTACAGTGGTATAAAAAAGTTTGGGCACCCCTGACCATTTTCATGATTTTCCTTTTTAAATTATTCAAATGTTCAGATCAGCAACTAGTTAAATATATCATATAGCAGACGAACACGGCGATATTTAAGAAGTGAAATTAAGTTTATAGGATTTACAGAAAGTGTGCAATAGTTATTTAAACAAAAATAGGCAAGTGCATACTTCTCTTCTTAACCTTTTTTTCGTTGAGATCCAATGAGTTACCAATTTATATGACGAGAGGAGCAAATAAAATGAACAGTGAGTGTAGAAACAAGGAGGTGGTCATAATATGTAAGTAGTTATACAGTGTTTTACAGGTAAATACACACTTACTCTCTCTCTCTCTCTCACCTGTTCTTCTCTGCTGTTGATGATCACCAGGTCTGATCCTCTCTTTCTGCAGTCGTTTCTGCTCTCAGTCCAGCTCTTCTCAGTAGAGACGTAGTAAAGACTGGAGTTAAAGTAGATCCACCCGTCTCTAGCTGCTTTATCTATGGATGAAACACATATGGTCACTTCTGGGTCACGACTGCTTTTTAACATTCTTCTCTGGTCTATATGATTACGATTCTGAGAGATGTAATACAGAGCTGCCAAAACTCATAAAGAAATGAGACACAACACAGAGTTAACCTGAAAGAACGTATCTACAATTCAGACTTTACAGGTAAGATACAGATTTAATGGAACATTTTACGGTTGTGATTCTGGTTTCAGAGATGAAAAACATTACTGGTGCAAGAATAACAACGGTAATCCAGTAGATGGAGGACAGAGCAAATCGGTTTAATCATTTTTACAACAGGTTTGACTGTCCTGCTCCTGCTGCCCCCTCCTCCTACCCTTCTGCAGCATCCACCGCCCTGTCACCACCAACGCCACCCCCCTACTCCTCCTCTCTTCCTGCAGCAGTTACCACACCATCATCACCACCACCATCTCCGTCATCGCCACCATCACCCTCACCTCCACCATCTTAATCATCACCACCATCACCCTCACCGCCACCACCAGAACCTCCAGCCAATCAGCCATCACCCTCACCTCCACCATCTGTCATCACTACCATTACTTTCACCTCCATCTTCATCATGTCCACCATCACCCTCACCTCCACCATCTCCGTCATCACCACCACCATCACCTCCACTATCACCGTCATCACCACCACCACCACCCTCACCTCCACCATCTCTGTCATCGCCACCATCACCCTCACCTCCACCATCTTAATCATCACCACCATCACCCTCACCTCCACCATCTTAATCATCACCACCATCACCCTCACCTCCACCATCTTAATCATCACCACCATCACCCTCACCTCCACCATCTGTCATCACTACCATTACTTTCACCTCCATCTTCATCATGTTCACCATCACCCTCACCTCCACCATCACCGTCATCACCACCACCATCACCCTCACCTCCACCATCTTAATCATCACCACCATCACCCTCACCTCCACCATCTTAATCATCACCACCATCACCCTCACCTCCACCATCTTAATCATCACCACCATCACCCTCACCTCCACCACCTGTCATAACTACCATTACTTTCACCTCCATCTTCATCATGTCCACCATCACCCTCACCTCCACCATCTCCGTCATCACCACCACCATCACCTCCACTATCACCGTCATCACCACCACCACCCTCACCTCCACCATCTCCGTCATCACCACCATCACCCTCACCTCCACCATCTTAATCATCACCACCATCACCCTCACCTCCACCACCAGGACCTCCAGCCAATCAGCCATCACCCTCACCTCCACCATCTGTCATCACTACCATTACTTTCACCTCCATCTTCATCATGTTCACCATCACCCTCACCTCCACCATCACCGTCATCACCACCACCATCACCCTGACCTCCACCATCTCTGTCATCAACAACATAACCCTCAACTCCACACTCCTCCTCATCATCACCACTATTACCCTCACTTCCACCATCTTCATCAACACCACCATCAGCTGGCAGACAAATCAGCTCCCCCAGTTCATCAACCTTTACTGCAGACCAAGTCAGGAGACAGCTGAGGAGACGTCACCTCAGGAAGGCAGCTGGCCCGGACAGAGTGTGCCCCAGAATGCTCAAGGCATGTGCTGTCCAACAGGGTGAGCTCCTCCAACATGTGTTTAACCTGAGTCTGCGTCTGGGGAGGGTTCCTGCCACAGGGAAGACCACCTGCCTCACTCCTGTTCCCAAGAAGGCACACCCAAAGGAGCTGAATGACTACAGGCCGATCACTTTAACATTTCACGTGATGAAGACCATGGAGCGACTGCTGCTGCACCACCTCAGACCTCAGGTCCACCATGCTGAGGACCCACTGCAGTTTGCGTACTGCGAGAAGGTAGGAGTGGAAGACGCCATCCTCTATTTTCCGCACAGAGCTCACTCTCATCTGGACAAGAGGGGTGGTGCCTCCAGTGCCTTCAACACCATCCAGCCCCTACTACTTAGAGACAAGCTGCTCAAGATGGAGTTGGATATGCACCTGGTCACCTGGATCACTGACTAACTTACTGGGACACCACAACATCCATCCATCCATCCATTCATCCATCTATCTATCTATCCCAGTTCAACCTCAAAACCAGTGTTAGAATGGTGTTCCTAATAAAGTAATTAAAAATTGCAATTAATCACTAACCCAGTTCAAAACACCTCCTCTGGAGCCCGTCTCTCTCTGCTTGTAACTGGTCTCTCTCTGCAGTCAGGTTGGTGTAACTGGTCTGTAACTGGTCTCTCTCTGCAGTCAGGTTGGTGTAACTGGTCTGTAACTGGTCTCTCTCTGCAGTCAGGTGGTTGAACTGGATCCACAGCACTGTGATGGCAGTCAGCAGGAGAACACACAGCAGACCCAGACCCACTGCAGCCAGTCTGTAGCGTCTGCTTCCTGCAGAGCGACTCTCTATGAGGAAACACAGATACATGAACTTTAATCATAGAAACAATAAATACACTGATTTATCAAACGTCATGGGACAGCAGTAGGTAAATTGATCATGGAGGGTTACCTCAGGGAACAGTATAGGAACCTCTGGGTGGGAGGACAGGATATTTGTAACCCTTTCACCATTAGCTCTGGCTTTTAGCTCCAGACACCAGGGCACGCCTTATATTTGACCCTGGTAGGTACAATTCTAGAAGAGGGTATCATGGGGCAAGGCAAAAGGGGCCCACCCCATCGCCTCGGCCCCGGTCAGGGGTGCCAACTTCCTGGTGAAAAAAAATGCTAAAGAGCTATAATGCTCATTTAGGTTTGTTTCGGTGTGGTGGAGGGCAACTTTATTCAATAAACGTCTGTTTTATTTCACTGGGTCCCTGTGTTTGTGTCTCTCTCTACTGCTTCCTGTTCATCAGGTCCAAAATAAACAAAAGTATATAATTTAACAAGTTCAAGTCCACCTTTCTCACACCCACATTTCACTGGTTTCTGACCTCTTGGTTGAAAACCTTTCTTTCGTAGGCTTTATCTTAACCAGTGTCTGATACACTTGTACCAGCACCATACACTCTTACACAACTACCATACATGTGTCACTGCTGTCAATTACACCTTTATCAGTATGAGATACCTGAGTTTACTGAGAACTTCCCAAGAACCTGTGATTTACTGATATTCTCTACAACACAATACAGTGGTGATCTGATAGCTACAGTGTAGTAATTCTGCTGCTTGTTCTTTATTATCACCAGAAAACACTTCTGTAAAGAGTAGAGTTTCTACAGAGTACAGCTCAGCCTTTTACTATTATACAACAAATTTAGTAATGGTACCTGCTTGTTGTGTCCATTTATGCCTTTTCAAGTCCTCCATCTCAGTGTCGGGGTCGAGGCCTCTAACAGCGTCTGAACTCTCATATATAACCACCGTTATCTCGTCTCTATCTGCTCTGTTCAGCTCCTCAAAGTAGATCAGATCCTCATAAACACTCAGAGACATGTCTAATCTCTAAAAGACTGAAACACTGAATTACTGCGTCTCTGTAGAAACACTACAGCAGTGCTGCACCGCTCACCTACTTTAACTACAATAGTGGTTTTAATACAGGAAATGACTAGGTACCAAATGCCATCCTCTTTAGACAGTGTGGTTGATTGTAAATGCTGTTCTCACGCTCATGAACAAAGCTGCTTCTGACCCTCATAAACTGTACTTCTTATATAATATAATATAATATAACTTGAGTATAACTTCGTATGTTTCTGTTTATATTCATATGCACGGTTCTGAAAGTCCAGTTCATCCATCACTCCACATTTCTAATGAGTGTTTTATCCACTGTTTCTCACACTGATCAACAGCAGCAGTTTGTTTCTCTATCAACTGTTCCATTCAGAAAACAAAAAACTTATAACTCATTAGAAACACGTTCAGTTTGGGTGTGACGTCATGATAATTCCACTAGAGGGAGCCAATCAGCAGCTTCAATGCTGGATCTGAGGCTGGTCGATGATTCACAGTCTGCAGTTAAATTACAGATTAAAATATTTAATTAATCTTTGTGGTATCTCTGGACAGATCTGAAAAAAAAATAAAGGAGTAATTTATTGTAAAAATAATTAACAGTAAAATATTGTAGCATTAAATACAGATTAGAGGGTGAATAAGGGTTTCTGCTGGTGGAGCCGCCACGATTCTCTGTGTAACAGTGAGAAAGACACAGTCTCAGATACGTCTCAGCTCCATCCTCTAACCAGCGCTGTTTACTCAGAAACTGAAAACTTCATAAAGCTTTGTCTCGATCGTTCAGTCTGAGACGCTTCATCTGAAAGAGGGTTCTCTGCTCTGCGTCTCTGAAAACCTGTTTATTATTATAATCACACATCCAGCACATGAGCACAGTCACAGTTTGTACAGTTTGGATATTGATGCTCTAATGAAGGTTTTCAGAAGCTCCACCCTGAGATAAAGGCTGGGTTTGGGGTTCAGTGAGGACCTGGACCAGTTCAGCTGTAGAGAGACGGTAGGAGAATGGTTTGTGCTGCTGCTGTGCTGAGTGTGTACCTTCATGTTAATTAGCTTGTGTATAATTGGATGCTAATTTACTTGTCATAGGAAGTTATACAGGTTTTAAGGGTTTAAACTAAAGCAGAGTAGCTGTATCACCATCAGCAGCCAGAGTCTGAGAGAGAACAAGTGGTTGTGTGTTATCAGCACAGGTGTCTGTTGGCTGATGTATCAGAGCTGGGGATCTGGTGATTTCCTCTAAAAGTGTGTTGGCTGCGTAGTAATGCTGGACTGACTGCAGCTGGAGACGAGCATTGCTAGAGAAAAGGGCAGTTCATCTGAATGGTGATTGGGTAATTTGCCCCACAAATTTAAGATGAAACTCGGGTAAAATAAGAATTAAATTGTTATGTTCAGTAGCTGTGTATTCAGAACACTATTGTCCTTCTCTACGTGGACTAGACCTGCTGAGCATTCGCACATCTGTGTCAGCAGTTTAAAGTAGATAAATGCATTTATTAGAAGGAATGTACAAAAATGTTTGGACCTAATGGGTTATCTCATGTTATGTTTTGTTGTTTTGACATAAAATACTATACCATTAATATTAATGACAACAAAATGCAATTAAAAAAAAACAGAATCGTTCATGACAAAAAAAAACACGTAGAAAATCAATTATTTATTTATTATTGCTGTATTATTTCAAACAGCCTTTTGTTGCTAGTTTATAAAAACTTCTTATTTAATGCTATTATAGCAATGGTGAAATCAACAAAATTACCAGACTAGTGAAATCTAGTTCAGACTTCACAACAAATTGTTTATTAGTTTATATGAAAATAAAAAACATTGAATCACATACTAATTATAATAGGACGATCTGATTATAAAAGCATGATCTGATTCTATTAAAATATTAAGGTGAAGCAAGCTGACAAATTTCCATGAAGACTAGATTATTATTATCAGTTTGTTTATAAATTTAGTTTGTTGATCAGCTTTTCTTTTTCCATCAGCTTTCTGGCAATAATTTAAAAACGTCAGACGCAAAACACAGCGCTGACCAATAAAGTCCAATAAAGTATTTGATCGGGTATTATTCAGTAAAGTAATGTTTTTACATCGTTTTTAAAAATTCTTTTTGCAGATATTTTAATATGTATTCACCACATAACGACCTTCCATTATGACTAAATGGATTGAATTAATATTTATTTTGGTCACAATAACCAAAGTAAAGTCAGTAGAATACCTAAGTGAAGTATCGGATGCGCTGCCGACAGGGGGTTCATCTCGCGGCGGGGCGAATTCAACACAACACCTGTTTTAAACTCGAGTTCAGTGATGAGAGCAACAAATAATTAATGATAATATATTGTAAAAAAATTATTATGGTAACATACTAAAGGGGGTTGGGAAAGCTAACGTTTATAAGATCTGTTTTCAGAACGCTCTCTGAAATATACAGTAACTTTAGTCAGGCTTTAATTTTCTGTGAATATAAACCAGACATTATTCAGACACTAATAATTCCATTTCAACGTTTTCTGACAACAGAAATCAGTACCATGTAATATGAAGTAATAAGTTCACTTTGTAATATGACCTGTAAATGGATTTATCTAACAAATAAAGAGATGCACAGAAAATGTTGCATTTAGTTTATTTTTTTGCAGTTTACTGTAATTCCACAAATGTTGTAAGTCACTATACATACAGTGATGTACTGCTTTACAGTGGAATCAGTTTACAGCTAATAACCATCTAAAGCTAAAAGAAAGAGTTCATCAAAGCAAATACACTTAAAACAACTTTAAACAATCTAACACCCCAAACTGTAACACTACAAAGTTATCTACTGGTGGAAGAGAAACGCAAATATAAAAGAACACTTTCCCCTTACAAAAAGTCCTAGTTCTCACTGCCTTTATTAAAAAGATAGGGGATAAAAAGCCCCTCAAGAATATTCTGAAATTATTTTATTTAATTGACATACAAAAAAATCTACTTTAAGGCAGAGCAAAGAAAAAGAATAAATCAAACAGAGGAAGGAAAAAGTGTGGCTGTTATTATCACTAGCTGTAGCTGTAGCAGTGAATCCTGAAATACATAAACTCTTCTCAAACAATATCTACTCTTTATAATCTTTTTTCACAGATCCAAACAAACCTGTTATTACAGGGAGAAGAAGCCCATTTCTTCACAGGATCAGACCCATAGCCGTAAAAAACACAGTCCTCATATCCATTACTGTTGGGTTCTCCAGGGTACCAGAACCTATCAGAGAGAAGGAGAGTATCAGAGTGTTTATCAGAGCAGTGAGGAGTGAGAGTCAGTAACTGCATCATGATCAGAGTTCAGTTCAGGAGTCTCTTACCCAGTGATCAGTTCTGATCCGTCCACCCATTTCCAGACCCCCTCTGTTTCACCACCACTCAGACCAATCCAAACCCACTGATCTTTTCTCAATGAGTTAATGAAGACCTGTTGAAGTACAATAACTGCTTACACATTTCCAACAACCCACCTCTCACACAACCACACACACACACACTTAATACATGTCATCATTTGAGCATTTAAAATTATTCTATAAGAACCAGCACTCTTCCACCTGTAGGAAACCCGTGAGATCAACAGCACTTAACTGTGCTCTTCTAACTGTGTTCAATTGTGTTCTTCTAATCATATTCTTCTAACTCAGTTCTTCTGACTGGACTCTTCTTCACTGAATTTGTGTTTTAAACACAGTCCACAGTCCGTCTTATTAGCTGCACTGATCATATAGGACACTGTAGTTCTATAATTACAGACAGTAGTCCCTCTATTTCTCTACATAATTTATTATCCTACTTTCACCCTGTTCTTCAATCTTCACAGAAAGTGGATGAGGCTATGATTTCAGTGGTTGTTTTCATTTTGTTCTCAACTAATTACACAATTTATATCAGAGAAGATTTTTAACTTGTCTTCTCAACCTTTCTTTCATTGAGATCCGATGCGTGATTTACGTTTTCCCAGTGTTTATGATCAGTGGAGCTAAAAAAATGAACAGAGGGAGTAGAAACAAAAATCTGTCAGAAAATGTATGTAGTTGTACAGTGCTTTACAGTTAAATAAACTCTTACTGCTGCGATAAACATTACTAAACAGTTTTAAACATCTCTCTCTCTCTCTCTCTCTCTCTCTCTCTCTCTCTCTCTCTCTCTCTCTCACTTGTTCTACTCTGCTGTTGATGATCACCAGGTCTGATCCTCTCTTTTTGCAGTCGTTTCTGCTCTCAGTCCAGTTCTTCTTCTCAGTAGAGACGTAGTAAAGACTGGAGCTGAAGTAGATCCACACGTCTCTAGCTGCTTTATCTATGGATGAAACACAAAAGCAATGCATTATGAGAAAACACCTGTGGTCACTTCTGGGTCACAAATGTTTGATGCTCTTCACCGTAAAACATTTTAACTCTTTTTTCTGGTTTATATGATTACGATTCTGAGAGATGTGAAACAGAGCTGCCAGAAAGAAATGAGACACAAATGTGTGAGTTAACCTGAAATAATGTACAATTCAGAATTTACAGGTAAGATACAGATTTAATGGAAAGCTGTGATTCTGGTTTCAGTGCAACAACACTGATAAAAGTTTGAACGTAGAAAACTAAAAAAAATTATCCGAATGAATAAAAAGTGGAAGTGTAGACAAAAAAAAAACAAATTACTCCATCTGAATATGGAACTGAATGCACTTAGACTGTTTATTTGCACTTGATGAACACCTTCTAATAGCTCTTTACGAGTACAACACTTTGTGGCTTAAATGTAACTCCATAGTGTAACGATGTGGAATTATTTAGTGGCACAACTCTGTACCAGTTTAACCTCAAACCAGTGTTAGAATGGTGTTCCTAATAAAGTGATTAAAAGCTGCAATTAATCACTAACCCAGTTCAGAAAACCTTCTTTGGAGCCCGTCTCTCTCTGCAGTCAGGTTGGTGTAACTGGTCTGTAACTGGTCTCTCTCTGCAGTCAGCTTGGTGTAACTGGTCTGTAACTGGTCTCTCTCTGCAGTCAGGTTGGTGTAACTGGTCTGTAACTGGTCTCTCTCTGCCTGTAACTGGTCTCTCTCTGCAGTCAGGTGGTTGAACTGGATCCACAGCACTGTGATGGCAGTCAGCAGGAGAGCACACAGCAGACCCAGACCCACTGCAGCCAGTCTGTAGCGTCTGCTTCCTGCAGAGCGACTCTCTATGAGGAAACACAGATACATAAACTTTACTCATAGAAATAATAAGTACACTGAGTTGACAAAAGTCATGGGACAGCAATATGTAAATTGATAATGAAGGGTTGCCTCAGGGAAGAGCTTAGGTACACCCACACTTGTATAAGTTGTAAAGCTGAACACTGATCAGTGTGCTCATGGCAAGGTGAAATTAATTATGGGAGTTGAGATGAAGTCTGATAGTAGTGCAGATGGACGAAAACAACATTCAGTTTCTGAAACTGTATGCAGATATTTAATTTCTTCAGTCCACAGTGTCACGTGTATAAATTAAAAGGTCCAATATAACCACAAAGTCGAGGTGAGGGGAGTCTGGAAAGGACAAGGGATGGATAGAACTGCAGGAGGGACAAGTATGGAATCACATCAGTGTCAAAAGTTATTTTGAACTTCATTTTACTCCTGTTCAAGTGTTTTTTTTTCCATCTTGAAAGTTTAGTGGCGGGGTCAGGTTCATCTCCCTCATCAAATGCTGTTGGCTGATATCTCCAGGTTTTTTGATAGACCGCTTACTACCAATAGTCTGTTTCAGAAAATAGGAGGAGGGTGAGAAAAAAGGACAACAGTAGAGTTAATTTCTGTGATGGTCAATGAATGAAAGTTCAACGAGACTTTTATCAGAATCCCCCTCAAGCGGGACCCTCACAGCCAGGTTTGTGATTCCTGCAACCAACAAAATATGAACCCTCAGCAACCAGGAAGCAGAGTTTCAGTCATGAATCCAGAAAAAAAGGATTCCTTTGGTTTTAATAAAGGTGGCATGTCTTTTCTGCTATGCTAGCTATTCTACCATGATAATCTTTCCACCAAATGGAAGGTAGAAATAACCTCTGATAATTAAGTGCATTATATAACAGCTGTTCACTTTCTTCAAACCATTAGGTGTGTCTGTCTTTTTATTTTTCAAACTGCAGAAGGTTTAAGTCTGTTATGTTTTTGCTTGGGGCATCCAAATGCCTTGAAACAACCCTGGATGGAGACCGCACTGAGAACATGGGGGCCAGTCAGGTGGTTGAACTGGATCCACAGCACTGTGATTGTAGTCAGCAGGAGAACACACAGCAGACCCAGACAGGTCTGCAGTCAGCCAGGTCTTGCGGCCCTGCAGCACCATCAGTCTTGGTGGAGATAGGGCTGTTTGAAGGGCAACAACTGCTGCCCCAAGTGCCTGCACAATGCCATTGGCCACATGTGCAACCATTTTTCTGCCCCCAACAGCCTCTGTGAACATGTGGCCGCATCCCAGTATGCACAGGAGAGTGGACCAGGACAGGACATTCATTACCTCATCACATTTGCCTCTAGCTTTCAGCTCCAGAGACCAGACACCAGGCTGAAATCTTAGAAGAGGGTAGTGCAACAGGGAAAAGCGAGAGATTTCACAGCACATATTGGAGTGCATGTGTCCCTCAATGAAATGTAACTCCCCAACACCTGCTGCACTCATGCAGCCCCAGACCATGGCATTCCCACCACCATGCTTGACTGTAGGCTTGAGATACTTATCTTTGTACTCCTTACTTGATTGCAGCCACACATGCTTGAGACCATTTGACCAACCAAATGAATTAATCTTGGTCTCATCAGACCACAGGATATGGTTCCAGTAATCCATGTCCTTTGTTGACATGTATTCAGCAAACTGTTTGCAAGCTTTCTTCTGTACAGACTTCAGAAGAGGTTTTCTTCTGGGGTGACAACCAATTTGATGTACTGTGCAGCGTAAGATCTGAGCACTGACAGTCTGAACCCCCACTTCTTCAATCTCTGCAGCAAAGCTGACAGCACTCCTACACACCTATCTTTCAAAGATGACAACATTAGGACATGACGCTGAGCATGTGCTTCTTTGGATGACCAACGCGAGGTCTGTTCTGAGTGGACCTTGCTCTTTTAAAATGCTGGATGATTTTGGCCACTGGGCTGCAGCTCAGCTTCAGGTTAGCCTTGGCCATCTTTAGTGCAACAATTTGTCTTTTAAGATCCTCAGAGAGTTCTTTGCCATGAGGTGCCATGTTGAAACATTCAGTGACCAGTATGAGAGAGTGTGAGAGCTGTACTACCAAATTGAACACACCTGCTCCCTGTGCACACCTGAGACCTAGTAACACTAAAGAGTCAAATGATTTTTGGAGGGAAAATGACAATTAGTGCTAAATTTGGACATTTCTGGTGTAGTCTCTTAGGGGTGTACTCACTTGTGTTGCCGGTACTTTAGACTTGCTATAGAATGGCTGTATATTGAGTTATTTTGAAGGAAGTATAAATTAACACTGTTATATAAGCTACCCACAGACTATTTTTCACTGTTTCAAAGAGTCCTTTTGTCAGTGTTGTCCCATTAAAAGATATATTTAAATATCTGCAGAAATGTGAGGAGTGTACTCACTTTCCTGATACACAGTATAAGCTAGGACTATTTCATTTTCACTGCAGCGCCCTCTCAGGTTCAACTGTGCTATAGGTGAGGATCAGCATACTTTGGTACACAGATACATCATAATGTGCAGATCAGTCAATCAATAATTCCACCCCCTGCATCTCACCGCTATCAGAGGCAAACTGCTGCAGCTCTGCCAATCAGCTCTCCCTCCTGCCCTGTCTCTAAACCCATACATCACCCAGTACCCCTCCCAAACAACCCCTTACATTTTTTAGCCTTTTCCAAATTTGAGTCACCTAAAATCAGGGGGTTTAGCCCTGTAAGTTTATTTGGGTGTGGTGGAGGGCAACTTAACTTAATGCAATAAACGTACATTTGAGTTTAGTGAGTCTCTGTGTTTGTGTCTCTCTCTACTACTTCCTGTTTATCAGGTCTAAATGGGTGCATGCTTATCCCCATACAGTACAAAATAAACAATGCTAAAGTATATAATTTAACAAGTTAATAGAGTCCAACTTTCTCACACCCACATTTCACTGGTTCCTGACCTAAGAAGGCCTCTTGGTTGGAAACCTTTCTTTTGTAGGCTTTTCTTAACCAAGCAGTGACACTGGTGTCTGATACACTTGTTCCAGCACCCTGCACACTCTTACACCACTACCATACATGTGTAACTGCTGTCAAGTACACTTATCAGTAATCAGTAATTAGTAATGGTACCTGCTTGTTGTGTCTTCAGGATCCTCATTGTGTTGGTGTCCTCCATCTCTGTGTTGGGGTCATGACCTCTAACAGCGTCTGCACTCTCGTAGATATCCACCACCATCTCCACTTTATCTCCTCTGTTCATCTCCCCAAATCCAATCACATCATCATAAACACTCAGAGACATGTCTAATCTCTAAAAGACTGAAACACTGAATTACTGCGTCTCTGTAGAAACACTACAGCAGTGCTGCACCTCTCACCTACTTTAACTACAGTAGTGCTGTTAATAAAGGAAGTGTCCAAGTGCCATCAACAGTTTCCTGTCTGAGCTGAAGGTGTGAAAACAGCAGAGCTCTCCTGCTCTTTATTAAAGCTGATCTTAATCTCTCATACACGACTACATTAATGAGATTACAATATAAACTGAGCATAACTTCTTTATGTATGTTTATATGTGTATATTCCATGCACAGTTCTGAAAGTACAGTACATCCATCACTCCACATTTCTAATGAGTGTTTTATCCACTGTTTCTCACACTGATCAGCAGCAGCAGTTTGATTCTCTCTCATAGATGAACCGAAGACATCAACTGTTCCATTCAGAAAACTGAGAGAAACATATTCACTAAACTGAGCTCTGAAAATCCAGTATTTGCTCAGAGTTTCATAATCCTGTCAGGATCTTCAGTCTGGATTAGAAACAGGTTGAGTTTGGGTGTGACGCCATAATAAATCCACTAGAGGGAGCCAATCAGCAGCTTAAATGCTGGATCTGAGGCTGTGAGGCTGATCAGTGATTTACAATCTGCAGTAAAATTACAGATTAAAATATTTTATAAAAAACTAAAGGAGTAATTTATAGAAAAAATAATTAACAGTAAAATATTGTAGCATTAAATACATATTAGAGGGTGAATAAGGGTTTCTGCTGGTGGAGCCGCCACGATTCTCTGTGTAACAGTGAGAAAAACACAGTCTCAGATACGTCTCAGCTCCATCCTCTAACCAGCGCTGTTTACTCAGAAACTGAAAACTTCATAAAGCTTTGTCTCGATCGTTCAGTCTGAGACGCTTCATCTGAAAGAGGGTTCTCTGCTCTGCGTCTCTGAAAACCTGTTTATTATTATAATCACACATCCAGCACATGAGCACAGTCACAGTTTGTACAGTTTGGATATTGATGCTCTAATGAAGGTTTTCAGAAGCTCCACCCTGAGATAAAGGCTGGGTTTGGGGTTTAGTGAGGACCTGGACCAGTTCAGCTGCAGAGAGACGGTGAATGGTTTGTGCTGCTGCTGAGCAGAGTGTGTACCTTCATGTTAATTAGCTTGTGTATAATTGGATGTTTTTGTAGTTGTTATTGGAAGTTATACAGGTTTTAAGGGTCTGACCTAAAGCAGAGTGTTAAGGAGGGTATTTACATTCAGTAGCTGTATCACCATCAGCAGCCGGAGTCCGAGAGAGGACAATTGTCTGTGTTTTCAGCTCAGGTGTCTGTTGGCTGATGTATCAGATCTGGGGATCTGGTGCTTTCTTCTGAGTGTGTTGACTGCCTAGTGATTGGGTATTGGGCTTACAAATTGCGAAGAAATTGGAGTAAAATTTGGAATAAATTATTAAGTTCAGTTGCTGTGCACTTACCGAGTGTGTGCATTTGCACGTCTGTGTCAGCAGTTTAAAGGAACTGAATGCATTCATTAGGAGGGATGTCCAAAAACATTTTAACATAACGGGTTGGTTTCCCAAAAAGAGGTTAAGCATATTCTTGTACTACACAAAATTTGTGATTGAGATTTTTCAAGTAAAAACTGTGTATGACTAAGATTAATCAGAATGAATAACAGTGAAATGAGTCTTTATAGAACACTCCTGTTTTCAGCAGGTTCTTGTTTTTGTCTTTATTTAATTAAACACTTTTAAAAAGAGAAGTTATTCAGGAGTAACAAAAAGGTAATATTACACACTTTTCACACAATATCTACTCTTTATACTCTCTTTTCACAGATCCAAAAGAACTGGTTATTACAGGGATAATCAGCCCAGTTCTTCACAGGATCAAACCCATAGCCGTATAAAACACAGTCCTCATCTCCATAACCGTTGGGTTCTCCAGGTCTCCAGAACCTATCAGAGAGAAGGAGAGTATCAGAGTGTTTATCAGAGCAGTGAGGAGTGAGAGTCAGTAACTGCATCATGATCAGAGTTCAGTTCAGGAGTCTCTTACCGAGTGATCAGTTCTGATCCGTCCACCCATTTCCAGACCCCCTCTGTTTCACCGTCACTCAGACCAATCCAAACCGCCTGACCTTTTCTCAATGTGTTAATGAAGACCTGTTGAAGTACAATAACTGTTTACACATTTCCAACACAACACACACACACACACTTACTGTGACGGATGTGTACGTTGATAGCTAGTTGCCCCTCACTGACTATGTGCTCCGATCAGAGAACAGCTGCGACTTCAGGTGATATTGAGAGCTTTATTGATTTCCAGGTATTAAAGTGGCTTCTTCAATGAACTGTTGCATACATATTCAATGATACAGGATTTGTGTGCATTGCAGAGTGAGTATGTTTGGGGTGTGTGTGTGGGTGTGGTATCTGTAACATAAACATATACAGAGAGATAATTAGAAATTGTACAAACCAAGTTCTACATTATATTAAAGTATGCAAACATGAAGTAATAATATCAAAACACACATCAAGTTACATAAACAATATATATATATATATATATATATATATATATATATATATATATATATATATATATATATATATATATATACATATATATATTATATAACGTAATTGCACCAAAGTAACATTAATGTGACAAGAAAACCAAATTACTGCAAGTGGCTAGTAATATCAAATAATACAAGTGAAATCTAGGCACTCATAGGGTTAAATAAGAGAAAATTCAAGTGCAGTACCTATAGTAGCCAACGGGTGGCGCTTCAAAGACACAAATGTCAGAAGCGGTATTGTCGCCATAGAGTCTAGCCTGTTCACGTGAACAACACATGGCGCCATAGGTACAGCAAATACAGGGGTGATAGTAAAAAAAATCCTGAGCCTGAACTTTTTTTCCTGTTCCAACAGGGTGGGGGGGGGGGGGGAACAACAGACTGCA
Organism: Astyanax mexicanus; assembly: GCF_023375975.1. Classification (NCBI taxonomy): domain Eukaryota; kingdom Metazoa; phylum Chordata; class Actinopteri; order Characiformes; family Acestrorhamphidae; genus Astyanax; species Astyanax mexicanus. Next base: position 9,115,069 of record NC_064432.1, on the reverse strand, counting down.
TATGTGACGTAACATAGGCATAAATGTTGACACATTATTCAAACATTTAATAGTCTGTGTATAACCTTATTGTCAAGTGACACATTTTAGATAACGTTTTCATTTTCATATTTACATTTTCTCCACTCTTTTCTACTGAGAGCTCTTGTTAAGATGGTGTCCTTGTGTAAAATAATGTAACTTTATGTTTCATAGAGATTTTTATAAACGCAGTCTGTTGTTTCCCCCCCCCCCCCCCTGTACCAGCCAGGTTTGCCAGGCACCTGTGTGGCATTAATGTGGCATTTGGCCCCGCCCAAGATCGGTATCGGCGATCGGCCCATCGTGGTGAAAGACGACCGGCGATCGGAATCGGCCCCAAAAACACTGATCGGTTCAGGAGGTGTAAAAAAGGAGGTGAATTTTGGCAGTGCATCTGCGATTCTTTTGCTCTCTGCCCGTTTCTTTCGTTTAGCACAACCACTTTCATAACTCCGCTTCATTTTCACTGTGACAGCTGTCACTCTAGGTGAAAATCAAGATCAGGTGAAAATCTAGTTGAAATGAAGATCAGGTGGAAAACACAATTTTAGTTCAGTGATCAGGGTTAAGAAACTGCTTTAAACTACAAACATAAAGTACTGTACTAAATTCTGACTATCCACTACATCTGGCTTCTAGCTAATTAGCTATATTCATTTTCTCCTGTAATCCTAAACTAATAACGACAGTGAAATATGTGAAATAGTGATTAGCTGATCAGGTACAGGGCAAGTTGAACATTACATATATAGTTTATTTATTTTCTAAAACCTTGACTCCCTATCTAGCTAATTCCAAACTCAAGCTAACTCACTAACACAGCTGCAGTTTATTAATCACAGTGGGTTTAAACTGTGTGCTGATACAAGAAGTGTATTTTTAACCAGCTATCAGAAACATATCATCACAGTTTACGTGTTTAGCCTACCGTTATCTTTTTTTGAGAAAAATCTCCGTATATCCAGATCTGTTTTTAAATCAGCTGAAGCTGCTGCGTCCGATCCCGCTGCTAAATCTCACAGCAAGGGAGGGGCTTCCTCCGCTCCTCCGCGCGCCGCAAAAACAGCAAGCTGATTGGCTGTTTCTACTGAGAGGCGGGACTTAATACCTGAACCGGCTCTATTTATTTATTTATTTATTTTATTTATATATATATATTTTTTTATAGAGCCACGCTACGCCGGATTTCCGGCGCGGCGCCGGAACGCTATCACCCCTGCAAATACAATATTTAGAAGCTAAATAATGCCTCAAACAGCCACAGAACGGTGGAAATAACACCACAGGTACAAAATACCGCTAAAGCACTCTCAAACCCAACTATTCATGTAACTTTAACCCCAAAGTAAGCATTTAGCAATGCATTTAAGGAATAGATAAATTTCCCATTGAAATGAATGGGAGCTCACGGTAAACTCAAAGTTACCCGGTTACTGGATTAAACAGCACGTAAATAACACAAGCAGATGACACAACATAAATAAAGGTCAAAACAAAGTACTTACATTGTCTTCAACGCACACATACACACAAAAGAGGGTACTATTTCAACAAGATGCTGGAGCAAATGGCAAGTGTCTGCCAGCCAAGCACACTGAAACTTAAAGTCATGCATGCACGCAAGTGTGTGGTACGTCGCTGACGTCACCGCGCTGACACGTGATCATTTGATCATTTTAAACTATTCCAGAACCAGAACTCTTCCACCTGCAGGAAGCCTGTGAGATCAACAGCACTGAACTGTGCTCTTCTAACATATTCTTACAACTCTGTTCTTCTGACTGGACTCTTCAACTCAATACACTCAGTATATTATGACCAGCTCCTTGTTTTTACACTCGCTGTCCACCCACTGATTATATAGGAACACTGTAATTCTATAACAGACTGTAGTCCTTCTGTTTCTCTTCATACTTTATTATCCTACCTTGACCTTGTTCTTAAATGATCAGGACCCCCCAAGATAGACCACCACAGAGCAGCTATTGTTGGTTGGTGGGTCATTTATTCTCAGCACTGCAGTGACTGTACTGGTATGGTGGTGGTGTATGAGGTGTGTGTTGTGTTGAGTTGATATGAGTAGATCAGAGGCAGCAGTGCTGCTGGAGTTTTTAAACACCTCAGAGTCACTACTGCACTGAAAATAGTTCACCAACCAGAAACAGATGGACTATTCAGGTCTAAGAAGCAGCTGTTTGAAGAAAATGACGGGAGCCCCTGATTGTAAGACCATTTTTATCGATTAAAGCCACACGTGATTGGTCAAGTTATTTGGTGGCATCTGTGAGTCTTCACAAACACACACAGTGTAGTGATCACACAAAGAGGAGGCAGGAGACATTTACAAAATACATTGCCAACATTTTTGTAAATATTGTATTATATCTGTTCATGGGACAACACCATAGATATGACATATATATATATTATATGATATATAATGTAAAGTAGGCAGTGTACAGCTTGTACAGCAGTGTACATTTACTGTTCCCTCAAATAACTTTACACACAGTCATTAATATCTAAACCTTTGGCAGCAAAAGCAACTACTCCACTAATTTAAAACTGACAAATTGTGCCCCATCAGCCATTTCCCTCCCTGGAAACACTTGTTAGTGTTACAATGTCTCAAGTGTGAATGGGGAGAAATGGAGAAAAAAGACTGTTAAATTTGGGCTTTTGGGTACAATTCTCTAATACTGGACACTGGATATTCAGCATGGCACTTTATGCCAAGAAAACTCTTGAGGATGTGTGAAACAGAATTTTTTGCTCTCCACAATAAAGGTAAATAACATCCTAAAACTAAGATTGAAGATGAGACCAAAATTGAACTTTTGGCCTAAATGCAAAGCGCTAAGTGCAAAATGCTATGTGTGATGGAAAAGGAACACTACTCAACACACTGAACACACCATCCTTACTGTGAAACATGGTGGTGGCAGCATCATGCTGTGAGGATGCTTATCTTCAGCAGGGACAAGGAAGCTGGTCAGAGTTAATGGGAAGATAAATAGAGCTAAATTTAGAGCAATCCAGGATAAAAGAAGAAGAAAGAATATGTTCATTTGTAATTCAACACTAGGTATTTATATAGGGGGGCTGAAAACTTTTGCATTTCAAATGTTTCATTTTTATCTTTTTGATATTTGAAAAAACGTATCATTTTAATTTCACTTCACAATTATGTGTTACTTTGTGTTGGTCTATCATTTAAAATCTCAATAAAATACGTATAAGTTTGTGGTGACAAAATGTGAAGGGGTATGAGTACTTTTGCAAGACACTGTATAAAGCCATGTAAATAAAAATATTTAATATGATGTATGTTTTTACATTAGTAACTTAATTTTTACACATAATTTGGTAATACATTAATGTAAGTAACAAAACTCGGAAAGAGACGAGCCAAAAGAACTGACTCACTAAAAAGTCTTTCCAGGAGCTCCCTGATCCCCTGATCCAAGTCTGGGAGAAAATCCCTTATCCTACCATCCATCATACCACCAGGAGAATACCCAGACATTACAATCCAATCTTCTCTCTCTCTCTCTCTCACCTGTTCTTCTCTGCTGTTGATGATCACCAGGTCTGCTCCTCTCTTTCTGCAGTCGTCTCTGCTCTCACTCCAGATCTTTATCTCAGTAGAGACGTAGTAAAGACTGGAGTTGAAGTTGATCCACCCGTCTCTAACTTTATCTATGGATGAAACACAAAAGCAATGCATTATGAGAAAACACCTGTGGTCACTTCTGGGTCACAAGTGTTTGATGCTCTTCACAGTAAAACATTTTAACTCTTTTCTCTGGTTTATATGATTACGATTCTGAGAGATGTGAAACAGAGCTGCCAGAAAGAAATTAGACACAAATGTGTGAGTTAACCTGAAAGAAAGTACAATTCAGACTTTACAGGTAAGATACAGATTTAATGAAACACTTAAGATTTAAGGCAAATTACTGCATCTGAATATGGAACTGAATGCACTTAGACTGTTTTTATATTTGCACTTCATGAACACCTTCTAATAGCTCTTTACGAGTACAACACGTTGTGGATTAAATGTAACTCCATAGTGTAACGATGTGGAATGATTTAGTGGCACAACTCTGTACCAGTTTAACCTCAAACCAGTGTTTGAATGGTGTTCCTAATAAAGTGAGTAATAACTGCAATTAATCACTAACCCTGTTCAGAAAGCCTTCTCTGGAGCCCGTCTCTCTCTGCCTGTAACTGGTCTCTCTCTGCAGTCAGGTTGGTGTAACTGGTCTGTAACTGGTCTCTCTCTGCAGTCAGGTTGGTGTAACTGGTCTGTAACTGGTCTCTCTCTGCAGTCAGTTGGTTGAACTGGATCCACAGCACTGTGATGGCAGTCAGCAGGAGAACACACAGCAGACCCAGACCCACTGCAGCCAGTCTGTAGCGTCTGCTTCCTGCAGAGCGACTCTCTATGAGGAAACACAGATACATGAACTTAACTCATAGAAACAGCAAGTACACTCTTATGGGATAGCATTATGTAAATTGATCATGAAGGGTTGCCTCACGGAACAGCTTGGGAATGCCCACACCTGTATAAGTGGGGAAACTGAACACTGGTAAGTGTGCTCATGACAAGGTGATGTGAATTATGGGAGTTGGAGTGAGGTCTGATGGTAGTGCAGATGAATGGGACATTCCATATCTGAAGCTGTTTACAGACATTTAACACGTGTGTGCAGAGAATACATCATAGACGGCAGTAGGGTTGGCCAGTATCCATTTGATTTATATCGTCATAGCGTATCTCAGATTTTCCATTTTTCCATTTCCATTTCCTTTTAATGTGCATGTCTGGGAGGGACTGGCGACCAACACGGTCCAACACATGAGGACGAGAGTAGCTAACCAGGAACCAGGTGTTCGCATCACCCGGTCCAGCCTGAGACTCCTGCTAGCTTCAGAATCTGGGACAAATGGGACAATAGACTCAACCTGCGCTGTTTCAGCCAACAGCTTCCTTGGTCACTGCCCCTAGTGACCAATGACTAATTGGAGGCTGTATTGAGAACATTGGAGCCTCTCCATGTGCAGCACCATTGGCCGCTGGACATCCAAGAGTATGACCCAGGTCTGGCCAGCCCTGCAGTACCCTCAGGTTTGATGGTGAAAACCGCTGACCCGAATCCCTGCTCAATGCCTTTGACTGCACCACAACCACTTTTCCACCACCCAACAGCACCTGTGAACAGCCGCATTGCTGCCCCGGGCTGTATGGAAAGGAGGACCAGAACCATCACTCCTTTACCTTCAGCTCTGGCTTTCAGCTCCAGACTCCAGGGTACGTCTCATCCATGTCCCTGGCGGGTAAAATCCTAGAAGAGGGGAGTGTCATGGGGCAAGGCTAGAGGGCTTACCCTGACGCCACGGCCCTGGTCAGGGGTGCCCAGCAAAGCGAAATAGACTAAATAGCTGAACTGGGCTCATTTATAGGCCTGGACTGTTTTACTTTCTGGTTAAAAACACTGAAGAGCTATTATGCTATTTTAAGTTAGTTTGGGTGTGGTGGAGGGCAACTTGTGTGCCTCTCTACTGCTTCCTGATTATCAGATCCACAGGGGTGCACGCCTATCCCCTTACAGAACAAAATAAATTAAGTGTATAATTTAATAAGTTATCAAGTTCACCTTCCTTACACCAACATGTCACTAGTTTCTGACACAAGAACCCCTATTGGCTGGAATTCTTTATTTTGTAGTCTTTTCTTAACCATGCACTGACACTGACACTGGTGTCTGATACACTTGTTCCAGCACCACACAAACACACACACACACACACTTACACCACTACTATACATGTGTAACTGCTGTCAAGTACACTTTTATCAGTATGAGATACCTGAGTTTACTGAGAACTTCCCAAGAACCTGTGATTTACTGATATTCTCTACAACACAATACAGTGGTGATCTGATAGCTACAGTGTAGTAATTCTGCTGCTTGTTCTTTATTATCACCAGAAAACACTTCTGTAAAGAGTAGAGTTTCTACAGAGTACAGCTCAGCCTTTTACTATTATACAACAAATTTAGTTACAGTACCTGCTTGTTGTGTTTTCAGGATCCTCCTCATGTTGGCGTCCTCCACTTCAGTGTTGGGGTCGAGGCCTCTAACAGCGTCTGAACTCTCATATATAACCACCGTTATCTCGTCTCGATCTGCTCTGTTCAGCTCCTCAAAGTAGATCAGATCCTCATAAACACTCAGAGACATGTCTAATCTCTAAAAGACTGAAACACTGAATTACTGCGTCTCTGTAGAAACACTACAGCAGTGCTGCACCGCTCGGCTACTTTAACTACAATAGTGGTTTTAATACAGGAAATGACCACGTACCAAATGCCATCTTCTTCAGACAGTGTGTTTGGGGTGTGAATGCTGTTCCCACGCTCATGAACAAAGCTGCTTCAGACGCTCATACACTGTTATATTTTTAATAAAATATAATATAATCTGACTATAACTACTTTATTTATGTTTACATGTTTATAGTTCCATGCACGGTTCTGAAAGTCCAGTTCATCCATCACTCCACATTTCTAATGAGTGTTTTATGCACTGTTTCTCACACTGATCAGCAGCAGCAGTTTGATTCTCTCTCATAGATGAACTGAAGACATCAACTGTTCCATTCAGAAAACTGAGAGAAACATATTCACTAAACCGAGCTCTAAAAAGAAATCCAGCACTGCTGACTCATATTCAGTGATTGAGCTGCTCTTGGTTTCCTCTAGAGGGCAGTAGAGAAGTGTGTGTGCTGTGGAAAAGCTCAATAGTGCTGCTGCTCTTCTCAGTCAGACCAGTGAAAACAGTTCCAGCTCTACTTTAGCACTCATGCTAAACTGCACTAAAAGCTACAGACACTCTGCTTCACTTTAACTCACATTCAGTGTACAGTTTCTCACACTGAGATTTTCTGAAACTGTATTTTATCTGTGTTTTATTAAAGTACTCTCACTATTACTGTGGTGTTATTCTCACACAGCTGCTTATTTCAGATTACAGAGACGAGCTGCACAGCTGTGATAAACACAGACTCTCTTAAAGTGTTTATATTAGCACTGTAAATAATATTAAACTAGAATAATATTAAACTAGACTGTACTATATATATTATACCATATCACACATCAAGTCCAGATTGTAGAGTTTTATATACTGGTCTGAGATAAATCATTAAAGAAATCCACAGTTATGATCAGTATTTGCTCAGAGTTTCATAATCCTGTCAGGATCTTCAGTCAGGATTAGAAACAACTTGATTTTGGGTGTGACGTCATGATAAATCCACTAGAGGGAGCCAATCAGCAGCTTAAATGCTGGATCTGAGGCTGTGAGGCTGATCAGTGATTTACAGTCTGCAGTAAAATTACAGATTAAAATATTTTATTAATCTTTGTGGTGTCTCTGGACAGGTCTAGATAATAAAAATAAAGGAGTAATTTATTGTAAAAATAATTAACAGTAAAATATTGTGGAATTAAATACAGAGTAGAGGGTGAATAAGGGTTTCTGCTGGTGGAGCCGCCACGATTCTCTGTGTAACAGTGATAAAAACACAGTCTCAGATACGTCTCAGCTCCATCCTCTAACCAGCGCTGTTTACTCAGAAACTGAAAACTTCATAAAGCTTTGTCTCGATCGTTCAGTCTGAGACGCTTCATCTGAAAGAGGGTTCTCTGCTCTGCGTTAAAGCAGAGCGCTAAAGAATGCATTTATATTTGTTTGTGTGTCAGCACTGGTGTCTGTTGGCTGATGTAGTAGAGCAGGGGATCTGGTGCTTTCTTCTGAGTGTGTTGACTGCCTAGTGATTGGGTAATTGGAATTACAAATTGTATAGAAATTGGAGTAAAATGTGGAGTAAATTATTAAATTCAGTTGCTGTGCACTTAGCGAGTGTGTGCATTTGCACGTCTGTGTCAGCAATTTAAAGAAACGGAATGCATTCATTAGGAGGGATGTCCAAAAACATTTTAACATAACGGGTTGGTTTCCCAAAAAGAGATTAAGCATATTCTTGTACTTCACAAAATTTGTGATTGAGATTTTTCACTAAAAGTAAAAACTATGTATGACTAAGATTAATCAGAATGAATAACAGTGAAATGAGTCTTTATAGAACACTCCTGTTTTCAGCAGATTCTTGTTTTTGTCTTTATTTAATTAAACACTTTTAAAAAGAGAAGTTATTCAGGAGTAACAAAAAGGGAATATTACACACTTCTCACACAATATCTACTCTTTATATTCTCTTTTCACAGATCCAAAAAAAATGGTTATTACAGGGATAATCAGCCCAGTTATTCACAGGATCAGACCCATAGCCGTATAAACCACAGTCCTCATCTCCATTACTGTTGGGTTCTCCAGGGTACCAGAACCTATCAGAGAGAAGGAGAGTATCAGAGTGTTTATCAGAGCAGTGAGGAGTGAGAGTCAATAACTGCATCATGATCAGAGTTCAGTTCAGAAGTCTCTTACCCAGTGATCAGTTCTGATCCGTCCACCCATTTCCAGACCCCCTCTGTTTCACCGTCACTCAGACCAATCCAAACCCACTGACGTTTTCTCAATGTGTTAATGAAGTCCTGTTGAAGACATGTCATCATTTGAGCATTTAAAATTATTCTATAAGAACCAGCACTCTTCCACCTGTAGGAAACCTTCCGACCTGAAGACAGCGCCACGAGAACACGTGGGGCGAGGGCGAGCCAATGATGGGCCGAGGGGAGCTCCATAAAAACTGGCAGCAGACACTTGTCTGTGGGCTGCCGTCCAGACGAGACACTAATCACTGTTTCTGTTTCTCCCGCGTTTGTGTGCCTCTCTGTGAGCTCTCTTAGGACCCTGACGAGCCGTGTGGACTGCCGAACTTCAGAGGAGGTGGGGAGTGAAGTAAAAGCTCTCGGGGAGAGAGCCACTCAGCCTGGGACCGCATCTCCTACAAAACCGGCGCTTGCACAGCCCGTTTTCTTTTTTTTCCCTTTTTTTTCCCCCTTCGCTGTTCTACCACCAATAAAAACCCCTACGGGGAAGTTTATGTTCTGGTCCTTACCGGCTAGAGCAGCCCACACTGGTGGCGAATGCGGACTTACTGGACCGGAGTGACCAGAACTGGACAGTAAAAAAAATATATATAAATAATTTTTTTTTAAATTAAATTAATTTCTCTTCCCCCATCGCCTCTCGTGGTGCTCTCTCTCTCTCTCGCTCCTGTGCCATGGATCAGGTCCTGCAACACCTCCTGGAGACGAGCCTCAGGCAGCAGGACGTAACCCAGGAACTCGCCAGGGGGTTGCGTGAACTGACCAACGACCTGGTGGCATCCCGCCAAACCGCACAGGCCGCCGCGCTACCGGATCTGCGACGCAGCGCCCACCACCTCCTCACGAAGCTGTCCCCGGGGGACGACGTAGAGGCATTCCTGTACACCTTTGAATGCGTGGCGGAAAGAGAAGTATGGGAAAGAGAAGAGTGGGCCACAATAATTGCTCCCTTCCTCATGGGGGAGGCTCAGCTAGCCTATTATTCCCTTCCTCCAGACCAGGCCACTGACTATGAGACACTGAAAAGGGAGATCCTGGCTCGCGTTGGGCTCGGATGACACAACTCCTCAGGGTCACCAAGCGCTGGCTCCAACCCGAACAGCTTAGCTCAGAAGCCATAACCGAACGAATCGCGATGGACCATTTTCTGCGCTCCCTACCTGGCGAGCTCCGAAAAGCGGTGGGCTTGAAGAACCCGGCCTGCGTGAGAGATATGATGGACACCACAGAGGCTGCTGAGAGCATCCTCGACCTAGGCCGCCCCGAAAGGAAAGAGAATCCCCCCCCTTCCATGCTCCATCGTCGTGAGATGGTCCAAGCCCTGTGGTCGAACCCTCGAGGCCGCGATTTTGACCCGGTGAGGTATCAAGCCCGCGAGCCCCGCCCCCACGAACCTGTCCCGAGTCCCCGCGAGGCGCCCATGCCCACCGAGCCCGAGGTGATCCCCCGGCGACCAGCAGGACCTAAAGTGTGGCTCGCGGGGTGTGGAGTCCACGGCCAAACCCACGGCTCGGCCCACTTGCAGAGGCTACGTCTCAATGGACGTGACGTCACCGCCGTGCTGGACTCCGGGAGCACCATTACGCTCGGCCGGCCCTCCGCGATACCCTGGGTTCTTCCCCGAACTGAGACGGTAGAGGTTTCATGTGTCCACGGCGACGTGCGCCACGGCCCAGGTGCGAGTGGGGAACCAATACAAAGACTGGCCACTCACGATCGGCCTTGTGGCAGACTTGCCGGTGCCCCTCCTTAAACACATTAAACATACAAAATACAGAATACAGAACCCCCAGTGAGCGCGGAGGCAAGGAAAAACTCCCTCAGAGCTGCAGGAGCATTGAACTCCTCTATGCTCGGAAGCCACGCGGACTCCTTGACGTGGTAAAAGAAGCCTGGGAGACGCAGCCTTCCCCATTCAGGTCAGTTATAGAATACGTTAAAACCATGCAAACGCGGATTAACAAAGTGCTTCCCATTGTGAAGGAGCATATAGAGGAGGCCCAGGGTGCACAACAACGCGTATACAACCGCCCCGCCCTCCTGAGGGAATTCCAAGTGGGGGACCGCGTCATGGTGTTGATTCCCACCACAACCTGTAAATTCCTCGCCAGCTGGCGCCCCAAGACCGAGAAAAAAATGCTTTTGCCACGGCCCGGCCAACGCATTACAACGCCGCTGACACACTCACGCGCAGCCGCTCTCCAGGGTGCTGAAAACCATCAGCACCAGCCTGAAGACAGCGCCACGAGAACACGTGGCGCGAGGGCAGGCCGCCTAACCAGGCACGGCTGGCGGCTCCTAAAGACCACGCCGAGACCGGCCAATGACGGGCCGAGGGGAGCTCCATAAAAACTGGCAGCAGTCCGGACACTAATCACTCTCTGAAGTTTGCCCAGCAGGGCTACCTTCCATGGGGTTTTTCATGATATTTTATGTAATAGTTGTTTGCCTAACCGACATGTTGTTGGCTATAAGATCAAGTTACCATCTTTTGCTCTGTTAAGTGTGAAACTAAGAACTGCAATGCAGGATTAAAGTTGCCATGCAATGAAAAAATCTGTAATGATGCTTTTTGTTGTCATTTGTACGCCTTAATGTTCCAGGGTTTTAAAATATTACAGTGTTTTTTTAATAATATTAGTTTAATATCACAATTTTTTGCATTATTTGTTAATATTGTGAACAGGCACGTGTAGAGGGGGTGGCGGAGGGGGCTTGAGCAACTGCCCGTTTGGGTCTTACTGCCCTTACTGCCCCAAAGTGCTTCTTGATTATCAGCTTCCTGATTATCAGGTACACAGAGGTGCACATCTATCCCCATATGGTACAAAATAAACAATGCTAATGTATATAATTTAACAAGTTAATAGAGTATAACTTTCTCACACCCACATTTCAGTGGTTTCTAACCTAAGAAGCCCTCTCGGTTGGAAACCTTTCTTTTGTAGGCTTTTCTTAACCAAGCAGTAACACTGGTGTCTGACACACTTGTTCCAGCACCACACACTCTTACACCACTACCATACATGTGTAACTGCTGTCAAGTACACTTTTATCAGTAATCAGTAATTAATAATGGTACCTGCTTGTTGTGTCTTCAGGATCCTCATTGTGTTGGTGTCCTCCATCTCTGTGTTGGGGTCATGACCTCTAACAGCATCTGCACTCTCGTAGATATCCACCACCATCTCCACTGTATCTCCTCTGTTCATCTCCTCAGATCCAATCACATCATCATAAACACTCAGAGACATGTCTAATCTCTAAAAGACTGAAATACTGAATTACTGCGTCTCTGTAGAAACACTACAGCAGTGCTGCACCGCTCGCCTACTTTAACTACAACAGTGGTTTTAATAAAGGAAGTGTCCAAGTGTCATCAGCTATATACAGTTCCTGTCTGAGCTGAAGGTGCGAAAACAGCAGCTCTAATTCTCTTTATTAAAGCTGATCTTAATCTCTCATACACGACTACATTTATGAGATTACAATATAATCTGAGTATAACTTCTTTATGTATGTTTATGTGTTTATATTTCCGTATCTCAGTAAAAAATCAGTATTTGCTCAGAGTTTCATAATCCTTTCAGGTTCTTCAGTCAGGATTAGAAACAGGTTAAGTGTGGGTGTGATGTCACAATAAATCCACTAGAGGGAGCCAATCAGCAGCTTAAATGCTGGATCTGAGGCTGTGAGGCTCTACTGACATAATGCACTTTGGAAAAATGCGTTTTGGAAAACATTTCCAGCTTTTTACATCCAGCAGGTTTAGTTTAGGTTAAAACAGGTAAATCCAACTTCTGCTTTCTTTTTACATAAACTAAATAATATGATATTTGAGATGTTTCAATGTTTGCAATTAGTGAAAGTCTACTTATTGATTTTCATTCCTCTTAATTTAATTCACTTAAAATGATCCAAATTAAAAGAAAGCAATATAATTACACACTTCTCACTCTTTCATTGACTCTCTTAAAGCGCTTTCACATCAGCAGCAGTATGCCGCTCTGCTTTCCGCTCTGTTCGCTGCTCTGCTGGACGCTGGTCAGTTGTGGTTGGGTTGTGCTGCTACTGACGCCGTGCTTTCCAGAGTGTAAAGCGGCTCCTCTATCACGTGCAGTGTGAAAGCGCCTTCAGGCTGTGCCCACAGGTGTTCCGACCGGCATACTTTGCATTTGTATGTAGCGTAAACTTGTTTGAAAGAGCGGCGTCTATATATCTGGACTTGCTCAGTAGTGTTTGGTTGGGTAGTGGACGCATGTACCACGAGCTTCACAGCGGGCTGCAGATGCAAGGATGTAGGCCTAAGTAAGATTTTTTTTATTATAAGGCTATTTAAGTAAAAAAAACAAAGGAAAAGCAAAGGAAGTCCGAGACTAGACTTAAAAGGAGAGGACTGAGCTGTGCTCAGCCCGTTTCGAGTTTTGTTGTATTGTTTGGTTTATTTTGTTTAAGTTTGATCTTTTTTTACATGCCGTTTGTAGCATTTACATTTAATTACTAATTATTGAAGAGTTACTGCAGTTCATGTCACAGTATTATAAAGTGAGAAACATGGTAACTAATAACTAATTACTGAGGAGTTACTGCAGTTCATGTCACAGTATTATAAAGTGAGAAACATGGTAACTAATAACTAATTACTGAAGAGTTACTGCAGATCAGAACACAGTGGAACACAGGGAAATATACATTAATACTAATAATAATAATAATAATAATAATAATAATAATAATAATAATAATAATAACACATTTAACCTAGCTAACACACACCCATTTAACCTAGCTAACTAACACACACCTATTTAACCTAGTTAACTAACACACACATTTACACTTACTAACTAAAACAATTAACCTAGCTAACTAACACACATCCATTTAACCTCGTTAACTAACACACACACACACACACATTTAAACTTACTTACTAAAACAATTAACCTAGCTAACTAACACACATTTAACCTAGCTAACTAACACACATCCATTTAACCTAGTTAACTAACACACACACACATTTAAACTTACTAAAACAATTAACCTAGCTAACCAACACACATTTAACCTAGCTAACTAACACACATTTAACCTAGCTAACACACACATTTCCCCAAGCTAACTAATACACAATTAACATAGCTAACACACACAATTAACCTAGCTAACTTAGCTAGCTAGCTAACAAACTCACATATAACCTAGCTAACACAAATTTCCCCTAGCTAACTTACACACATTTAACCTAGATATCTAACCCACACGTAAACTAGTTAAGTTAACTTAGCTAGCAAACGAACACACACATAACCTAGTTAACTAACATACATTTAAACTAGCTAATTAACACACAAATAACCTAGCTAACTTAGCTGGCTAACGCTAACTACACACACACACAACTTTGCTAACTTAGCTAGCTAACATACATCCTAAAGCTGTTTAACAACCCGCAAAGAGTCCTCCTCTGATCCGGGGGTAAAATAAGCTGGAAAAGATTTCAATATCTTGATTTCTAGTTTATTTTCAATCAAATACAGAAATATGAAAGCAGCAGAGTCTCTCTTAATCCTCCTCCAGCAGCAGCAGCAGCAGCAGCAGCACAGCAGAGAATTTACACAAAGGACCAGGAGAGCTGCCGCTGCTGTAAAATTACCGTAATTACCCTAATAATGCACAGATGAAAAGTCTCTGTGAGGCTGCAAATGCTGAAGATGCACATTTAGAAGGCTGACACCTAGTATTAAAGCAATGATTATTAAATTATTACAGTCTTACAGTCATTCTTAGAGTCTTGCCTTCTGGAGAACTTTAATTAATATCTCCTATGCAATAATATTACGTTATAATGTTTGTTTGTTTTTTTTTTTTTAAATGATGGTTAAGCAGAGTAATACACACTGAAGTATTTTACTATATGTTGCTAATATTTGGAAGGAACTGAGGATAATAAGGTAATTAAGGTTACCACTACTACAAATGGTGTCACTTGCTTAATTCAAATATGCCTTCAATTAATATGCCTTTAGACTGATTAAGATCTATAGTTCCCCAGGTGGCATGTAAGAGTTTTCAGCTGAGTAGTTATTATTTATTTGAGCAGTAATTAATGAATAGTTACTATAAAGGAGACTTAAATAGTAAGTAGTTCTCCAGGAGATATGTCTCAGTAACAAGTCTCAGTAATTATTGTGGAGTTAATAGTGAACTACTATAATCATTAGTTCAGTACTATCTACTGAGTAATTATTCAGTACTCCCTGGTAGTTAATAGAAAATATTTAGGTGTTAATGCAGCACTATTAATTAGTTACTGCTTAGTTACTGCTTAGTTACTTTAGTAACTATGGAACAGTATTATAAAGTGTTACCAAACAGTACTGCTGTGTGCTAAATCAACGTTTTAAGTTATTTTCAGGCGAGAATGTAGGGGTTTAGACTTCAGATATGTGGTTTATTTGTTAAGAAAGTGGCTAGGTGAAAATGTGCTCATACGTTTTCGGAACAACGTTTTCCACTCCTCTAAGAGGGTGACGTCATCAAGTACACAGCTGTTCCAAATACACAACAACCGTCCCGCTTCCTCCCGTCCTCGGGAGGCTGCACTCGCAATCTGAGCTTCCCAAGTCCGTTCTTTCCAAGTACGGGAGTACAGACTTGTGTACTTGTGTATTGAGAAACGGCCACAGTATCAATTCAGGGGCTGCATCCTTCGAATAACGTGGTCGAAGAATGCACCAGGTGTATCCTTCACAGCCTACAGTACCCCAAGATTCATTGCGCGCCGGCTTATTTCAGCACGAAAAGTATTATTTTGTTTTTATATGTAGTATCATGTTAATGTTGTTATATGTTAATAGTTTATAGATATATAAATACTGTTCTGAAGTTTTTCAGTGAACTGGTTAATGAGGATCTTGACCGCTACAGGGCTCCGATCAGAGAGCACAGAGTCATCTGTGAGTTTTGCGTGTTTCCTGCTGAGAACACATCTGGAAACTCCTTAGTTAAGACCACGGTGGTTCAAACCAACATAGTTCAGACTTCTGTGGTGCCAACAAAGTACGATGATGTTAGTTAGTTTAACGATGCATCGTACCACGTTAATTCAATGCTAGGCTCCGTTGTTGAAACGCAGCCCTGTTTAGATAACTGAAGTAGAACACGTTATTAAACCTTAATGTTTTGTCATAGTACTTCTGTAAATACACTTCAACCATTTCTTTTCACCTGTGTTTTGCTAGTTAGGGAGGGAGGGAAGATTTATGTATTTTTGTATCCTTTTTTTTGTTAGGTAAGTTAGTTCTAAACATTTAACTTAGTTTTGTTTGTTTTTTTTAGGCATTCTTATTCCTGACTGAATGCTACTGTTTATTTAAAACAAATCATTTTGGCTTGTATTTCTGTGGTGGGTATCATCTTTGGTCTTGGCTTAAAATGCGTGTGCGGGTGTCGTCCTAGCTTATGTTACTGGTCTGGCTTTCCAGGCCATAACACTGACAACAGAAATCAGTACCATGTAATATATAAATATATAAAGTAACTATATATAATATATAAATATATAAAGTAACTATATATAATATATAAATATATAAAGTAACTATATATATATATATATATATATATATATATATATATATATATATATATATATATATATATGCATTTAGTTTATTTATTTGCAGTTTACTGTAATTCCACAAAATATCTTGAGTCACTTTACATACAGTGATGTGCAACTTTGCAACTGTACAGTGGAATCAGTTTACAGCTAATAAACATTTTAACTAAACAGAAAAAGTTTAGTAAAGTAAATACCCTCAAAGTAATGTTAAAGAATACAACACCCCAAACTGTAACACTACAAAGTTATCTACTAGTGGGGGAGAAACTCAAATCCAAAAGTCCCAGTATTAACTGCATTTATTAAAAGAAACCAGATAGAAAAAAAGTGGCTATGCCCTTCTAGAATATTCTAAAACGTTTTTATTTAGTTGACATTAAAATCTACTTTAAGGCAGAGCAAAGAAAAATAAATAAAACAGAGGTTATTATCACTAGCTGTACCTGTGAATCCTAAATTACAGATAGACTCATTAGTCACATTATCTTGTTAGTATCTTACCAACTATGACCTAAACTTCACTCAGATAATACAGTATCAGTAAGACGTTTGGACAGAACTTTTCAATGGCAGTGAAGAAGGGAGTGTACAGGGAGGACTTACAAATTGTTTTGAAAATAGGATAATATAAGAAATAAATGATTAAGTTCAATAGCTGTGCATTTAGAGCACCATTGTCCTTTATTTTGCTCAACTAAACAGTTTTTAAAAGGGGAGGTAATTCAAAAGTAACAAAAGCGTAATATAATTACACTTTTCTCACACAATTTGTACTCTTTATATTCTCATTTCACAGATCCAAACCAACTGACGATTACAGGGATAATCATTCCAGGTATTCACAGGATCAGAACTAATGTCAGTTATAGCACAGTCCTCCTCTCCCAAACTGTTGGGTTCTCCAGGTCTCCAGAACCTATCAGAGAGAAGGAGAGTATCAGAGTGTTTATCAGAGCAGTGAGGAGTGAGAGTCAGTAACTGCATCATGAACAGAGTTCAGTTCAGGAGTCTCTTACCCAGTGATCAGTTCTGATCCGTCCACCCATTTCCAGACCCCCTCTCTTTCACCGTCACTCAGACCAATCCAAACCCACTGATCTTTTCTCAATGTGTTAATGAAGTCCTGTTGAAGTACAATAACTGTTTACTCATTTCCAACAACCCAGTTTCTCCAAACATACTTTATAATGGATGATAATGGATTATAAACAGTGGTATTAATGCCTGGTATTAAATGTCAGGTTCTACGAATGAGGTGAGGAGTTACATTGAATCTGGATAACGGTGTAAAAATTGATTCATCTTCAGGGGCAAAATATGCCCCATATCATCCATTCTAAAACATGTTAGGAGAAACAAAAAAATTACTGGATCTCAGAAAGCTACGGGAGAAATGTGACAGACTATTCAACAAAGTGTAACGACCCGGTCTAGGGTCAGGCCGTAACAGAAAATGAGAGTGGGCTCTCTCCCCAGACCCTCTGCCAGACCAAACACCAGACACTGAAAATGACCTATATTAGAATTATTTTATTGATAAAATTAAGGGAATATGACTTCAGGGGTGAGCACAGGCCAAAATAACAGACAATACCAAGTAACAAACTAAGAAAACTAACTGAACCTGCAAAATAAAGAAAACAAAGTACACAAACTACCCTGACTCCCTGTCACCAAAACAGGAGAAAGAGGTAGCAAAACAAAATGGCACTCACCCCCGACTTTACCCAAAGAATAAAGTAAACTGTAACAAATACTTAAGCAACACACAGAACACAAAATGGAGAGGCTGGGTTGGTCTGAGCAGGAAGTTGTTCTAGGTCAGGAAAGGGGAGGAGCCCTGAACGTCTCTCCCAGGTCAGGATTTCTCTTGTGCCCCTGGTGGCCAGTCATGGTCCTGCAACTAAAAACTAAACACAAACAGCATAGAGGGCACACAAGAAAAAAAAAAAACAATACGACCAGGGGTCCTAACAAAAGGTTTACTTTACTTTACTATGTTTTACTACACCAAAATCAATTCTATACAAGAGTTCTTTTTTAAGACGTCATCATTTGAGCATTTTAAAATATTCTTTCAATATCCAGAAATAGCCAGACAGAAATAGTGCTTCTACATTGCTCATTAAAGGAACATCTCAGTAGAGCACAAAGTAAGTTCAATTTGAGAGACGTTAACCTGCTGTGGGGCAAATAAAAGTAGTGAACAGGTGCACCAGAGAGGGAATAACTATCTCCTTATCCTTTCCTCACTGACTCTTCTCTAGTTTTGTGTTTTTATAGTGTCCTTGTCACTACTGGTAGCATGAACCGGTAGCTGCAGCACAGGTAGTACAGCTTCTCCAGGATGGCACATCAATACATGTTATCACAAAAACAGCATTGAGGAGATACAGAACACAGACCGTTACCCAAGGAAAACTGGTATCTGCTCCTTTATCTGAGGAGAAACAGGAGGAGCACTGCCAGAGCCCTATAAACCGACCTCCAGCAGGATTCTGGTGTGCATGTTTTTGAACAATGTTAGCCAGATGAAACCATGCATGCTGTTAGATGCTGAGATGAAATCCTCAGTCACTGCATGGTGCCGGTGCCAGGTTCCCGAACGGTTCTTTGTGTTTCCACCACAAAATCACAGGTTCTCGGCTGGAAAAGCCGGTTCCATTCTGGCCCCACAATGTTGCTGGTCTGGAACCAGCGAACCTGTGATGCGTGCGGCCAAAGGGAGGGACGCTGAAGCGTCTCGGGGGCAAAGTTTTTTACAAACCTCACCTCAATTCACAGCTAAGAGCAGCAGCAGCAGCTAAATTAATGAAAATGAATCAACAGTGGTCTTCCGAGGATAGCAGCAAAAGTTTCAAAAGGAGGTCGGGTTCCACCATGTTGTTTTCAAATCACCCCCCCGACTTCTGTTGACGCCCACATTCACATACCTATTCAGTGACTCCTTAAAGCAGTGGAAACACGGGCCAGTTCTTAAAAGGTTCGCAGGAGCTGGCTTCAGCTTCGGCACCAGCACTTTGTTGGTGGAAAAGAGGTATGTATGTCTGATCTTACACTGGTGCAGTGTGTAGGCAGTTCCTGAATAATGAAGGTATTGATGGCATTAACTGGCCCTTATGTTCCCCAAACCACAGTAAAACTGAGAACACACAGACTGTCCAGGAGCTCCCTGATGCCCTGGAAGGACATCACCCAGGACAACATCCATCATCTCATCAGAAGGATGAGCCTATGATTTCAGTGGGTTAATGATTTTGGTTTCCATTTACTGTAATTTTGTTCTCAACTAATTACACAATGTATTAAAGATTTTTAAATTCTCCTCTCATCCTTTCTTTCATTGAGATCTGAGGTGTGATTTATTCCCAGTATACATGATCAGTGGAGCTAATAAAATGAACAGTGAGTGTAGAAACAACAAGGAGATTACCTGTTTTACACTTTTACTGCTGAGATAAACAGTATTAAACAGTTTTAAAGCTGTCTATGATAATATACCAACAGAAATATTTACACAGTGTAGAACTCTCTCTCACCTGTTCTTCTCTGCTGTTGATGATCACCAGGTCTGCTCCTCTCTTTCTGCAGTCGTTTCTGCTCTCAGTCCAGCTCTTCTCCTCAGTAGAGATGTAGTAAAGACTGGAGCTGAAGTAGATCCACCCGTCTCTAACTGCTTTATCTATGGATGAAACACAAAAGCAATGCATCATGAGAAAACACCTGTGGTCACTTCTGGGTCACAATTGCTTGATGCTCTTCACAGTAAAAACTTTTTAACATTCTTCTCTGGTTTATATGATTACGATTCTGAGAGATGTGAAACAGCTGCCAGAACTCGTAAAGAAATGACACCTGAAAAAAAAAAATGTATCTACAATTCAGACTTTACAGGTAAGATACAGATTTAATGGAACACTTAAGATTTAAGGCTGTGATTCTGGTTTCAGTGCAACAACACTGATAAAACAGTGATGGTAGGAAACTAAAAGTTGATCTGAATAAATGAAAAGTGCAAGTGTGGAAATAAAAAGCTAATTACTGTGTCTGAATATGGAACTGAATGCACTTGGACGATTTTTATTTTTGCCCTAGCAAGGCTATTATGTTGAATGTACCATTTAACACCTTTTGCTTAAAGATGTGTCTACTGGAGTGAAGAATCCTTTTAAATGCTGGATCTAAAATGTAACTTGTTCACATAAGATGAATGTGAATGTGTTCGTGTTTAGTTTCAATGGTCTCGGTGTGAGAAGTACAATGGTCTTAAATGGAGCATTTTTGAACTTGAAATGGGTGAAATGTCTCCATTCTCCATCCTGATGTGTTTAGGATTGCCCTGTGATGATCAAAGTTCATGATGATCAAAGGGGTCCTAATGTAAATAGTGCCAAATTCCAATTCCCATGTAAATTCAAAGTGTATTTTTCTGGTGGATATTTATAGAAGTACATAGAACATAGTGTCTGAGTTTGTCTGTAACTAAGAGACCTCCCATGCTCTGCATGTAACCACTATTTCAAACATACTACGCAATATTGTATTTAAAATACACTATGCAATATTCTTAACTGTTATCTTGTTTGACTTGGTCTTTTAGATTACTTTAGGAATATTCTTATGTTGTATAATATGCCAGATTAGGTCACAATAAACTGTTAAGTGTTAATCTGTAGTAATTACTGTGTTAAGTCTTTTTCTTGTAGGCCTAGGAGCCCAAGGGGTCTGTAGTCTGAGTTTCTTTGCATTTCTAGACCGTCATAGTTATATAGTGAGTTTACTGGGCGCTATACCACAAAAGGTTATGGTCATATAGGTGACTATATTAAAAAGTTCATTATTATTTTTTTAACTTGCCACTGATATGCTTTAACTGCTTTTAACATGTTTTTTAACATTCAAGCAGATTGTTTAGTGTTCCCAATAAAATCTTAAGGAATTATCATTAAAAACATAAAATCGATGGGTAGCATAACTCGACAGAACACCGGTTCCCCCGAGCCACGCACACAAACCCCAGCCTGCACAGATGATTTACACAGTGTCTCTCCCACTAACCATAATAAACATTGCTGGGAAAAGTTCAGCTGCGCTGCCATGGAGAACAAAACTCAGCGCAAACTATGTGTGATAAAATCAGCGGAACATAAACACAACAAACATTATGAAGGATTTCCCTCACCACCAAGACTTTCAGAAAGGTAAACTCTATTTGTGGACGCAGGTTAAGCTCCTGAAGTAGTGCATCTCAGCTAACTAACTTGTTAGCTAACCTAGGCAGTTTAATATGTCTCCAGTGTAGTTTAGCGTTGTTTATTGTCTAAAAGGCATCTATGTAATCCCTGATCATTACCTAAGGTATTTAGGTGTATTCGCCTCAATCGCCTTTTAACATCGCCCCAACAGACGCATTTAATACAGCTTTCAGTGAATTTAATATACTATTAACTTAGGCGTTAATACATCCATTAAAGGGGACGCGAAACACTTCAAGTATTTAGTATAATTCACAAGATGTATTTTCACTCTAACAAATCTTATAAGTTTAACAGTTGTCATTGAAACGAAATTAAAATAATAAGCAATCTAAATGTCATTTTTTTAAGTAAGAGCAGCGCCATCTTGTCCCAGTGCTGAAAGTGACGTCACGAGGTTGGTTCTCGCACGCCTCATTAACATAAACTATGAGCCTACATTAATTTAGTTCCTCAATAGATAATAAAATCCAAACCAAAAATTTATGCAAAGCGGGGGGGACTTTTGTATTGCCCCTGGGTGTAGTAATACTGGGTATAGTTTACTTTTATAGGGTGAGGAATGAGAAAAAGGTTCACTTTCACTTTTATATCTCGCATCTTAAGCGGACAGCTGTTCTTCAGTGGTGGCTAGCGGCGCTGAAGCGCGAGAATACTCCAGTTAGCTGCAATGCTAGGGGTTAGTGGCGAGCACTTTCTGGACCAGGACTAAGAGATGGTTTTTGGGTCAGGAGCATTAGTGCCGGACAAATAAGCTGAAGTCTGAGGCTTTTTTCCTCCGTTTTTATTTTTCCTCTGAACAACTGGGATGTACAGACCGTCCAACTGGAGGTACTGTAACAGCAGCTGTGAGCCGCAAGGAACGAGCCAAACACGCCCACCCAACAGAGCAGCGAGAAGTAACTTACCCAAAGTCTAGATAAGCTGACAGTTAAAAGATAACATAGCTAGCTACTTACACATAGCTAGCCAACGCTAGCTAACTAACTAACACTAACTAGATGAAGCTAAGTACCCAGAAAGCCTTCCAACTTCCAAACTGAACGGTTTATAAACCAAATAGCGCCTTGGTGTTTCAATATCCACTTAAATCATATATGTTTCTTTCAGTCTTAATGAACTCTGGACTTTACATGTTAAATAGCTAAATGTATATAAACAAGCTAGCGAACGGGATGGCAGTGCCTGCTGTGGACGCGCTACAGGGTTTCTGCACGGCTCCACGTAGAGAAAGAATAGACACCTCAAAAACGTCTCGCTCTCAAAAAAGCATCTGAAAAGTTCTGCTCAGGTTTATACACGAAAGATCTCTGAGTAAATGCTCCACGTTAGCCTAGTTCAGCTTCATCTTCATCCATTATCTCCACAAACAACAAGCTCTTATACGCTAGTTATGTACCCGGGCTCTTCACCAACTAACATTTTATATAAATAAATTCCATTATATTTAATCCCTTAGAAAACTTACAAACTGAAATGTTTCATAGACTCTTTAAATGTAACTCCATAGTGTAAAGATGTTTGTTTGAGTGCCACAACTCTGTACCAGTTAAATCTCAAACCAGTGTTAGAATGGTGTTCCTAATAAAGTGATTAAAAACTGTAGAATCACTAACCCAGTTCAGAAAACCTTCTCAGGAGCTTGTTTCTCTCTGCCTTTAACTGGTCTCTCTCTGCAGTCAGGTTGGTGTTACTGGTCTGTAACTGGTCTCTCTCTGCAGTCAGGTTGGTGTTACTGGTCTGTAACTGGTCTCTCTCTGCAGTCAGGTTGGTGTAACTGGTCTGTAACTGGTCTCTCTCTGCAGTCAGGTGGTTGAACTGGATCCACAGCACTATGATGGCAGTCAGCAGGAGAACACACAGCAGACCCAGACCCACTGCAGCCAGTCTGTAGCGTCTGCTTCCTGCAGAGCGACTCTCTATGAGGAAACACAGATACATAAACTTTACTTATAGAAACAATAAATACATTGATATGCCAAAAGTCATGGGATATCATTATATAAATTGATCATGAAGGGTTGCCTCAGGGAACAGCTTGGGAACATCCACACCTGTGTAAGTGGTGAAACTGAACACTGGTCAGTGTGCTCATGGCAAGGTGATGTCAATTGTGGGTTATTTTTACACTAAAGAATGATCAGATACAAAGTTCAGTTTGTTTACAGACTAAGTCAAGTCTGCACACACAGTTAATTTAGTCCTCCAGTAAATGTTAAACCATCAGTCTGATGATTACCCATTTCAACCC
This sequence comes from Astyanax mexicanus, assembly GCF_023375975.1. Lineage (NCBI taxonomy): Eukaryota > Metazoa > Chordata > Actinopteri > Characiformes > Acestrorhamphidae > Astyanax > Astyanax mexicanus. The sequence goes on along the minus strand of NC_064432.1, from coordinate 9,091,325 downwards.
ATCGGTCACAATTGTGACCAAAAAAAGTTTTTTTTATTATAAGCCTCTAAAAATGTTACTGGTTAATTTCCCAATACTCTATAAGGAAATATTGAAATATTACAATGTTTCAATTAAATGTGTGCAGTATCAAATATTTTGAGTAAATTGTCACATGACCAGAGCTGTTTACTTCCTGGTTGCATCTTGAGAAGAGGATGGCTGCCTCAAAGCTCCCAAATAAAAGGCTGGTAAAGTATGTTAAAATAAACATAGAAACAAATATTTTTGTACACATGCTCTCGAAGTTGTTTAGTTATGATATATGCATTCGTAATTAGTCAAATGTCTTTGGTGTGTTTGCAGAATGAGTAAACATGTAAACAGTCACAATTGTGACCGGTGGGATAGAATGTTGTATCTAGATGCACACATACTAAATATACAAACAAATTTCTTGTTGCATCTTACCTATATATATTTTTATTTTAGGATCACTAATTTTAGGCATGCAACGTTGCTATCATACCTCAAAATGAGAAAGATGCTATTATAAGTGATTGTGATAGTGATGGGTCAGATATGGATTACCATATCTGGTAACTTTATTTTCTAAGTTACTGTAATACAATGTCTGACTGATTGTTGAACAGAATCAAGCACTTCGCTCAGGTGCCTACCTCGTTACTGTATACCTGCCTATAATCATTTTTTTGTTAAATTAGGGAATAACGGTGTTCAGTAAGGAGTAATCGGTAACTAATTACTGTTATCGTTTTCAACACCCCGTTACTGCACGTTACTTTAGACGCTCAATTAACTTTTTTTTTTTAACTTTGCGCATACAGACAAAGATGCAAGTGTGTGTGTGTGTGCGTTGTGTGTGTGAGTTACAAGGGAGGGGAGGATGAGATAACCGCCTAAGCAATGATTGTTGTCTTTGCTGTTGTGCACTCTGTTTATCTGGCTTATGAAACACACTCTGAGAAGGTGGGGGCTGGGAGGTGGGGGCTGGGAGGTGTTGGTTATGGAGGCAAGTAACAAAAGTAACCCAGTAGTTACTTTTACTGGCAACTAGTTACTTTTATAGTGGAGTAACTCAGTTAGTAAATCAGTTTCCTTTTCGGAGAAGTAACTACTAACTATAACTAATTACTTTTTCAAAGTAACGTGCCCAACACTGGTTACTAATAGTATACACAACAGTTTACATCGTTCCTGAAGTTTTGAATGAAGTATTTGACTGTAATTTACATTTAGTTGTAAATGTTGTACTAAAATATTATACCAACATTAAAAGATTTGCAGTAAAGTACAATTTAAAATGTTTACAAATAAATGTTTCAATACATGTTACACTAAAGTGATGCTGTTGCAATTTGTATTTGAAATAATTAAACAAGGTTAACATATTTTGAACATATTTTGCCACGGGTCTTAATGTTCCTATGGTGTGGAAAGTCCCAAGTTCCTGATCAAGTATTCTGTTTCAGTGATTGCTGTCAGAAGGCCCTTATTTCAACAAAAAAACTATTTGAGCAACCTTTCATTGAGAATACGCATATCATCCCACCGGTCACAATTGTGACCGGTAATAAAACACACTTTTTCATCTACTTTTCTCATTTTTTTGGAGGAAATAATTCTTGATTATTTCAAAGGGTTACTAATAACACATGATTTGCATATTTGCATGTCTGGGAAAAATTTGGGCATAATGTTTAACACAGAGATTTGGAGGAATTCTCTTAGTTAACATAAGAGGTAACATTCTGTTCACCACAGAACATACTCTCGTCTATCTCTAACTGAAACTCCATTCATAAACTTTTAGACGAGAATGATGGAGAGACTGGACGGACAGAAGTTTTTTTCGGTGGTGTTGGTTCTGAAGCTCGCTTGCTAAGCTAACTTCTAGTACAGATACATTGAGTATCAGACAGATGAGCTCAGTACAGCAGTTTCTGAATTAAACCAAGTATTGATGATAAAGTACTTGACGGACGTCTAAGTTAGTTAATGTTAGCTAACGGGCTAACAGCACAGACTATGTTCCAACTACTACACGTCTAGAAGATGAAGCTTTGACCCTGCACACACAGTCGGGTGTCAGTTAGTTAGATTAAGAGATTGTAGCCATTTTAATAAATATAACAAGGCGTCCTATAGTGTATCTGAATTTCATACAATATCAGTAGTGCAATAAAAGAGAAGGTGTGTAGTTTGAGAAATGGGACGTAGCTGCCATCTCCTGGTTAAAATATTAATTTATCTGTCCTGTTGTTGAGACGTGGGTCTCTGCAGCTCGGAGTTGTGGGCGTGTCGAAAGGTGGTCGTCTATTGGAGCTGGCGTGTCAGCGTGGCCGCCATTTTAGAGTCGGCAACCATGCGCCCCCCTGTGGATTTATTTACACTGAGGAAGGAGTTTAATAAACCTATAGACCGTTTCAGATGAATATTCATGAGCGTAGGAAGTGACGTAGCTGTTCCTGGGACACCTCCGTTTAGCGGTAAACAGCGTTCAAAACAGTGGACGTAATTTAATTTAAACCTTCCCTTACACACTGTTCCACAGCCACAATAACTGCTGCAACATGACTGCAAACTTCACCTAATCTGAGAGTCACAAACATTGAAAATCAGGTCATTAAGAAGCAGATTTTCAAATTGTTCTTCAAACAAGTAAACTATGGAGGACCAAAAATTACATAAGTATAAATAAATAAATGCACATATAAATAAATATATAATTAAATAAATGAATAAATAAATAAATGTTGAAATAAAAAAATACATGCATAAATAATTGTATAGGTTAATAAATACATTTCTTAATTATGTATTTATTTATTTATATGTGCATTTATTTATTTCAACATTTATTTATTTATTCATTTATTTATTTACCTATACAATTATTTATTTTTTCATTCATTTATTTTAACATTTCTACATTTATTTATTCATTTATTTCCACATTTCCACATATTTATTCATTTATTTATTTACCTATACAATTATTTATACGTGCATTTATTTATGTATATATTTATTTATTTCAACATTAATATATATTTATTAATTCATTTATTTATTTCTACATTTATTGCATTTATTTATTTATACTTATGTCCTTTTTGGTTCTCCATAGTAAATACGCGTGCTTTCGTTTTTCACACTGCTAACCTGCCATGCAGTTACAGTGTCCAATCACAACTTCTCCCTCCTTCTGAGCTACAAACCATGCAGAGTGCGTGTTGGATAGCGTTTGACTTGCTACAACTTCACCATACACTCTAGTGATGCCTTTTCTTCTATAGGAACAAATATTCCCAACTTTTCCACTAAGAAGGTAATTATATGCGTCCAAAGTGCGGTACGCTTTCACTGCCTCCCTGGTGTAAACACACTCTGTTTCAGCAAGGTAGTGATACACATCTGGGTAGGTCACTTCCCTCTTCAATCCTTATCAAAATGATCAGGAGAAGAGGTTTGATCATTAATTATTAATTTCTGACCATAGCGTGTTTGCTCTGTGTTCTGGAGATTTGCGAAATATGCCTTCGTCATTTTGACAGCTGAATATTTGAAAACAGCTCCACCGCAAGCATCGAAGGAACAGACATGTGCAGTAGCTTTGCTAGTGTTTTCCCTCATCGAAACGGTCTATAATAATCACAACTCCACCAAATTTTCACACGTTTTTTTTTTACAAACAGCAGAGATGTAGTAATGATTCAGGACGCTGTGACACATTACAAATACGTGCTTTCATGCTTAAATACTTTATATTATGCTCTTTAACAAAGACAGACATATGGTATGGCATATTAATAAGTGCATAAATTAATAATTAAAGAACATAATATAAAGTATTTCAGCACGTATTTGTAAGGTGTGACAGCGTCCTGAATCATTACTACATCTCTGCTGTTTGTAACAAATGAAACGGTGTGAAAATCAGGTAGAAATTGGTGGAGTTGTGATTATTATAAGTGTATTAATCCTTTTCGGGAGTAAAGTTTTGACACGCCCACTCTATTGCGTACACCACATTTAGACACGCCCATACCTTTCAACACGCCCACCTTTCGACACGCCCACACCTTTCGACACGCCCACTACTAAGATAACAGGAAACATGGTTCCCCACTATGTATGAATGAGGAATATGAGTAATATTGAACATAGGCTCATAGCAACTACATATCAAATACATAGTTTCAATGTTTTTAATATATTTAAATATTTTTTTAACTGCACCCTGTCATCTGTAAAATGACAGATTCAGTCAGACTCCATGTTTGTTTTGTACATTTCTGTCTCACAGCCAGAAAATACATTCAGACAGTGCAAAGATACATTACCTCAATATATGTTTGTGTGTAAATAGGTCACATTATATGTCATACATATATATAAATATATAAATATATACATATATATATACAATTTTTAAAATAATAATAATTATTATTATTATTATTACTTTGTTTTTATTTATTATTATCACCATATATATATTTTTTATACAGTACAATACATACAATTTAATAAGTGCTAAATGCTACAAACAAAATACCTCGTTGGCTGCTTGTTGAGAAAAGAGGTTCTTGAGTCTTTGAGAACTTTTGGAAAGTCACCCTTTACACAGTATTTTAAACACAAAAAACAATGAATTTACAGTATATTAAATTAATGCAATTTTAATCTAACATTAAAAACTGAGCATATTATTTATTAATTATTTACTTAATGAAAATAAATTGATTATGAAATGAAATAAAATGTGCTTTATGCATGAACATCAGCAGTTACACTAGCAGTGACACTGGTGTCTGATACACTTGTTCCAGCACCACACACACACACTCTTACACCACTACCATACATGTGTCACTGCTGTCAAGTACACTTATCAGTAAACAGTAATTAGTAATGGTACCTGCTTGTTGTGTCTTCAGGATCCTCATTGTGTTGGTGTCCTCCATCTCTGTGTTGGGGTCATGACCTCTAACAGCGTCTGCACTCTCGTAGATATCCTCCACCATCTCCACTGTATCTCCTCTGTTCATCTCCTCAGATCCAATCACATCATCATAAACACTCAGAGACATGTCTAATCTCTAAAAGACTGAAACACTGAATTACTGCGTCTCTGTAGGAACACTACAGCAGTGCTGCACCGGTTGCCTACTTTAACTACAACAGTGGTTTTAATAAAGGAAGTGCCCAAGTGCCATCAAATATATACAGTTTCCTGTCTGAGCTGAAGGTGAAGCTGATCTTAATCTCTCATACACTACTACATTTATGAGATTACAATATAATCTGAATAAAATTTATTTATGTATGTTTACATGTGTTTATATTTCCATGCATGGTTCTGAACATCCAGGTGACCGGAATGGAAAAAACTGGAGGCAATAAGAGGTTCCGTGCCAAGGCTATTAAAGCAGTCCAGGTCAGCAGAGCTTTCCCTATGGTGGAGTTGGCAGGAACTGAAGGACCTCTGCTGGTACATCGGTACTGGACTGATAATGACATTATGGATGCAGCCTCTGGCCTATCCGACCCCCAACAATTTGGAGAAAGAAAGTTTAGTGAACTTGAGGACTTTATGTCATGTCTTGTCGCCCAACCTTGAACGAAATGCGGGCAGACATGTTGGATTACACCATGTTGACGATGGTGGAGCAAGGGGTCAAGGCAGTGGCAGAGGCCCTGGGAGAGTTAGATTTGCTGGCAATGGGCCAGCTTCCCAGCCAAGCCAGCAGCAGCAACAAGTCTTTGAAGAAGGAGAAGACTGGACTAACCGATGCTACACCTGTGGAAAATATGAACATTTTGCTTGGAACTGCCAAGATCAGGCCCAGGGCTCCGGAAAGACAACCGACCAGTATGTCAAGTGATCTCCCTGGCCAGAAGTAGATGCACCGTCCCATGGAAGGACCTTGGTCCATGGGCTTAACGGGTGGCCAGGGCTAAAGATTGGGTGAACACGGAGTGCCCTGACATGCAGTACAGGGCCTCCACCAGAACATGGAGGCACCCCTTTAATTACCATTTGAGGGCAGAGCCCACTGTGGAGCTTTTTTGGCCAGCTCCACTCGTGCAGGCAGCCTCACTCACAGAAGAAGAGGAACAAGAACTAGTTTCACTTCCTCCTCAGCGGTGGGCCACTAGCAAGCATGATGTGGGTCTAATAAAAGATTGTGAACCAGTGTCTATTTCACCAAAGTCTTCCTATAGGACTAGACAAGCTCAGTATCCTTTAAAACCTGAGGCAATCGAAGGCATTGGACCCGTGTTTCCAGCTCTCCTTGAGGCAGGGGTCATAGTGCCATGCCCAGATTCACCAATCCGAACACCAATCTTCCCAGTAATAAAACCCGGCTATCAAAGGCTTATGCACCTGGAATCTATAATCTCACTCAAAATATTTCTAAAATCTATAATCTCACTCAAATTTTTTGTTCATCCTGCCTGATTTCTGCCCAAAACACACACAGACAGACCAAACCACGGTCTGACATACCAGTGGGACACCCCCCACCCACAGAACCAGTTCAACACTGGCAGATAAACTTCATAGAGCTTACACCAGCTGATAGGAAAAAAAAGTTTCTCTTGGTCTTGCAGGTGTATGTTCAGCAAATGGATTGAAGCTTTCCTTACAGGTACACAGGATGGAGTAGCAGTAGGCAAGCTGTTCCTACAGGAAACTATCCCCAGATGGGGTCTGCCTTAACGAATCTCAAGCTAAAGTGGCACGACAAACTGGGTTAAATTGGGTTAAGGTATTGCCTTTGGTTTTGAGGTAGAGCAGGACCAAAATCCAAGCCAGAACATGCCTGAGCGCTCTTGAGATTGTTTTTGGCAGACCACCAAATGTAGAGATAGGGCCCCCGCTCCTCGATAATCACCTCCTTGACCACCCACTTGTAACACAATTTGTCGATCTCCACGACACACTCTCTTTTGTGTCTAAACAGGTGGAAGCAGCACTTCCGGAAGCAGCCGACCAGGCTTTCCACGAGATCCCGCCAGGGGAGCTGGGTGCTGGTGAAGGACCACACCAAGTCCTCCTAACCACCCACACGGCGGTAAAAGACAGAGGGAAGAGGCACTTGCGTTCACCACACACTCCAAGCGACCTAGTATAGGGACCACACTCGTTTAAGGTATCCTCAAGCCTGACAGGTGTAGGACGAGTGCGATAGGGCGTGCTCGCACTCCAAATACCGAAGGGTCAAGAAAAGGCTAAGGTTACCTGCCCCGAGGTGTGGAAACCAGGGATTCTAGGCGAGTCTGTATGGCCTGGATCACACCCTAAGAAACAGCTCCAGCATGCGGATCATCATACTTCGTGCCTGCCTGGGTTCCTCGCTAGGAGCCTGGGAGGCCGCTGAAATGCAAGGTGACAGTGGCGACGGCAAACACCGTCCACCCAGACAGACACTGCTTGGTGTCTCATTCATTGCTATCCCATGGATTCCATTCCACACCACCCCCCCAGATAACACCACAGCTGTTCTACTGATATAGAATAGGTCAGACTGTGAATTGAATCTGGGGATAGAACATATGTTGAATTTTTCCCAAGAATATTTGCTAACAGGACAGCTGCCCCAATGGAATAGAAGCTTTCAAGCCTCTAAGCCCCATCGCCCGGATTGTGACCCATCGGGACCCAGGTTTAATCCAAAGTTAAGCAATATGTATTTAACTGTAGTTTCTCCATCAGGATCTACTATGTGCTTGGTTCCTTGTATTTTTAACTGCATTTCGGCAATACTTACACGTTCATTCACTGCTCAGTACCAGCTGTTACAGGTGAATTATAAAGATGACAGCTTCCTCTCTGTGGAAAGAGGAAGTGAGAGTAGTGGCAGACAGCCTAGGCCCTTTTCTTAGACAGGAAAACAGTTGTTGTTGAACTCAAACTATGTGTTGCGGTAGAAATAGTAAATGTGTTGAGTGCGATTGCCATATAAGGGAAGTCTATGATATATCTCTGAATGCTGATTCATGTTTGTAACCATGAAAGGATGCTGAGGGAAGATATAAAAAACTGCTACAGAGCTAGGAATCACAGACCTTTGTATCTCTGCGTATCTAACTCTCAATAAAGCTTGTTACTCATTTCGACATACGACTCAGAGGTTTGATTTTATTCTGTCTATCAACAATTTCCACCACAAGTGTAAATAATTAATTAAACTAGAATTATATACATACTGTACTATATATACTATATAGAGTTTTATATACTGGTCTGAGCTAGGGTGACCAGATGTCCTCTTTTTCCCGGACATGTCCTACTTTTGAGACCTACAAAAATGTTCCGGGGGGGATTTCATAATCGTCTGGGATTTTGTTTGACTGCCCACTGTACAGTGCATTGTGATTAGAATTGCCACGCTGTTCCACTCCACTCCATTCCAGGTTTCTCTGTATCGCAAATTAGTCACGCCCTTCTCCTCAAATCTATCTACTTTGCATTGTGTGTATGTGTGTGAAGAAGAAACCGTGGGCTTGCCATTCTACCCACTAGTGTTTACAAGCGAAAGCACGTGTGTGTCCAATGGGTTTACACCTTTTCTTTGCGTGGTACGCTCAGTGTTGAGCAGCAGACCGGGAGAGCAGGCTTTTGACGGAGGAAACGAGGGACAGACTGAGCAGGAATGTGTAGCACATAAACAGGTAGTAACGTTAGTAAAGTTAGTTACACAGGGACTTTGAGGTGATGGAGGTAATGTTAGCTCTATTACATGAGAATGATGAGCAATGGTTGATGAAACAGCAAACGGTCAAGACTGAGAAGTGTTGGATGAGCAGCAAGTGTGTATTTTAGGCTACATCATTTTATTTTAGATATTTAGGTTAAAGGTGTGTTAAAAGGCTGCATAGTTTCAGTTTTGTAGCCTCTATGCTGTGGATCAACATGTTTTAAAAAGCACTGAAACAAGTGAAATAACAGATTTTAAAACTGATAAATGATCAGTTAACTTAAAAAGTAAGTGTAAAAAATATAAAAGTAATATTAGCAAAAGGTATGCCCACACTGAATAGGAGTAAAACAGTGTCAAATGCTTTTAAGACATAGTTGCATTGCATGAATTCATAAAGCAGCCCTGTAAATGCTGGATCTGAGGCTGTGAGGCTGATCAGTGATTTACAGTCTGCAGTAAAATTACAGATTAAAATATTTTATTAATCTTGGTGGTGTCTCTGGACAGGTCTAGATAATAAAAATAAAGGAGTAATTTATTGTAAAAATAATTAACAGTAAAATATTGTAGAATTAAATACAGGGTAGAGGATGAATAAGGGTTTCTGCTGGTGGAGCCGCCACGATTCTCTGTGTAACAGTGAGAAAAACACAGTCTCAGATATGTCTCAGCTCCATCCTCTAACCAGCACTGTTTACTCAGAAACTGAAAACTTCATAAAGCTTTGTCTCGATCGTTCAGTCTGAGACGCTTCATCTGAAAGAGGGTTCTCTGCTCTGCGTCTCTGAAAACCTGTTTATTATTATAATCACACATCCAGCACATGAGCACAGTCACAGTTTGTACAGTTTGGATATTGATGCTCTAATGAAGGTTTTCAGAAGCTCCACCCTGAGATAAAGGCTGGGTTTGGGGTTAAGTGAGGATCTGGACCAGTTCAGCTGCAGAGAGACGGTAGGAGAATGGTTTGTGCTGCTGCTGTGCTGAGTGTGTGACTTCATGTTAATTAGCTTGTGTATAATTGGATGTTTTTGTAGTTGTTATTGGAAGTTATACAGGTTTTAAGGGTCTGACCTAAAGCAGAGTGTTAAGGAGGGTATTTACATTCAGTAGCTGTATCACCATCAGCAGCCAGAGTCCGAGAGAGGACAGTTGTCTGTGTTTTCAGCTCAGGTGTCTGTTGGCTGATGTATCAGATCTGGGGATCTGGTGCTTTCTTCTGAGTGTGTTGACTGCCTAGTGATTGGGTATTGGACTTACAAATTGCGTAGAAATTGCAGTAAAATTTGGAATAAATTATTAAGTTCAGTTGCTGTGCACTTACCGAGTGTTTGCATTTGCACGTCTGTGTCAGCAGTTTAAAGTAAGTCAATGCATTCATTAGGAGGGATGTCCAAAAACATTTTAACATAATGGGTTGGTGTCCCAAAAAGAGGTTAAGCATATTCTTGTACTACACAAAATTTGTGATTGAGATTTTTCACTAAAAGTAAAAACTGTGTATGACTAAGATTAATCAGAATGAATAACAGTGAAATGAGTCTTTATAGAACACTCCTGTTTTCAGCAGATTCTTGTTTTTGTCTTTATTTAATTAAACACTTTTAAAAAGAGAAGTTATTCAGGAGTAACAAAAAGGTAATATTACACACTTCTCACACAATATCTACTCTTTATATTCTCTTTTCACAGATCCAAAAATACTGGTTATTACAGGGATAATCAGCCCAGTTCTTCACAGGATCAGACCCATAGCCGTATAAACCACAGTCCTCATCTTCGTAATTATCGGGTTGTCCAGTTTTCCAGAACCTATCAGAGAGAAGGAGAGTATCAGAGTGTTTATCAGAGCAGTGAGGAGTGAGAGTCAGTAACTGCATCATGATCAGAGTTCAGTTCAGGAGTCTCTTACCCAGTGATCAGTTCTGATCCGTCCACCCATTTCCAGACCCCCTCTGTTTCACCGTCACTCAGACCAATCCAAACCTTCTGATCTTTTATCAATGTGTTAATGAAGACCTGTTGAAGACATGTCATCATTTGAGCATTTAAAATTATTCTATAAGAACCAGCACTCTTCCACCTGTAGGAAACCTGTGAGATCAACAGCACTTAACTGTGCTCTTCTAACTGTGTTCAATTGTGTTCTTCTAATCATATTCTTCTAACTCAGTTCTTCTGACTGGACTCTTCTTCACTGAATTTGTGTTTTAAACACAGTCCACAGTCCGTCTTATTAGCTGCACTGATCATATAGGACACTGTAGTTCTATAATTACAGACAGTAGTCCCTCTATTTCTCTACATAATTTATTATCCTACTTTCACCCTGTTCTTCAATCTTCACAGAAACTGGATGAGGCTATGATTTCAGTGGTTGTTTTCATTTTGTTCTCAACTAATTACACAATTTATATCAGTAAAGATTTTTAACTTCTCTTCTCAACCTTTCTTTCATCGAGATCCGATGCGTGATTTACGTTTTCCCAGTGTTTATGATCAGTGGAGATAAAAAAATGAACAGAGGAAGTAGAAACAAAAAACTGTCAGAAAATGTATGTAGTTTTACAGTGCTTTACAGGTAAATAAACTCTTACTGCTGCGATAAACATTACTAAACAGTTTTATACATCTCTCTCTCTCTCTCTCTCTCTCTATCTCTCTCACCTGTTCTTCTCTGCTGTTGATGATCACCAGGTCTGATCCTCTCTCTCTGCAGTCGTTTCTGCTCTCTCTCCAGCTCTTCTTCTCAGTAGAGACGTAGTAAAGACTGGAGCTGAAGTAGATCCACCCGTCTCTAACTGCTTTATCTATGGATGAAACACAAAAGCAATGCATTATGAGAAAACACCTGTGGTCACTTCTGGGTCACAAATGTTTGATGCTCTTCACAGTAAAACATTTTAACTCTTTTCTCTGGTTTATATGATTACAATTCTGAGAGATGTGAAACAGAGCTGGCAGAAAGAAATGAGACACAAATGTGTGAGTTAACCTGAAAGAACGTACAATTCAGACTTTACAGGTAAGATACAGATTTAATGGAACACTTAAGATTTAAGGCTGTGATTCTGTTTTCAGTGCAACAACACTGATAAAAATTTGAACGTAGAAAACAAAAAAATGATCCGAATGAATAAAAAGTGCATCTGAAAATGGAACTGAATGCACTTAGACTGTTTTATATTTGCACTTGATGAACACCTTCAAATAACACTTTACGAGTACAACACGTTGTGGATTAAATGTAACTCCATAGTGTAACGATGTGGAATGTTTTAGTTGTACAACTCTGTACCAGTTTAACCTCAAACCAGTGTTAGAATGATGTTCCTAATAAAGTGATTAAGAACTGCAATTAATCACTAACCCAGTTCAGAAAGCCTTCTCTGGAGCCCATCTCTCTCTGCCTGTAACTGGTCTCTCTCTGCAGCCAGGTTGGTGTAACTGGTCTGTAACTGGTCTCTCTCTGCAGTCAGGTGGTTGAACTGGATCCACAGCACTGTGATGGCAGTCAGCAGGAGAACACACAGCAGACCCAGACCCACTGCAGCCAGTCTGTAGCGTCTGCTTCCTGCAGAGCGACTCTCTATGAGGAAACACAGATACAAGAACTTTACTCATAGAAATAATAAGTACACTGAAATGCCAAAAGTCATAGGACAGCAATATGTAAGTTGATCATGAAGGGTTGCCTCAGGGAAAGGCTTCGACCTGCTCCCAATCTGTTAAAACCACCCCTTTCTACACTTGTGCACAAAAGCTTCACTTGACACCTGAAAAGGTAAAAAAAAGTAACTCTGCTGTTATATAATGGACAAAAAAATTGTTCAGTGCACACATTTTCTTTTTTGTGCTTGTGAGTTCCACAGTTGAAAAACCAGTTAAAACTGGCTGTTTTTTTTCTTCACCTGGTGTTTTTGCTCCCCTGACTTGTGACATTGATGTGACGCCATAGACCAGCGAACAACACAGTCCTGAGGACGAGGGCGTCTGGCCAGAAGCCAGATGTTGACACTATCCGTCCAGACTGAGACTCCTGCTAGCTGCAGAACCTTGGGTCAGACCTAACTGAGAACATGGTAGCCAGTAAGTAAGCACTGTGATGGTAGTCAGCAGCAACAGCAAATGGGCTGTTTAAAGGGCAATAACTGCTGCCCCAAATACTTGCTCAAAGCCACTGGCTGCACCTGTAACCACTTTTCCTGCACCCAACAGCCTCTGTGAACATGTGGCTGCATTAACGTCCCAGGCTGTCCGAGAGAGTGGACCAGGACAGGACATTTGTAACCCTGTCATGTTTGCATCCATGACCCTGGTGGCTGAAATCCTAGAAGAGGGGAGTGTTACAGGGAATAACAAGAGAACCGCAGACCCACTCCCACACCACGACACTGGTTAGGGGTATCCAGCTAAAGCAAATTGAACTGATTAACCCAGCTGGGCACATTTATAAGCTGTGATAATATGCAGATCAGTCAAACAATAATACTACCCCCTGCTGACATCTAACCATCTGCATCTCACTGCTATCAGATGCACACTGCTGCTGCTGAAACTCAACCAAGCCCTTCTGCCCTGCCTCTAAACCCATACATCACCCAGTGCCCCTCCCAAACTACCCCTCTCATTTTTTAGTCTTTTTCAAATATGAGCTTAGGTAGGGCTGTGCAATATATCGAATTTTGATCACGATGGCGATATTGGTGTCAAACGATCTCAAAATTCATAATATCGAATATAAACGATTTTTGTAATTTATCTGTGCTGCCGCTGCACTGGCGTGGCAGCGAATGGGTTGAGCAAAACATCGGCGTGTGGTACGTCATTGACGTCAGAACAGCTCTGGAGTCTCCTGCTCACTTCCTCTCCATTGAGGCTGCTGAAGAGAGTGAAGATTAGCAGCACTAATATTGGCTCGGAAATGGAAGCTACAGGGCAGGCTCAGTTAGTTGAGAAAAAATTAAGAAAAAGTTAGGTGATCTGGGACCACTTCAGTTTCGAAGAAAAAGACTCAGAACAGAAGAGAATCATCTGCAAGATTTCGCCAACACAACAAACTTATTCACCCACCTCAAGGTAAACCACAGAGCAATTCAGGACGACACGATAAAGAAAAAACAAAAAATAGACTATGCCAACGTCGCCTCAACCAGCAAGACCACCCAGTCATTAATGCAAGGCACACTCTACAACGCCACTCTGTAAGCCACAACTTCAGAGAGGCACAAGGCTCTCACAGAATCCATCGGCTATTTTTTAGCCAAATATATGCATGTTATCTATGCAGTAGAGGGTGAGGGTTTTAAGAAAATGATCTACGAGTTTGACAAGTTATGCTCTGCCCTCTCGACATTATTTTAGCAGAAATGTCCTGCCAGCGATGTACGAAATGTTCAGAGAGAAAGTTGCAAAAGAAGTGCTTGAAGCGGATCACTTCGCAGCAACGACAGATATTTGGTCTAGCCATACAAGCGTCAAGCATCACAACCGATAACGCCGCGAATGTGAACCTGGCTACCGAAATCAACGAATGGATGAGGCTCCAATGTTTCAGGCGTCGACCACGCTTGGCCATAGGTGAGTACTGAGTAGCAGTTATTCCAGTGTGAAATTACATATAACATAGGTCGGTAATAGGCGGCCCGCGGGAAAGATATGGCCCGCGACCATTTAACGTGTTCCGTGGTCACATTTTGAGAAAGTAAAATATATTAATTCATTAATAGTTTAGGTCAGTGCTGTAAAATGCGGTTGGCTGCTGGCTGTTCTGCGTGAGCACCGCGGAGAACGCGCGCGGCACTGCGCCTCAGTCTTGGTAAAAATAGTAACGTCGGTTGAAGTGTAGTTCAAACAGCAAAGCAATGATATACAACTATAACCACCATCTTTACTGAAATGTTATCTGACCAAGATTGCGGTAAAATGCGCTGCGCCTAGTCTCTTTCACAGCGCGCGGAACTGAGTTTAGAACCGCTACAAATAACCATATAAAACTCATTTCAGATAAATAAACTTTAGATGAGTAAGGACATGTAAAGTTAAACAAATATTGTCAAATATAAAGGACAGGTTTCTATTATTTTAAAATGAAACTAATGTCGGTTGTCTCCTGCGAGCCGATTTCTTAACGTCACGACATTTTAATCAACATATTATATAAAATAGGAAAAACAAAATACTAAACATATATAAAAAATATAATGTATAAAAATATAATCTAACGAATTTCAAAATATCAAAACGAAATTCTCAATAGAATTGAAGGAAACAGCCAAACTAATGTTACCAACAAAACCGCAAATATCCCAAGCAGCCTGTCAGCCGGACGTCAGTGTTAGCATATGAACTGAAGGCTTTGCTTATACACAACAAACGATTCAGACGTGCAATGTGAGCTGTCCACATCACCTGATTAAAAAATCCCACAGTGTCCGCCTGTTTTGGTAAATTATTTAATCCAAGCCTTCCTCTCAGCTCAGAGCTCACTTTAAATGCAGTATAAGCTCAATATAAAATAGTTCGTTTGTTTAGAAATTATTTTATATTCTTAAACCATGTTAAATTATATTCGATCATTCAGACATCATTCTTGTAGGCTAATTTACAGATTTTTCTTAAATAATAGATCTATGCTTCTTCAGTGTTATAATGTTAATTAACATAATTCTGAACAGATTTGGCTCATTTAAACAGCCCGGAAATGCTTTTAAAAAGCTCAGTTTCACCGTTCTACTTACTAAAAAAAGGGTAAGGTAATCGTAAGGTAACTTTGTTGACAACTTGAAGGTAGCTACCTAGACTGAAACCTGCCATTCTGTCCAAAACAATCAAACAAAAAACATGGACACTATGATAAAACATTCAGTCGACGAATTGGCTACACTGTTCTTAATTGAGTAAATGAGGGCTTATTAAAATATATCGTTTAAAATATCGTCATATCAATATTGACTGAAAATATCGTGATATTGATTTTTCCCATTATCGAGCAGCCCTAAGCTTAGGGCTAAGTCAACTGAACTCAGGGAGGTTAGTTACCCTTTAAATTGGCTTGGGTGTGGTGAATGGCAGCTTTATTCAATAAACGTATCTTTTCACTGTCCCTGTGTCCCTGAATCTACAGCTTCCTGTTTATCAGGTCCACAGGGGTGCACATCTATCCCCATATGGTACAAAATAAACAATGCTAATGTATATAATTTAACAAGTTAATAGGGTCCAACTTTCTCACACCCACATTTCACTGGTTTCTGACCTAAGAAGGCCTCTTGGTTGGAAACCTTTCTTTTGTAGGCTTTTCTTAACCAAGCAGTAACACTGGTGTCTGATACACTTGTTCCAACACCCTGCACACTCTTACACCACTACCACACATAACTGCTGTCAAGTACACTTATCAGTAGCCAGTAATTAGTAATGGTACCTGCTTGAGGTGTCTTCAGGATCCTCATTGTGTTGGTGTCATCCATCTCTGTGTTGGGGTCATGACCTCTAACAGCGTCTGCACTCTCGTAGATATCCACCACCATCTCCACTTTATCTCCTCTGTTAATCTCCTCAGATCCAATCACATCATCATAAACACTCAGAGACATGTCTAATCTCTAAAAGACTGAAACACTGAATTACTGCGTCTCTGTAGAAACACTACAGCAGTGCTGCACCGCTCACCTACTTTAACTACAGTAGTGCTGTTAATAAAGGAAGTGTCCAAGTGTCATCAACAATAAACAGTTTCCTGTCTGAGTTGAAGGTGTGAAAACAGCAGAGCTCTCCTGCTCTTTATTAAAGCTGATCTTAATCTCTCATACACGACTACATTTATGAGATTACAATATAAACTGAGTGTAACTTCTTTATGTATGTTTATATGTGTATATTCCATGCACAGTTCTGAAAGTACAGTACATCTATCACTCCACATTTCTAATGAGTGTTTTATCCACTGTTTTTTTTACACACTGATCAGCAGCAGCAGTTTGATTCTCTCTCATAGATGAACTGAAGACATCAACTGTTCCATTCAGAAAACTGAGAGAAACATATTCACTAAACTGAGCTCTGAAAATCCAGTATTTGCTCAGAGTTTCATAATCCTGTCAGGATCTTCAGTCAGGATTAGAAACAGGTTGAGTTTGGGTGTGATGTCATGATCAATCCACTAGAGGGAGCCAATCAGCAATTTAAATGCTGGATCTGAGGCTGATCAGTGATTTACAGTCTGCAGTAAAATTACAGATTAAAATATTTGATTAATCTTTGTGGTGTCTCTGGACAGGTCTGGATAAAAATTAAAGGAGTAATTTATAGTAAAAATAATTAACAGTAAAATATTGTGGAATTAAATATGGAGTAGAGGGTGAATAAGGTTTTTGTCAGTGGAGCCGCCACGATTCTCTGTGTAACAGTGAGAAAAACACAGTCTCAGATACGTCTCAGCTCCATCCTCTAACCAGCGCTGTTTACTCAGAAACTGAAAACAATTACAATTACATTACAATATGAGCGCGGGGCAGATGAAAGAGAAACAGGAGATTCAGTGTGTGAGAACCTTTACCCTAGCTCATACCAGAACTCAAATCTCTCTCTTTCTCTTTCTCTTTCTCGTTTCTTAGATTGATCTCTCTGATGAGATGTGTGAAAACTAATAAAAACTATCAAGCCCACTCTAAAAACAAATTAAAACTTACTGAACTGTAGGAGAAAAAACAAAATTAAATTAAACTATAATAAAAAATATGAAAAATGTAATCACGTAGCTCTGGGCGCACGTGAACTCCTCCGCGTTTGACTCGCAGCAGTGTGTGTAGCTGTTCTTAAAAATCATTTTAATGAAAGAATAGTTCTATGCTTCTATGTTACCGTGTTAATTAACATAATTCTGATCATATTTCGCTCATTCAGACAGTCTGAAAACAGACAGTTTATGGTTCGGGCAGAACGTGCACGGGCTCGGGCTGGGTCGGGTTGGATTTTTTGGGCTGATCTAAGCTCTATGCTGTGCTGAGTGTGTGACTCCATGTTAATTAGCTTGTGTATAATTGGATGTTTTTGTAGTTGTTATTGGAAGTTATACAGGTTTTAAGGGTCTGACCTAAAGCAGAGTGTTAAGGAGGGTATTTACATTCAGTCGCTGTATCACCATCAGCAGCCGGAGTCTGAGAGAGGACAATTGTCTGTGTTTTCAGCTCAGGTGTCTGTTGGCTGATGTATCAGATCTGGGGATCTGGTGCTTTCTTCTAAGTGTGTTCACTGCCTAGTGATTGGGTAGTTGGACTTACAAATTGCGTAGAAATTGGGTTACAATTTGGAATAAATACTTAACTATAGTACCTGTCCATTTAGAGTGTGTGCATTTGCACGTCCGTGTCAGCAGTTTAAAGTAAGTCAATGCATTCATTAGGAGGGATGTCCAAAAACATTTTAACATAATGGGTTGGTTTCCCAAAAAGAGGTTAAGCATATTCTTGTACTGCACAAAATTTGTGATTGAGATTTTTCACTAAAAGTAAAAACTGTGTATGACTAAGATTAATCAGAATGAATAACAGTGAAATGAGTCTTTATAGAACACTCCTGTTTTCAGCAGATTCTTGTTTTTGTCTTTATTTAATTAAACACTTTTAAAAAGAGAAGTTATTCAGGAGTAACAAAAAGGTAATATTACACACTTCTCCCACAATATCTACTCTTTATACTCTCTTTTCACAGATCCAAAAGAACTGGTTATTACAGGGATAATCAGCCCAGTTATTCATAGGATCAGACCCATAGCCGTATAAACCACAGTCCTCATCTCCATAACTGTTGGGTTCTCCAGGGTTCCAGAACCTATCAGAGAGAAGGAGAGTATCAGAGTGTTTATCAGAGCAGTGAGGAGTGAGAGTCAGTAACTGCATCATGATCAGAGTTCAGTTCAGGAGTCTCTTACGCAGTGATCAGTTCTGATCCGTCCACCCATTTCCAGACCCCCTCTGTTTCACCGTCACTCAGACCAATCCAAACCATCCCCCCTTTTCTCAATGTGTTAATGAAGACCTGTTGAAGTACAATAACTGTTTACACATTTCCAACAACCCACCTCTCTCCCCTCTGTAAACTATTTTATAAGAACCAGAACTCTGTTAGGTCAACAGCACTGAACTGTGCTCTTCTAACTGTGTTCAACTGTGTTCTTATAAACATATTCTTTTAACTATGCTCTTCTGACTGGACTCTTCTTCACTGTGTGTATGATCAATAGAGCTAATAAAATTAACAGTGGTGAAACAAGGAACTGTCATATTATTTTGACAGAACTAAGTAGTCATACAGTGTTTTAGAGGTAAATACACTCTTACTGCTGACATAAACAGTATTAAACATCTCTCTCTCTCTCTCTCTCTCTGCGCATGCGTGAGCGTGAGTGTTGGAAGGAGACGGAGGGTGTGTGTGAGAGCGCTTGGCGTTTTTGCCAAACTTTTTTTTTGTTGTTTACTTTCGTTTTCGTTTTGAGTGGCGTGAGCATGGCCTGGAGTGCGGCGGCTCGGAGGAGCTCTGAGGCTCCAAAGAGTTCGCCGTTTGAGCAGCTCTCCAGGCAGAATGGAGTGAAGTTCGCCTGTAAGGCGAGTATTGAGACCTGTTGCCTTGCTGTCGGAGAGCTCGTGGGACATGAAAACATGCTCTCCACCTCCCGCATGAACAACTCCATGGTTCTGTTTTTAAACAGCGTGGAAAGAGCGAACGACCTGATCAGTAAGGGAGTAATTATAAACGGTCAGCTCTTCCCGGTGTTGCCCCTCAGTACCCCCGCGAGAAAGGTGATACTGTCGAATGTTCCCCCATTCATTAAAGACGAGCTACTTGTCCGTGAGCTTTCCCGCTACGGCAAAGTTGTCTCCTCCGTGAAGAGGCTTAGTCTCGGACTTAAATCTCCCCTGTTAAAGCACCTGGTGTCTTTTAGGAGGATGGTTTTACTAAACCTGAAGGATGTGGAAGATCTGGACCTGGTTCTGAAGTTAAAAGTCGATGAGTTTGACTACACCGTGTACGTGTCCACTGACACCGATATAAAGTGCTTTTGGTGTGGACAAGCGGGTCATCTGGTGCGAGCCTGCCCGGAGAAGGCTAACGCGAGCTCAGGTGTGCCCGCGGGTGTTGAGCGCGAGTGGCCGGGTACCGCTGCTGCGGAGCCCGCAGTGGCCGTTCCCCCTGCGGCGGCTGCGGGCTTGGGCGCGGGAGATGCGCCGACTGCCCCGGGGTCGGAACAGGGCGAGGTGAGCGGGTCCGAGGCTGAAACGGAGGAGACTGGGGGAACTGCACGCGCCGCGGAGGCACCTTCATCATCTCCTCCAGCTGTGGAGGAGCCGCTCGTGGAGGAGGCGTGCAGCGCGGCGGGGGGCACTGAGGGGCAGACAGCAGAGGTGAGTGACTGCGATAAACCTGCCTCTGCTGAAGTTGTGGTTTTAAATGATCTGGAGATGGTGGATGAACCTGTTTTTAAAGTGCCAACTAAAAGGAAAAAGTCAGGAAAGGAAACAGGGAAAAAGCAGGCAAAGACTGAGGTCAGTGGTACAGATGAGGAGGTGAAGGGGAGTGAGGGTGATGATGAAGGTGAAAATGATGGCTCTGTTTCTGACTCTGGGTGGTCTGTGTGCTCTCAGGATGAGAGAATCCCTGTTGTGTATACTGCTGTACAAATTAAGAAGTTTTTAAAAGAGTCTAAAGGGCAGAGAGGTGTGCGGGTGGAGGATCATTTTACAGACACAGACCAGTTCATCCATGACGTTAAACTTTTAAGACGAGAGAAGGCTTTTACCACTACAGAAGTTTACAGATTAAACAAGATACTGACCAGCCTGCAAAGCTTGTAATGATGCTGTTTTTAAAGTTTTTTAGTCCCTGTTTTGGACTGGCCCTTGCCATCACTGTTTTATGTTATTTTATCATTTTAATGTCTGATATTAAGATTGCTTCTTTAAACTTAAATGATGCACGAGACCCCGTTAAGAGAGCAATGTTTTATGAGTTGGCCAAACAAAAGCGTGCTGATGTCTTTTTTTATCCAAGAGACGCACAGTGATGATGAAATGAACATAGAATGGGCAAAAGAGTGGGATGGCTTGGCCATTTTAAGTAATTATTCTTCTGTTAGCAGTGGAGTTGGTATTTTATTTGTGTCCAGTTTTATCCCCTACTCTTACACAGTAGATGAGATTTTACCTGGGAGGCTGCTAAAAGTAAAAGCCTGTTTTGAGAATGAGACCTTTGTTTTTATTTGTGTGTACGCTCCCACTCTAGGAGTGGAGAGGATGTTGTTTTTAGACAGGCTCAGCTCTGTACTCTCTGACTGTGATTTTACAGATTTTTTAGTCTTGGGTGGGGATTTTAACTGTACAGCTGATAGCCTGGACAGGAACCACCTGGAGCCACACACTGCATCCCGCAGGCGGCTGTGTGAGCTAATTGAGACTCATGATTTGTGTGACATATGGAGGAATTTACATGGTGTACAAAAGCAATATAAATATGCACATTCTAGAGATAATGCTCTCTCCCTGGCCAGGCTTGACCAATTTTATGGTTTTAAGCATCATTTATCTGTTTTTACGCACTGTTTTATTTCTCCTGTTGGTTTTACGGACCACTGTGTGGTTCAGTGTACTTTTAGAAAAAGTAATATTAAACCTCAGAGTGCGTATTGGCATTTTAATACCTCACTTTTAGATGATGCTAATTTTACAGAGTCTTTTACCTTTTTTTGGGATGTTTTAAAGTCACAGAAAGCATCTTTTAATTCATTACAGAGTTGGTGGGACGTAGCAAAAGTACACATTAAAGTGTTTTGTCAGCAGTACACTGTCAATGTCACTAGAGACATTACCAGATCTCTGAAAGCTCTGGAGATTGAGATCATGGAGCTTCAAGGTTTTACAGAACCCACAGGAAATCAAGAGCGTATTACAGCTCTTAAAAGAAAAAAGGCTGCGTTAGCTGATCTGCTAGGCATTACAGCACAGGGGGCGCTGGTCCGTTCTCGTTTCCGTAATGTAACGGAAATGGATGCTCCTTCAAAGTTCTTCTTTGGTCTCGAGCGTAAAAATGGACAGAAAAGGTTTATGCATGCTGTGCGAACTGAATCAGGGGATCTCGTATCTGAGCCTTCTGAAATTCGGCAGCAGACAGTCAGCTTTTTCTCAAAGCTGTATGAGAGTGAGCGAGCCAATGTACAGGGTGTAGAGGAGAGATTCTTCCCCCTTCAGGCAAAGATCACGTCGCAGTCTGCCAGAGCACTAGACGCTGAGCTCACTGTGGGGGAGCTGTATGAAGCCCTCCAGGGCATGGAGAACGGCCGGGCTCCGGGCATTGATGGCCTCCCGGTCGAGTTCTACAAGGCGTTCTGGTCAGTGTTGGGTCAGGACGTGCTGGAGGTGCTTCAGGCCAGCGTGCAGGATGGGAAGCTCCCACTGAGCTGCAGGAGAGCTGTCCTGACCCTACTGCCAAAGAAGGGGGATCTGACTTGGATGAAAAACTGGCGCCCTGTGTCATTGTTGTGTACAGACTGCAAGCTACTCTCAAAAGCATTAGCCTTGAGACTGGGGAAGGTGATGGAGCAGGTGGTTCACCTTGACCAGACGTACTGTGTGCCTGGCAGGTCTATTTTTGATAATGTTCATTTAATTCGAGATGTTTTGGCCGTCTCCAGACTATTGGGTTTGAAAACTGGTCTCGTATTTTTGGACCAGGAAAAGGCTTTTGATCGGGTTGAACACGAGTATTTGTGGAAAGTTCTGGAGAACTTTAGGTTCAACCCTGGTTTCATAGCTATGATCAAAGTTCTGTACAGTGACATAGAAAGTGTACTGAAAGTAAACGGTGGTTTATGCGCGCCTTTTAATGTTCATAGAGGTATCAGGCAGGGGTGTGCTCTTTCGGGAATGTTATACAGGGGGACTCGCACTGCCTGGGTTGTCATGGAGGACGGGTGGTTTTAAATATCTGGGAGTGTACTTGGGAGACAGCGATTATGAAAAGCAAAACTGGGAGGGAACTATTGAGAAGGTGAAGGGTCGTCTCAATAGGTGGAACGGGATAATCCCTCAGCTGTCTTATCGGGGTCGGGTTTTAATTGTGAATAACCTTGCTGCTTCGTTTTTATGGCATAAGCTGGCGTGTGTGGATCCCCCACCGAACCTACTTGCTGGCATTCAGGCTTTACTGGTGGACTTTTTCTGGGACCGACTGCACTGGTTACCACAGGCAGTTCTCTTCCTGCCCAAGGAGGAAGGAGGACAAGGGCTGGTCCACCTAGCCAGCAGGACTGCTGCCTTTCGCCTCCAGTTCATACAGAGACTGCTCACCGGCCCAAAGGACTTGATATGGAGAACAGTGGCATGCAGGATTTTACAAATGGTGGGCGGAATGGGATTGGACAGAACTCTGTTTTTAATGGATACTAAAGCACTGGATTTTACTGGATTACCTTTGTTTTACTGTGGACTTTTTAGAATTTGGAACTTTTTTAACACGTCCAGACTGGGTGAAACCTCGTTGTACTGGCTCCTGGAGGAGCCTCTGGTCTATGGGTCACGACTGGATGTGACGAGCCGGACCTCCCCCGCACTGGTCAGGACGCTGGTCATCACGAACGTCATGACGCTTCGTCGGCTGGTGGAGGTTGCAGGGCCTGGGTTGGACAAAGTGGAGAACCTGGCGGTGTGTCTGAGGGTGAGGTCCTTTAGAGTCGTGGCCCAGATCCTGCAGCGCTGGAGGTCTGCGCTGTCTTCTGAGGAGCGGGTTCTGCTGACAGACTTTGGCAAAGGAGTACTCAACCCTGATGGAGATGACCCCTTTCCCAGGGTCATCATCACTCCGGACTATCAGGGCTGTCAGGGACCACTCCTGGACAACACAGAGGAGCCGGACATGGACCTCAGCTCGGTGTCGGGTAAAAGACTGTACAAGACCTGTATGAAAGTTTTTAACAGAAAGAGACTGGAGACCAGAGCAGACACACCATGGCGTGATGTTCTGGGTCTAAATGATGAGGTTCACCCAGAATGGAGAGCGCTATATAAACCACCGTTAACTAAGAGAGTGGCTGACCTGCAGTGGAGGATTTTACACGGTATTGTCTCTGTGAATTCTTTTATTTCCATTTTAAATCCTGATGTCACTCAAGGTTGTCCCTTCTGTTCTCAGAGGGAAACGGTGTTTCACGCTTTTATGCACTGTTTTAGGCTATGTCCCCTTTTTAAGGTTTTACACTCTGTTTTTATGGCTCTTAATGTGGTTTTTACACCTCAGATTTTTATCCTGGGTTTTAAATATGTGCGGAGAGAGAGATTCAGGTGTCAGCTGATCAATTTTATCCTTGGTCAGGCTAAGTTGGCGATCTACATTAGTCGCAGGAACAAAGTGGCTCAAGCAGCTGACACCGACGCAGTAACAATCCTGTCTAGACTTGTCAGATCCAGGGTTTTAATTGATTTTAATTATTACAAATGTATGTCGGATCTTATAACTTTTACGGCAGTGTGGTGTTGTGGTGAGGCTGTGTGCTCAGTTTTAGATGATGAGCTCTGCTTTGCACCTCAGTTTTAAACTGCGAGGAATGATTTACGGTTATTTATTTATATATTTATTTATTTATTTATTTACCCATATGCTGTTGTGATCCTCTGTTTTTAAAATGATTATTTTAACGGCCGAGATGGCCTAAAACTGACTTTTAAGATTTTATAACACAATTTGGTTATAATAAAGTGTCGTTAAAAGTCAAAGTCTCTCTCTCTCTCTCTCTCTCTCTCTCTCACTTGTTCTTCTCTGCTGTTGATGATCACCAGGTCTGATCCTCTCTCTCTGCAGTCGTCTCTGCTCTCAGTCCAGTTCTTCTTCTCATTAGAGACGTAGTAAAGACTGGAGTTGAAGTAGACCCACCCTTCCCTAGCTGCCTTTTCTATGAATGAAATACAAAAGCAATGCATTATGAGAAAACACCTGTGGTCACTTCTAGGTCACGATTGCTTGATGCTCTTCACAGTAAAATACTTTTTAACACTTTACACTGGTCTATATGATTACGATTCTGAGAGATGTGAAACAGATCTGCCAGAACTTGTAAAGCAATGAGACACAAATGTGAGTTAACCTGAAAGTATGTATCTACAATTCAGACTTTACAGGTAAGATACAGATTTAATGGAAAGCTTTAAGGCTGTGATTCTGGTTTCAGTGCAACAATACTGAAAGTTCTAACGTAGAAAACTGAAAAATGATCTGAATTAATGAAAAGTGCAAGAGTAAACAAAATGCTAATTTCTGTTGCTGAATATGGAACTGAATGCACTATTGACTATTTTTATATTTGCACTTGATGAACACCTTCAAATAAACTACGAGTACAACATGTTGTGGCCTAAATATAACTCCATAGTGTAAAGATGTGGAATGATTTAGATGTACAACTCTGTACCAGTTTAACCTGAAACCAGTGTTAGAATGATGTTCCTAATAAAGTGATTAAGAACTGCAATTAATCACTAACCCAGTTCAGAAAGCCTTCTCTGGAGCCCGTCTCTCTCTGCAGTCAGGTTGGTGTAACTGGTCTGTAACTGGTCTCTCTCTGCAGTCAGGTTGGTGTAACTGGTCTGTAACTGGTCTCTCTCTGCAGTCAGGTTGGTGTAACTGGTCTGTAACTGGTCTCTCTCTGCAGTCAGGTGGTTGAACTGGATCCACAGCACTGTGATGGCAGTCAGCAGGAGAACACACAGCAGACCCAGACCCACTGCAGCCAGTCTGTAGCGTCTGCTTCCTGCAGAGCGACTCTCTATGAGGAAACACAGATACATAACTCATTTAAACAATAAGGATACTAAAATGGCAAAAGTCATAGGACAGAAATATGTAAACTGATCATGAAGGTGTGCCTCAAGGAAAGGCTTCAGTACGCCCACACTTGTATAAGTTGTGAAGTTGAACACTGGTCAGTGTTCTCATGGCAAGGTGAAATGAATTTATGCGAGTTGGCATGAGGTCTGGTAGTAGTGCAGATGGATGGAAACATCCTTCCATTTCTGTAGCTCTCTATACAGATATTTAACATTCCTCAGTCCACAGTTTCACAAGTGTAAATTAAAAGGTCCAATAAAACTGAGTCGGGGGGAGTTTGGAAAGGACAAGAGAAGGATATAACCGGAGAAGGGACCAGTGTGGCATCACATCAATGTCAAATGTTGGGGGCGCAAAAAAGGTGAAAAAATCTATCCTGCGAAAAAATTATTGAAAAAAAAAATTGCCTGTGTAAATTTCTGGTGAACAGCTCGTTCCAGGCGCTAAAGCCGGTGGCTTGTTCCACTTGCTGAAGCTGGGCTGACAGTGTTTGGCTTTTAGCATAGCTAGCTAACTGTCCTGCTGTCCTTCTTCCTCGCCCTCCTCTGTCTTTGCTTCTAAAAGAGGTTATTCGTAGAAGGCAGTGACTCACAAAACCTGAAGATATCAATCAATAGTAATGGCTGAGGAAGTTGACCATGACCCTGCTCCCAAGCTGTCAAAACCACCCCTTTCTACACTTGTGCACAAAAGCTTCACTTGAAATTGTTCAGGTGTGCCTGTCTAATTCCCAAACAACAGAATGCTTAAATCTGCTGTGTTTTTTTGCTTGGGGCACCCACATGCCTAAAACCACCCTGGATAGAGGCTTGGTGGAAAGTGGGCTGTTTAAAAGGCAACAAATGCTGCCCCAAATGCCGGCTCAACGCCACTGGCCACATGTGCAACCACTTTTCCTCCACCCAACAGCCTCTGTGAACATGCAGTCAAATTAACGTCCCAGGCTGCACGGGAGAGTGGATCAGGACTAACGAATAGGAACAGGAATAACGAGAGAACCGCAGACCCACTTCCACACCACTCCACCAGCTAAGCAAAATGAACTGATTAACCCAGCTGGGCACATTTATAAGCTGTGATATTATGCAGATCAGTCAATCAATAATACTACCCCTGCTGACATTCAACCATCTGCATGCCCTGCCTCTATAACCATACATCACCCAGTGCCCGTCACAAACTACCCCTCCCATTTTTAGTCTTTTTCAAATATGAGCTTAGGGCTAAGTCAACTGAACTCAGGGAGGTTAGTTACCCTTTAAATTTGCTTGGGTGTGGTGGAGGGCAACTTTATTCAATAAACGTATGTTTTAGTCTACAGCTTCCTGTTTATCAGGTCCACAGGGGTGCACATCTATCCCATATGGTACAAAATAAACAATGCTAAAGTATATAATTTAACAAGTTAATAGAGTCCAACTTTCTCACACCCACATTTCACTGGTTCCTGACCTAAGAAGGCCTCTTGGTTGGAAACCTTTCTTTTGTAGGCTTTTCTTAAACAAGCAGTAACACTGGTGTCTGATACACTTGTTCCAGCACCACACACTCTTACACCACTACCATACATAACTGCTGTCAAGTACACTTATCAGTAATCAGTAATTAGTAATGGTACCTGCTTGAGGTGTCTTCAGGATCCTCATTGTGTTGGTGTCATCCATCTCTGTGTTGGGGTCATGACCTCTAACAGCGTCTGCACTCTCGTAGATATCCACCACCATCTCCACTGTATCTCCTCTGTTCATCTCCTCAGATCCAATCACATCATCATAAACACTCAGAGACATGTCTAATCTCTAAAAGACTGAAACACTGAATTACTGCGTCTCTGTAGGAACACTACAGCAGTGCTGCACCGCTCACCTACTTTAACTACAGTAGTGCTGTTAATAAAGGAAGTGTCCAAGTGCCATCAACAATATACAGTTTCCTGTCTGAGCTGAAGGGGTGAAAACAGCAGAGCTCTCATGCTCTTTATTAAAGCTGATCTTAAATCTCTCATACACGACTACATTTATGAGATTACAATATAAACTGAATATAACTTCTTTATGTATGTTTATATGTGTATATTCCATGCACAGTTCTGAACGTACAGTACATGCATCTCTCAACATTTCTAATGAGTGTTTTATCCACTGTTTCTCACACTGATAAGCAGCAGCAGTTTGATTCTCTCTCATAGATGAACTGAAGACATCAACTGTTCCATTCAGAAAACTGAGAGAAACATATTCACTAAACTGAGCTCTGAAAATCCAGTATTTGCTTAAAATTTCATAATCCTGTCAGGATCTTCAGTCTGGATTAGAAACAGGTTGAGTTTGGGTGTGACGCCATAATAAATCCACTAGAGGGAACCAATCAGCAGCTTAAATGCTGGATCTGAGACTGTGAGGCTGATCAGTGATTTACAGTCTGCAGTAAAATTACAGATTAAAATATTTTATAACAAACTAAAGGAGTAATTTATAGAAAAAATAATTAACAGTTAAATATTGTAGCATTAAATACAGATTAGAGGGTGAATAAGGGTTTCTGCTGGTGGAGCCGCCGCGATTCTCTGTGTAACAGTGAGAAAGACACAGTCTCAGATACGTCTCAGCTCCATCCTCTAACCAGCGCTGTTTACTCAGAAACTGAAAACTTCATAAAGCTTTGTCTCGATCGTTCAGTCTGAGACGCTTCATCTGAAAGAGGGTTCTCTGCTCTGCGTCTCTGAAAACCTGTTTATTATTATAATCACACATCCAGCACATGAGCACAGTCACAGTTTGTACAGTTTGGATATTGATGCTCTAATGAAGGTTTTCAGAAGCTCCACCATGAGATAAAGGCTGGGTTTGGGGTTTAGTGAGGATCTGGACCAGTTCAGCTGCAGAGAGACGGTAGGAGAATGGTTTGTGCTGCTGCTAAATGTGTGTGTCTCCATGTTAATTAGCTTGTGTATAATTGGATGCTAATTTACTTGTTGTTGGAAGTTATACAGATTTAAAGGGTTTAAACTAAAGCACAGCGCTAAAGAGTGCATTTACATTCAGTAGCTGCATCATCATCAGCAGCCGGAGTCAGAGCGAGGCCAGTTGGCTGTGTGTGTGTGTTGGCTGATGTATAAGAGCTGGTGCTGTTTTCTGAGTGTGTTGACTGCCTAGTGATTGTTTTAAAAATGGGGTAAATTTTGGAATAAAGTTCTGTTGCTGTGCACTTAAGAGTGTGTGCATTTGCACGTCTGTGTCAGCAGTTTAAAGGAACTGAATGCATTCATTAGGAGGGATGTCCAAAAAACATTTTAACATAATGGGTTGATTTCCCAAAAAAGGATTAAGCATATTCTTGTTCTACACAGAATTTTGTAATTGAGATTTTCCACTAAAAGTAAAAACTATCTATGAATAGGATGAATCAGGCTTAATAATTGTGAAATAAATCTTTATAGAACACTCCTGATTTTGTTTAATTAAACCATTTTAAAAAGAGAATATATTCAAAAGTACCAAGAAAATTAATATAATTACACACAATACAGACTCTTTATATTCTCTTTTCACAGATCCAAATTAAATCACTATTACAGGGATAATCAGCCCAGTTCTTAACAGGATCAGACCCAAAGCCGTAAAAAACACAGTCCTCATCTCCGTAATTATCGGGTTGTCCAGTTCTCCAGAACCTATCAGAGAGAAGGAGAGTATCAGAGTGTTTATCAGAGCAGTGAGGAGTGAGAGTCAGTAACTGCATCATGATCAGAGTTCAGTTCAGGAGTCTCTTACCGAGTGATCAGTTCTGATCCGTCCACCCATTTCCAGACCCCCTCTGTTTCACCGTCACTCAGACCAATCCAAACCCTCTGACCTTTTCTCAATGTGTTAATGAAGACCTGTTGAAGAACAATAACTGTTTACACATTTCCAACAACCCAGACGTCTCTCACACAACCACACACACGATGATTTCAGCATTTTAGATTATTCCATAAGAACCAGAACTGTTCCACAGATTTCTATGATTATTGCACAGATATTTCACTAACAGAAATATTTAAACAATGTAGACCCCCCCCCCCCCTCTCTCTCTCTCTCTCTCTCTCTCTCACCTGTTCTTCTCTGCTGTTGATGATCACCAGGTCTGATCCTCTCTCTCTGCAGTCGTTTCTGCTCTCAGTCCAGTTCTTCTTCTCAGTAGAGACGTAGTAAAGACTGGAGCTGAAGTAGATCCACCCGTCTCTAACTGCTTTATCTATGGATGAAACACAAAAGCAATGCATTATGAGAAAACACCTGTGGTCACGTCTGGGTCACAAATGTTTGATGCTCTTCACAGTAAAACATTTTAACTCTCTTCTCTGGTTTATATGATTACAATTCTGAGAGATGTGAAACAGAGCTGGCAGAAAGAAATGAGACACAAATGTGTGAGTTAACCTGAAAGAACGTACAATTCCGACTTTACAGGTAAGATACAGATTTACTGGAACACTTAAGATTTAAGGCAAATTATTGCATCTGAATATGGAACTGAATGCACTTAGACTGTTTTTATATTTGCACTTGATGAACACCTTCTAATAGCTCTTTACGAGTACAACACGTTGTGGATTAAATGTAACTCCATAGTGTAACGATGTGGAATGATTTAGTGGCACAACTCTGTACCAGTTTAACCTGAAACCAGTGTTACAATGGTGTTCCTAATAAAGTGATTAAAAACTGCAATTAATCACTAACCCAGTTCAGAAAACCTTCTCTGGAGCCCGTCTCTCTCTGCCTGTAACTGGTCTCTCTCTGCAGTCAGGTTGGTGTTACTGGTCTGTAACTGGTCTCTCTCTGCAGTCAGGTTGGTGTTACTGGTCTGTAACTGGTCTCTCTCTGCAGTCAGGTTGGTGTAACTGGTCTGTAACTGGTCTCTCTCTGCAGTCAGGTGGTTGAACTGGATCCACAGCACTGTGATGGCAGTCAGCAGGAGAACACACAGCAGACCCAGACCCACTGCAGCCAGTCTGTAGCGTCTGCTTCCTGCAGAGCGACTCTCTATGAGGAAACACAGATACATGAACTTTAATCATAGAAATAATAAGTACACTGAGTTGACAAAAGTCATGGGACAGCAGTATGTAAATTGATAATGAAGGGTTGCCTCAGGGAAGAGCTTAGGTACACCAACACTTGTAAGTTGTAAAGCTGAACACTGATCAGTGTGCTCATGGCAAGGTGAAATTAATTATGGGAGTTGAGATGAAGTCTGATAGTAGTGCAGATGGACGAAAACAACATTCAGTTTCTGAAACTGTATGCAGATATTTAACATTCTTCAGTCCACAGTGTCACGTGTATAAATTAAAAGGTCCAATATAACCACAAAGTCGAGGTGAGGGGAGTCTGGAAAGGACAAGGGATGGATAGAACTGGAGGAGGGACAAGTATGGCATCACATCAGTGTCAAAAGTTTTTTCGAACTTCATTTTACTCCTTTTCAAGTGTTTTTTTTTTTTCATCTTGAATTTACAGCTGTCCTTTACATTATGTGCATTGCCTGGGGCTGCTCTTTTTGCTCCAGTGAAAGTTTCGCGTCTAAGTGTAGAAAAGGGGGGTTTTGACAGTTTATTGGCGGGGTCAGGGTCATCTCCCTCATCAAATGCTGTTGGCTGATAGCTCCAGGTTTTGTGATAGACGGCTTACTACCAATAGTCTGTTTCAGAAAGTAAAGATGGAGGAGGGTGAAAAAAGGACAACAGTAGAGTTAATTTCTGTGATGGTCAATAAATGAAAGTTCAACGAGACTTTTATTCGAATCCCCCTCAAGCGGGACCCTCACAGCCAGGTTTGTGATTCCTGCAACCAACAAAATATGAACCCTCAGCAACCAGGAAGCAGAGTTTCAGTCCAGAAAAATACAGAAAAAAAAGGATTCCTTTGGTTTTAATAAAGGTGGCATGTCTTTTCTGCTATGCTAGCTATTCTACCATGATAATCTTTCCACCAAATGGAAGGTAGGAATAACCTCTGATAATTAAGGGCATTATATAACAGCTGTTCACTTTCTTCAAATCATTAGGTGTGTCTGTCTAATTTGCAAACTGCAGAAGGTTTAAGTCTGTTATGTTTTTGCTTGGGGCATCCAAATGCCTTGAAACAACCCTGGATGGAGACCGCACTGAAAACATGGGGGCCAGTCAGGTGGTTGAACTGGATCCACAGCACTGTGATTGTAGTCAGCAGGAGAACACACAGCAGACCCAGACCATCTGCAGTCAGCCAGGTCTTGCGGCCCTGCAGCACCATCAGTCTTGGTGGAGATAGGGCTGTTTGAAGGGCAACAACTGCTGCCCCAAGTGCCTGCGCAATGCCATTGGCCACATGTGCAACCATTTTTCTGCCCCCCAACAGCCTCTGTGAACATGTGGCCGCATCCCAGTATGCACAGGAGAGTGGACCAGGACAGGACATTCATTACCTCATCACATTTGCCTCTAGCTTTCAGCTCCAGAGACCAGACACCAGGCTGAAATCTTAGAAGAGGGTAGTGCAACAGGGAAAAGCGAGAGATTTCACAGTACATATTGGAGTGCATGTGTCCCTCAATGAAATGTAACTCCCCAACACTTGCTGCACTCATGCAGCCCCAGACCATGGCATTTCCACCACCATGCTTGACTGTAGGCTTGACATACTTATCTTTGTACTCCTTACTTGATTGCAGCCACACATGCTTGAGACCATTTGACCAACCAAATGAATTAATCTTGGTCTCATCCGACCACAGGATATGGTTCCAGTAATCCATGTCCTTTGTTGACATGTATTCAGCAAACTGTTTGCAAGATTTCTTCTGTACAGACTTCAGAACAGGTTTTCTTCTGGGGTGAAAACCATGTAGACCGATTTGGTGTACTGTGCAGCGTATGATCTGAGCACTGACAGGCTGAACCCCCACCTCTTCAATCTCTGCAGCAAAGCTGACGGCACTCCTACACCTATCTTTCAAAGACAGCATTAGGAGATGATGCTGAGCATGTGCTTCTTTGGACGACCAACACAAGGTCTGTTCTGAATGGACCCTGCTCTTTTTGCTCAATTAGGACATTTCGGGGGCGCCGAGTGGTCCAGCGGTCTAAAGCGCTGCCACTATGAGCAGGAGGTCGCCGGTTCGAACCCCAGCTCATGCAGCTTTGCCATCAAGCTGCCGGCGTCAGAGGGAGCAAAATTGGCCCTGCTCCCTCTGGGTGGGTAGATGGCGCTCTCTCCCCACATCACTCCTACGGGGATGTCTGCAGCACAGGGCGTCTGTGAGCTGATGTACTGGAGCCGAGCCGCTGCGCTTTCCTCCAAGCGCGCTGGCTGCTCGGTAATGCTGCATCAGCAGCAGCTCGAAAAGAAGCGGTGGCTGACTTCACATGTATCGGAGGAAGCATGTGCTAGTCTTCACCCTCCTGGTGTGTTGAGGTATCACTAGTGATAGGGGGAGTCCTAATGAATGGGTTGGGTAATTGGCCGTGTAAATTGGGGAGAAAATGGGAAAAAATTAGAAATAAAATTATAAAAAAAAAAAAAATAGGACATTTCGGGGTGTAGTCTCTTAGGGGTGTACTCACTTGTGTTGCCGGTATTTTAGACTTTAATGGCTATATATTGAGTTATCTAAATCTAAATTTACACTGTTATATAACCACAGACTATTTTTCATTGTTCCAAAGTGTCCTTTTGTCAGTGTTGTCCCATTAAAAGATATATTTAAATATCTGCAGAAATGCATCTCCTGCATCTCACCGCTATCAGAGGCAAACTGCTGCAGCTCTGCCAATTGGCTCTCCCTCCTGCCCTGTCTCTAAACCCATACATCACCCAGTACCCCTCCCAAAGTACTCCTCACATTTTTAGCCTTTTCCAAATTTGAGTCACCTAAAATCAGGGGGGTTAGCCCTTTAAGATTATTTTGGTGTGGTGGAGGGCAACTTAACTTAATGCAATAAACATACATTTGAGTCTCTGTGTTTGTGTCTCTCTCTACTACTTCCTGTTTATCAGGTCTAAAGGGGTGCATGCTTATCCCCATACAGTACAAAATAAACAATGCTAAAGTATATAATTTAACAAGTTAATAGAGTCTTACTTTCTCACACCCACATTTCACTGGTTCCTGACCTAAGAAGGCCTCTTGGTTGGAAACCTTTCTTTTGTAGGCTTTTCTTAACCAAGCAGTAACACTGGTGTCTGATACACTTGTTCCAGCACCCTGCACACTCTTAGACCACTACCATACATGTTTAACTACTGTTAAGTACACCTTCATCAGTAACCTGTAATTAGTAATGGTACCTGCTTGTTGTGTCTTCAGGATCCTCATTGTGTTGGTGTCCTCCATCTCTGTGTTGGGGTCATGACCTCTAACAGCATCTGCACTCTCGTAGATATCCACCACCATCTCCACTTTATCTCCTCTGTTCATCTCCCCAAATCCAATCACGTCATCATAAACACTCAGAGACATGTCTAATCTCTAAAAGACTGAAACACTGAATTACTGCGTCTCTGTAGAAACACTACAGCAGTGCTGCACCTCTCGGCTACTTTAACTAAAATAAAGGAAGTGGTCAAGTGGCTCGTATAGTTTCCTGTGTGAGCTTAAGGTGTGAAAACAGCAGAGCCCACCTGCTCTTTATTAAAGCTGATCTTAATCTCTCATACACTACTGCATTTATGAGATTACAACACATAACTTCTTTATGTATGTTTGTGTTTATATTTCCATGCACAGTTCTGAACGTACAGTACATGCATCTCTCAACATTTCTAATGAGTGTTTTATCCACTGTTTCTCACACTGATCAGCAGCAGCAGTTTGATTCTCTCTCATAGATGAACTGAAGACATCAACTGTTCCATTCAGAAAACTGAGAGAAACATATTCACTAAACTGAGCTCTGAAAATCCAGTATTTGCTCAAAGTTTCATAATCCTGTCAGGATCTTCAGTCAGGATTAGAAACAGGTTGAGTTTGGGTGTGACGCCATAATAAATCCACTAGAGGGAGCCAATCAGCAGCTTAAATGCTGGATCTGAGGCTGTGAGGCTGATCAGTGATTTACAGTCTGCAGTAAAATTACAGATTCAAATATTTTATAGAAAACTAAAGGAGTAATTTATAGAAAAAATAATTAACAGTAAAATATTGTAGCATTAAATACAGATTAGAGGGTGAATAAGGGTTTCTGCTGGTGGAGCCGCCACGATTCTCTGTGTAACAGTGAGAAAGACACAGTCTCAGAAACGTCTCAGCTCCATCCTCTAACCAGCGCTGTTTACTCAGAAACTGAAAACTTCATAAAGCTTTGTCTCGAGCGTTCAGTCTGAGACGCTTCATCTGAAAGAGGGTTCTCTGCTCTGCGTCTCTGAAAACCTGTTTATTATTATAATCACACATCCAGCACATGAGCACAGTCACAGTTTGTACAGTTTGGATAATGATGCTCTAATGAAGGTTTTCAGAAGCTCCACCCTGAGATAAAGGCTGGGTTTGGGGTTTAGTGAGGATCTGGACCAGTTCAGCTGCAGAGAGACGGTAGGAGAATGGTTTGTGCTGCTGCTGTGCTAGAGCTTAGATTCTCTGCCCGAACCCGACCTGACCCAAGGACCGACCCGAAATTCCTCGGGCCGGGTCGGGTCGGGTCGGGCTCCAGAAAATAGTCCGAGATGTAGGCATCTGTTTTCTAATTAAATTTTTATTTGATATAAAGCTCTGGTGTGATAATCACAATGTTGCCGAGTAACCAATTATTATTGTTCATGAAAGCGAACGAAATAGCGAAAACTGAAAGTGAAAAAACATTTGTGTTAACTGAATCTAATAAAAACGGTAATTAAAAGGAAAAAAAGAACTAACTCGAACTGTATTGTGTGTTTATAA
This sequence comes from Astyanax mexicanus, assembly GCF_023375975.1. Classification (NCBI taxonomy): domain Eukaryota; kingdom Metazoa; phylum Chordata; class Actinopteri; order Characiformes; family Acestrorhamphidae; genus Astyanax; species Astyanax mexicanus. Next base: position 9,055,836 of record NC_064432.1, on the reverse strand, counting down.
AACTAACTTAAACTAATTGAAAGTACTGATAGAACACCCTCATTTTCGTATTTAATTTATTTATAAGCGCTGTTGTACAGCGGGCGGTGTTGTGCCGATTCTGTTCGCGAAGCGGAGTCGGATTCAGCTGGGAGTCGGATACGGCACAGCAGCGGATACGGCACAGCAGCGGCAGCGCGCGGCACCTCGTGGTCCGTGGCGTTTGTTCTCGTTTAAAGTGCTCGCGCTAGCCGCGAAATACGACAGAAAACACTGAGAAACTGCAGAATTATGTATGGGATTACAATATGAGCGCGAGGCAGATGAAAGAGAAACAGGAGATTCAGTGTGTGAGAACCTTTACCCTAGCTCATACCAGAACTCAAATCTATCTCTCTTTCTCTTTCTCGTTTCTTAGATTGATCTCTCTGATGAGATGTGTGAAAACTAATAAAAACTATCAAGCCCACTCTAAAAACAAATTAAAACTTACTGAACTGTAGGAGAAAAAAACAAAACAAAATTAAATTAAACTATAATAAAAATGAAAAAAGTAATCACGCAGCTCTGGGCGCTAGTGAACTCCTCCGCGTTTGACTCGCAGCACTGTGTGTACCTGTTCTTAAAAATCATTTTAATGAAATAATAGTTCTATGCTTCTATGTTACCGTGTTAATTAACATAATTCTGATTATATTTCGCTCATTTAGACAGTCCGAAAACAGACAGTTCATGGTTCGGGTTGGGTCGGGCTCAGGCTCGGTCGGGTCGGATTTTTTGGGACGATCTAAGCTCTATGCTGTGCTGAGTGTGTGACTCCATGTTAATTAGCTTGTGTATAATTGGATGTTTTTGTAGTTGTTGGAAGTTATACAGGTTTTAAGGGTCTGACCTAAAGCAGAGTGTTAAGGAGGGTATTTACATTCAGTAGCTGTATCACCATCAGCAGCCGGAGTCCGAGAGACGACAATTGTCTGTGTTTTCAGCTCAGGTGTCTGTTGGCTGATGTATCAGATCTGGGGATCTGGTGCTTTCTTCTAAGTGTGTTGACTGCCTAGTGATTGGGTATTGGACTTACAAATTGCGAAGAAATTGGAGTAAAATTTGGAATAAATTATTAAGTTCAGTTGCTGTGCACTTACGGAGTGTGTGCATTTGCACGTCTGTGTCAGCAGTTTAAAGTAAGTCAATGCATTCAGTAGGAGGGATGTCCAAAAACATTTTAACATAATGGGTTGGTTTCCCAAAAAGAGGTTAAGCATATTCTTGTACTACACAAAATTTGTGATTGAGATTTTTCACTAAAAGTAAAAACTGTGTATGACTAAGATTAATCAGAATGAATAACAGTGAAATGAGTCTTTATAGAACACTCCTGTTTTCAGCAGATTCTTGTTTTCGTCTTTATTTAATTAAACACTTTTAAAAAGAGAAGTTATTCAGGAGTAACAAAAAGGTAATATTACACACTTCTCACAAAATATCTACTCTTTATATTCTCTTTTCACAGATCCAAAAATACTGGTTATTACAGGGATAATCAGCCCAGTTATTCACAAGATCAAACCCATAGCCGTATAAAGCACAGTCCTCCTCTCCATTACTGTTGGGTTCTCCAGTTCTCCAGAACCTATCAGAGAGAAGGAGAGTATCAGAGTGTTTATCAGAGCAGTGAGGAGTGAGAGTCAGTAACTGCATCATGATCAGAGTTCAGTTCAGGAGTCTCTTACCCAGTGATCAGTTCTGATCCGTCCACCCATTTCCAGACCCCCTCTGTTTCACCGTCACTCAGACCAATCCAAACCCGCTGACCTTTTCTCAATGTGTTAATGAAGACCTGTTGAAGACATGTCATCATTTGAGCATTTAAAATTATTCTATAAGAACCAGCACTCTTCCACCTGTAGGAAACCCGCGAGATCAACAGCACTTAACTGTGCTCTTCTAACTGTGTTCAATTGTGTTCTTCTAATCATATTCTTCTAACTCAGTTCTTCTGACTGGACTCTTCTTCACTGAATTTGTGTTTTAAACACAGTCCACAGTCCGTCTTATTAGCTGCACTGATCATATAGGACACTGTAGTTCTATAATTACAGACAGTAGTCCCTCTATTTCTCTACATAATTTATTATCCTACTTTCACCCTGTTCTTCAATCTTCACAGAAACTGGATGAGGCTATGATTTCAGTGGTTGTTTTTATTTTGTTCACAACTAATTACACAATTTATATCAGTAAAGATTTTTAACTTCTCTTCTCAACCTTTCTTTCATCGAGATCCGATGCGTGATTTACGTTTTCCCAGTGTTTATGATCAGTGGAGCTAAAAAAATGAACAGAGGGAGTAGAAACAAAAAACTGTCAGAAAATGTAAACAGGACTATGTAGTTTTACAGTGCTTTACAGGTAAATAAACTCTTACTGCTGCGACAAACATTATTAAACAGTTTAATACATCTCTCTCTCTCTCTCTCTCTCTTTCTCTCTCTCTCACCTGTTCTTCTCTGCTGTTGATGATCACCAGGTCTGATCCTCTCTTTCTGCAGTCGTTTCTGCTCTCAGTCCAGCTCTTCTCAGTAGAGACGTAGTAAAGACTGGAGCTGAAGTAGATCCACCCGTCTCTAGCTGCTTTATCTATGGATGAATCACAAAAGCAATGCATTATGAGAAAACACATATGGTCACGTCTGGGTCACAAATGTTTGATGTTTTTCACCGTAAAACATTTTAACTCTTTTCTCTGGTTTATATGATTACGATTCTGAGAGATGTGAAACAGAGCTGCCAGAAAGAAATGAGACACAAATGTGTGAGTTAACCTGAAAGAACGTACAATTCAGACTTTACAGGTAAGATACAGATTTAATGGAACACTTAAGATTTAAGGCTGTGATTCTGGTTTCAGTGCAACAACACTGATAAAAGTTTGAACGTAGAAAACTAAAAAAAATTATCAGAATGAATAAAAAGTGGAAGTGTAGACAAAAAACAAATTATTGCATCTGAATATGGAACTGAATGCACTTAGACTGTTTTTATATTTGCGCTTGATGAACACCTTCAAATAGCTCTTTACGAGTACAACACGTTGTGGCTTAAATGTAACTCCATAGTGTAACGATGTGGAATTATTTAGTGGCACAACTCTGTACCAGTTTAACCTCAAACCAGTGTTAGAATGGTGTTCCTAATAAAGTGATTAAAAGCTGCAATTAATCACTAACCCAGTTCAGAACACCTTCTCTGGAGCCCGTCTCTCTCTGCCTGTAACTGGTCTCTCTCTGCAGTCAGGTTGGTGTAACTGGTCTGTAACTGGTCTCTCTCTGCAGTCAGGTTGGTGTAATTGGTCTGTAACTGGTCTCTTTCTGCAGTCAGGTTGGTGTAACTGGTCTGTAACTGGTCTCTCTCTGCAGTCAGGTGGTTGAACTGGATCCACAGCACTGTGATGGCAGTCAGCAGGAGAACACACAGCAGACCCAGACCCACTGCAGCCAGTCTGTAGCGTCTGCTTCCTGCAGAGCGACTCTCTATGAGGAAACACAGATACAAGAACTTTACTCATAGAAATAATAAGTACACTGAGTTGACAAAAGTCATGGGACAGCAGTATGTAAATTGATAATGAAGGGTTGCCTCAGGGAAGAGCTTAGGTACACCCACACTTGTATAAGTTGTAAAGCTGAACACTGATCAGTGTGCTCATGGCAAGGTGAAATTAATTATGGGAGTTCAGATGAAGTCTGATAGTAGTGCAGATGGACGAAAACAACATTCAGTTTCTGAAACTGTATGCAGATATTTAACATTCTTCAGTCCACAGTGTCACGTGTATAAATTAAAAGGTCCAATATAACCACAAAGTCGAGGTGAGGGGAGTCTGGAAAGGACAAGGGATGGATAGAACTGGAGGAGGGACAAGTATGGCATCACATCAGTGTCAAAAGTCATTTCGAACTTCATTTTACTCCTTTTCAAGTGTTTTTTTTTTCATCTTGAATTTACAGCTGTCCTTTACATTATGTGCATTGCCTGGGGCTGCTCCTTTTGCTCCAGTGAAAGTTTCGCGTCTAAGTGTAGAAAAGGGGGGTTTTGACAGTTTAGTGGCGGGGTCAGGGTCATCTCCCTCATCAAATGCTGTTGGCTGATAGCTCCAGGTTTTGTGATAGACGGCTTACTACCAATAGTCTGTTTCAGAAAGTAAAGATGGAGGAGGGTGAAAAAAGGACAACAGTAGAGTTAATTTCTGTGATGGTCAATAAATGAAAGTTCAACGAGACTTTTATTCGAATCCCCCTCAAGCGGGACCCTCACAGCCAGGTTTGTGATTCCTGCAACCAACAAAATATGAACCCTCAGCAACCAGGAAGCAGAGTTTCAGTCCAGAAAAATCCAGAAAAAAAAGGATTCCTTTGGTTTTAATAAAGGTGGCATGTCTTTTCTGCTATGCTAGCTATTCTACCATGATAATCTTTCCACCAAATGGAAGGTAGAAATAACCTCTGATAATTAAGTGCATTATATAACAGCTTTTCACTTTCTTCAAATCATTAGGTGTGTCTGTCTAATTTGCAAACTGCAGAAGGTTTAATTCTGTTATGTTTTTGCTTGGGGCATCCAAATACCTTGAAACAACCCTGGATGGAGACCGCACTGAGAACATGGGGGCCAGTCAGGTGGTTGAACTGGATCCACAGCACTGTGATTGTAGTCAGCAGGAGAACACACAGCAGACCCAGACAGGTCTGTAGTCAGCCAGGTCTTGCGGCCCTGCAGCACCATCAGTCTTGGTGGAGATAGGGCTGTTTGAAGGGCAACAACTGCTGCCCCAAGTGCCTGCGCAATGCCATTGGCCACATGTGCAACCATTTTTCTGCCCCCAACAGCCTCTGTGAACATGTGGCCGCATCCCAGTATGCACAGGAGAGTGGACCAGGACAGGACATTCATTACCTCATCACGTTTGCCTCTAGCTTTCAGCTCCAGAGACCAGACACCAGACTGAAATCTTTGAAGAGGGTAGTGCAACAGGGAAAAGCGAGAGATTTCACAGTACATATTGGAGTGCATGTGTCCCTCAATGAAATGTAACTCCCCAACAACCGCTGCACTCATGCAGCCCCAGACCATGGCATTCCCACCACCATGCTTGACTGTAGGCTTGAGATACTTATCTTTGTACTCCTTACTTGATTGCAGCCACACATGCTTGAGACCATTTGACCAACCAAATGAATTAATCTTGGTCTCATCAGACCACAGGATATGGTTCCAGTAATCCATGTCCTTTGTTGACATGTATTCAGCAAACTGTTTGCAAGCTTTCTTCTGTACAGACTTCAGAAGAGGTTTTCTTCTGGGGTGACAACCAATTTGATGTACTGTGCAGCGTAAGATCTGAGCACTGACAGGCTGAACCCCCACTTCTTCAATCTCTGCAGCAAAGCTGACAGCACTCCTACACACCTATCTTTCAAAGATGACAACATTAGGACATGACGCTGAGCATGTGCTTCTTTGGATGACCAACGCGAGGTCTGTTCTGAGTGGACCTTGCTCTTTTAAAATGCTGGATGATTTTGGCCACTGGGCTGCAACTCAGCTTCAGGTTAGCCTTGGCCATCTTTAGTGCAACAATTTGTCTTTTAAGATCCTCAGAGAGTTATTTGCCATGAGGTGCCATGTTGAAACTTTCAGTGACCAGTATGAGAGAGTGTGAGAGCTGTACTACCAAATTGAACACACCTGCTCCCTGTGCACACCTGAGACCTAGTAACACTAATGAGTCAAATGATTTTTTGGAGGGAAAATGACAATTAGTGCTACATTTGGACATTTCTGGTGTAGTCTCTTAGGGGTGTACTCACTTGTGTTGCCGGTACTTTAGACTTGCTATTGAATGGCTATATATTGAGTTATTTTGAAGGAAGTATAAATTAACACTGTTATATAAGCTACTCACAGACTATTTTTCATTGTTTCAAAGAGTCCTTTTGTCAGTGTTGTCCCATTAAAAGATATATTTAAATATCTGCAGAAATGTGAGGAGTGTACTCACTTTCCTGATACACAGTATAAGCTAGGACTATTTCATTTTCACTGCAGCGCCCTCTCAGGTTCAACTGTGCTATAGGTGACGATGATGTGTCAGCATACTTTGGTATACAGATACCTCATAATGTGCAGATCAGTCAATCAATAATTCAACCCCCTGCATCTCACCGCTATCAGAGGCAAACTGCTGCAGCTCTGCCAATCAGCTCTCCCTCCTGCCCTGTCTCTAAACCCATACATCAGCCAGTACCCCTCCCAAACGACCCCTTACATTTTTTAGCCTTTTCCAAATTTGAGTCACCTAAAATCAGGGGGTTTAGCCCTGTAAGTTTATTTGGGTGTGGTGGAGGGCAACTTAACTTAATGCAATAAACGTACATTTGAGTTTAGTGAGTCTCTGTGTTTGTGTCTCTCTCTACTACTTCCTGTTTATCAGGTCTAAAGGGGTGCATGCTTATCCCCATACAGTACAAAATAAACAATGCTAAAGTATGTAATTTAACAAGTTAATAGAGTCTTACTTTCTCACACCCACATTTCACTGGTTCCTGACCTAAGAAGGCCTCTTGGTTGGAAACCTTTCTTTTGTATGCTTTTCTTAACCAAGCAGTAACACTGGTGTCTGACACACTTGTTCCAGCACCCTGCACACTCTTACACCACTACCATACATGTGTAACTGCTGTCAAGTACACTTATCAGTAACCAGTAATTAGTAATGGTACCTGCTTGTTGTGTCTTCAGGATCCTCATTGTGTTGGTGTCCTCCATCTCTGTGTTGGGGTCATGACCTCTAACAGCGTCTGCACTCTCGTAGATATCCATCACCATCTCCACTGTATCTCCTCTGTTCATCTCCTCAGATCCAATCACGTCATCATAAACACTCAGAGACATGTTTAATCTGTAAAATACTGAAACACTGAATTACTGCGTCTCTGTAGAAACACTACAGCAGTGCTGCACCTCTAACCTACTTTAACTACAGTAGTGCTGTTAATAAAGGAAGTGTCCAAGTGTCATCAGCTATATACAGTTTCCTGTCTGAGCTGAAGGCGTGAAAACAGCAGAGCTCTCATGCTCTTTATTAAAGCTGATCTTAATCTCTCATACACGACTACATTTATGAGATTACAATATAAACTGAGTATAAATTATTTATGTATGTTTATATGTGTATATTCCATGCACAGTTCTGAAAGTACAGTACATGCATCTCTCAACATTTCTAATGAGTGTTTTATCCACTGTTTCTCACACTGATCAGCAGCAGCAGTTTGATTCTCTCTCATAGATGAACTGAAGACATCAACTGTTTAATTCAGAAAACTGAGAGAAACATATTCACTAAACTAAGCTCTGAAAATCCAGTATTTGCTCAGAGTTTCATAATCCTGTCAGGATCTTCAGTCAGGATTAGAAACAGGTTGAGTTTGGGTGTGATGTCATGATAAATCCACTAGAGGGAGCCAATCAGCAGCTTAAATGCTGGATCTGAGACTGTGAGGCTGATCAGTGATTTACAGTCTGCAGTAAAATTACAGATTAAAATATTTTATAAAAAACTAAAGGAGTAATTTATAGAAAAAATAATTAACAGTAAAATATTGTAGAATTAAATACAGATTAGAGGGTGAATAAGGGTTTCTGCTGGTGGAGCCGCCACGATTCTCTGTGTAACAGTGAGAAAGACACAGTCTCAGATACTTCTCAGCTCCATCCTCTAACCAGCGCTGTTTACTCAGAAACTGAAAACTTCATAAAGCTTTGTCTCGATCGTTCAGTCTGAGACGCTTCATCTGAAAGAGGGTTCTCTGCTCTGCGTCTCTGAAAACCTGTTTATTATTATAATCACACATCCAGCACATGAGCACAGTCACAGTTTGTACAGTTTGGATATTGATGCTCTAATGAAGGTTTTCAGAAGCTCCACCCTGAGATAAAGGCTGGGTTTGGGGTTTAGTGAGGATCTGGACCAGTTCAGCTGCAGAGAGACGGTAGGAGAATGGGTTGTGCTGCTGCTGTGCTAGAGCTTAGATTCTCTGCCCGAACCCGACCTGACCCAAGGACCGACCCGAAATTCCTCGGGCCGGGTCGGGTCGGGCTCCAGAAAATAGTCCGAGATGTAGGCATCTGTTTTCTAATTAAATTTTTATTTGATATAAAGCTCTGATGTGATAATCACAAGGTTGCCGAGTAACCAATTATTATTGTTCATGAAAGCGAACGAAATAGCGAAAACTGAAAGTGAAAAAACATTTGTGTTAACTGAATCTAATAAAAACTGTAATTAAAAGGAAAAAAAAAACTAACTCGAACTGTATTGTGTGTTTATAAAACTTACTTAAATTAACTGAAATTACTGATAGAACACCCTCATTTTCGTATTTAATTTACTTATAAGCGCTGTTGTACAGCGGGCGGTGTTGTGCCGATTCTGTTCGCAAAGCGGAGTCGGATTCAGCTGGGAAGCGGATACGGCACAGCAGCGGATACGGCACAGCAGCGGCAGCGCGCGGCACCTCGTGGTCCGTGGCGTTTGTTCTCGTTTAAAGCGCTCGCGCTAGCCGCGAAATACGACAGAAAACACTGAGAAACTGCAGAATTATGTATGGGATTACAATATGAGCGCGAGGCAGATGAAAGAGAAACAGGAGATTCAGTGTGTGAGAACCTTTACCCTAGCTCATACCAGAACTCAAATCTCTCTCTCTCTCTTTCTCGTTTCTTAGATTGATCTCTCTGATGAGATGTGTGAAAACTAATAAAAACTATCAAGCCCACTCTAAAAACAAATTAAAACTTACTGAACTGTAGGAGAAAAAACAAAACAAAATTAAATTAAACTATAATAAAAAAAATGAAAAAAGTAATCACGTAGCTCTGGGCGCACGTGAACTCCTCCGCGTTTGACTCGCAGCACTGTGTGTACCTGTTCTTAAAAATCATTTTAATGAAATAATAGTTCTATGCTTCTATGTTACTGTGTTAATTAACATAATTCTGATTATATTTCGCTCATTCAAACAGCCCGAAAACAGACAGTTTATGGGGCGGATCGGGTCGGGCTCGGGCTCTTAATGACAGTTCATGGTTCGGGTTGGGTCGGGCTCGGGCAGAACGTGCACTGGCTCGGGCAGGGTCGGGTCGGATTTTTTGGGCCCGATCTAAGCTCTACGACCAACACAGTCCAACACATGAGGACGAGAGCATGCAGCTAACCAGGAACCAGGTGTTTGCCTCACCCAGTCCAGCCTGAGACTCCTGCTAGCTTCAGAATCTCGGACAAATGGGACAATAGGCTCAGCCAAAAGCTTCCTTGGTCACCACCCCTAGTGACCAATGACTAATTGGAGGCTGTATTGAGAACATTGGAACCTCTCCATGTGCAGCACCATTGGCCATTGGACATCCAAGAGTATGACCCAGGTCTGGCCAGCCCTGCAGTACCCTCAGGTTTGACGGTGAAAACCGCTGACTCGAATGCCTGCTTAATGACTTTGACTGCACCACAACCACTTTTCCACCACCCAACAGCACCTGTGGACAGCCGCATTGCTGCCCCGGGCTGTATGGAAAGAAGGACCAGAACCGTCACTCCTTCACCTTCAGCTCTGGCTTTCAGCTCCAGACACCAGCAAAGCGAAATAGACTGAATAGCCGAACTGAGCTCATTTATAGGCCTGGACTGTTTCCAGCACCACACACACACTCTTACACCACTACCATACATGTGTCACTGCTGTCAAGTACACTTTTATCAGTATGTGATACCTGAGTTTACTGAGAACTTCCCAAGAACCTGTGATTTACTGATATTCTCTACAACACAATACAGTGGTGATCTGATAGCTACAGTGTAGTAATTCTGCTGCTTGTTCTTTATTATCACCAGAAAACAGTTAAACTTTCTCTAAGAGTTGAGTTTATACAGAGTACAGCTCAGTCTTTTACTATTATACAAAATGTAATTAGTAACGGTACCTGCTTTTTGTGTCTTCAGGATCCTCATCATGTTGGCGTCCTCCACCTCAGTGTCGGGGTCGAGGCCTCTAACAGCATCTGAACTCTCATATATAACCACCGTTATCTCGTCTCGATCTGCTCTGTTCAGCTCCTCAAAGTAGATCAGATCCTCATAAACACTCAGAGACATGTCTAATCTCTAAAATACTGAAACACTGAATTACTGCGTCTCTGTAGAAACACTACAGCAGTGCTGCACCTCTCGCCTACTTTAACTAAAATAGTGCTGTTCATAAAGGAAGTGTCCAAGTGCCATCAACTCTATACAGTTTCCTGTATATAGATGTGAGCTGAAGGTTTGAAAACAGCAGAGCCCACCTGCTCTTTATTAAAGCTGATCTTAATCTCTCATACACGACTACATTTATGAGATTAAAATATAAACTGAGTATAACTTCTTTATGTATGTTTATATGTTTATATTTCCATGCACAGTTCTGAACGTCTAGTTCATTTATCACTCCACATTTCTAATGAGTGTTTTATCAACTGTTTTTTTATACACTGATCAGCAGCAGCAGTTTCATCAACTGTTCCATTCAGAAAACTGAGAGAAACATATTCACTAAACTGAGCTCTGAAAATCCAGTATTTGCTCAGAGTTTCATAATCCTGTCAGGATCTTCAGTCTGGATTAGAAACAGGTTGAGTTTGGGTGTGATGTCATGATAAATCCACTAGAGGGAGCCAATCAGCAGCTTAAATGCTGGATCTGAGGCTGTGAGGCTGATCAATGATTTACAGTCTGCAGTAAAATTACAGATTAAAATATTTTATTAATTTTTGTGGTGTCTATGGACAGTTTTAAATAATAAAAATAAAGGAGTAATTTATTGTAAAAAAATAATTAACAGTAAAATATTGTAGAATTAAATACAGATTAGAGGGTGAATAAGGGTTTCTGCTGGTGGAGCCGCCACGATTCTCTGTGTAACAGTGAGAAAGACACAGTCTCAGATACGTCTCAGCTCCATCCTCTAACCAGCGCTGTTTACTCAGAAACTGAAAACTTCATAAAGCTTTGTCTCGATCGTTCAGTCTGAGACGCTTCATCTGAAAGAGGGTTCTCTGCTCTGCGTCTCTGAAAACCTGTTTATTATTATAATCACACATCCAGCACATGAGCACAGTCACAGTTTGTACAGTTTGGATATTGATGCTCTAATGAAGGTTTTCAGAAGCTCCACCCTGAGATAAAGGCTGGGTTTGGGGTTCAGTGAGGACCTGGACCAGTTCAGCTGTAGAGAGACGGTAGGAGAATGGTTTGTGCTGCTGCTGTGCTGAGTGTGTACCTTCATGTTAATTAGCTTGTGTATAATTGGATGTTTTTGTAGTTGTTATTGGAAGTTATACAGGTTTTAAGGGTCTGACCTAAAGCAGAGTGTTAAGGAGGGTATTTACATTCAGTCGCTGTATCACCATCAGCAGCCGGAGTCCGAGAGAGGACAATTGTCTGTGTTTTCAGCTCAGGTGTCTGTTGGCTGATGTATCAGATCTGGGGATCTGGTGCTTTCTTCTGAGTGTGTTGACTGCCTAGTGATTGGGTATTGGACTTACAAATTGCGAAGAAATTGGAGTAAAATTTGGAATAAATTATTAAGTTCAGTTGCTGTGCACTTACGGAGTGTGTGCATTTGCACGTCTGTGTCAGCAGTTTAAAGTAAGTCAATGCATTCATTAGGAGGGATGTCCAAAAACATTTTAACATAATGGGTTGGTTTCCCAAAAAGAGGTTAAGCATATTCTTGTACTACACAAAATGTGTGATTGAGATTTTTCACTAAAAGTAAAAACTGTGTATGACCAAGATTAATCAGAATGAATAACAGTGAAATGAGTCTTTATAGAACACTCCTGTTTTCAGCAGATTCTTGTTTTTGTCTTTATTTAATTAAACACTTTTAAAAAGAGAAGTCAGGAGTAACAAAAAGGTAATATTACACACTTCTCACACAATATCTACTCTTTATATTCTCTTTTCACAGATCCAAAAATACTGGCTATTACAGGGATAATCAGCCCAGTTATTCACAGGATCAGACCCATAGCCGTATAAACCACAGTCCTCTTCTCCATTACTGTTGGGTTCTCCAGTTCTCCAGAACCTATCAGAGAGAGGAGAGTATCAGAGTGTTTATCAGAGCAGTGAGGAGTGAGAGTCAGTAACTGCATCATGATCAGAGTTCAGTTCAGGAGTCTCTTACCCAGTGATCAGTTCTGATCCGTCCACCCATTTCCAGACCCCCTCTGTTTCACCGTCACTCAGACCAATCCAAATCCACTGACCTTTTCTCAATGTGTTAATGAAGTCCTGTTGAAGACATGTCATCATTTGAGCATTTAAAATTATTCTATAAGAACCAGCACTCTTCCACCTGTAGGAAACCTGTGAGATCAACAGCACTTAACTGTGCTCTTCTAACTGTGTTCAATTGTGTTCTTCTAATCATATTCTTCTAACTCAGTTCTTCTGACTGGACTCTTCTTCACTGAATTTGTGTTTTAAACACAGTCCACAGTCCGTCTTATTAGCTGCACTGATCATATAGGACACTGTAGTTCTATAATTACAGACAGTAGTCCCTCTATTTCTCTACATAATTTATTATCCTACTTTCACCCTGTTCTTCAATCTTCACAGAAAGTGGATGAGGCTATGATTTCAGTGGTTATTTTTATTTTGTTCTCAACTAATTACACAATTTATATCAGTAAAGATTTTTAACTTCTCTTCTCAACCTTTCTTTCATCGAGATCCGGTGCGTGATTTACGTTTTCCCAGTGTTTATGATCAGTGGAGCTAAACAAATGAACAGAGGGAGTAGAAACAAAAAACTGTCAGAAAATGTATGTAGTTTTACAGTGCTTTACAGGTAAATAAACTCTTACTGCTGCGATAAGCATTACTAAACAGTTTAATACATCTCTCTCTCTCTCTCTTTCTCTTTCTCACCTGTTCTTCTCTGCTGTTGATGATCACCAGGTCTGATCCTCTCTCTCTGCAGTCGTTTCTGCTCTCAGTCCAGTTCTTCCACTCACTAGAAATGTAGTAAAGACTGGAGCTGAAGTAGATCCACTCGTCTCTAACTGCTTTATCTATGGATGAAACACAAAAGCAATGCATTATGAGAAAACACCTGTGGTCACTTCTGGTCATGATTGCTTGATGCTCTTCACAGTAAAACATTTTAACTCTTTTCTCTGGTTTATATGATTGCGACTCTGAGAGATGTGAAACAGAGCTGCCAGAAAGAAATGAGATACAAATGTGTGAGTTAACCTGAAAGAACGTACAATTCAGACTTTACAGGTAAGATACAGATTTAATGGAACACTTAAGATTTATGGCTGTGATTCTGGTTTCAGTGCAACAATACTGATAAAAGTTTGAACGTAGAAAACTAAAAAATTATCCGAATGAATAAAAAGTGCAAGTGTAGACAAAGTGCAAATTACTGCATCTGAATATGGAACTGAATGCACTTAGACTGTTTTTATATTTGCGCTTGATGAACCTTCAAATAGCTCTTTACGAGTACAACACGTTGTGGCTTAAATGTAACTCCATAGTGTAACGATGTGGAATGATTTAGTGGCACAACTCTGTACCAGTTTAACCTCAAACCAGTGTTAGAATGGTGTTCCTAATAAAGTGATTAAGAACTGCAATTAATCACTAACCCAGTTCAGAAAACCTTCTCTGGAGCCCGTCTCTCTCTGCAGTCAGGTGGTTGAACTGGATCCACAGCACTGTGATGGCAGTCAGCAGGAGAACACACAGCAGACCCAGACCCACTGCAGCCAGTCTGTAGCGTCTGCTTCCTGCAGAGCGACTCTCTATGAGGAAACACAGATACATGAACTTTACTCATAGAAATAATAAGTACACTGAGTTGACAAAAGTCATCGGACAGCAATATGTAAATTGATAATGAAGGGTTGCCTCAGGGAAGAGCTTAGGTACACCCACACTTGTATAAGTTGTAAAGCTGAACACTGATCAGTGTGCTCATGGCAAGGTGAAATTAATTATGGGAGTTCAGACGAAGTCTGATAGTAGTGCAGATGGACGAAAACAACATTCAGTTTCTGAAACTGTATGCAGATATTTAACATTCTTCAGTCCACAGTGTCACGTGTATAAATTAAAAGGTCCAATATAACCACAAAGTCGAGGTGAGGGGAGTCTGGAAAGGACAAGGGATGGATAGAACTGGAGGAGGGACAAGTATGGCATCACATCAGTGTCAAAAGTTATTTCGAACTTCATTTTACTCCTTTTCAAGTGTTTTTTTTTCCATCTTGAATTTACAGCTGTCCTTTACATTATGTGCATTGCCTGGGGCTGCTCTTTTTGCTCCAGTGAAAGTTTCGCGTCTAAGTGTAGAAAAGGGGGGTTTTGACAGTTTATTGGCGGGGTCAGGGTCATCTCCCTCATCAAATGCTGTTGGCTGATAGCTCCAGGTTTTGTGATAGACGGCTTACTACCAATAGTCTGTTTCAGAAAGTAAAGATGGAGGAGGGTGAAAAAAGGACAACAGTAGAGTTAATTTCTGTGATGGTCAATAAATGAAAGTTCAACGAGACTTTTATTCGAATCCCCCTCAAGCGGGACCCTCACAGCCAGGTTTGTGATTCCTGCAACCAACAAAATATGAACCCTCAGCAACCAGGAAGCAGAGTTTCAGTCCAGAAAAATCCAGAAAAAAAAGGATTCCTTTGGTTTTAATAAAGGTGGCATGTCTTTTCTGCTATGCTAGCTATTCTACCGTGATAATCTTTCTACCAAATGGAAGGTAGGAATAACCTCTGATAATTAAGGGCATTATATAACAGCTTTTCACTTTCTTCAAATCATTAGGTGCGTCTGTCTAATTTGCAAACTGCAGAAGGTTTAAGTCTGTTATGTTTTTGCTTGGGGCATCCAAATGCCTTGAAACAACCCTGGATGGAGACCGCACTGAGAACATGGGGGCCAGTCAGGTGGTTGAACTGGATCCACAGCACTGTGATTGTAGTCAGCAGGAGAATACACAGCAGACCCAGACCATCTGCAGTCAGCCAGGTCTTGCGGCCCTGCAGCACCATCAGACTTGGTGGCGATGGGGCTGTTTGAAGGGCAACAACTGCTGCCCCAAGTGCCTGCGCAATGCCATTGGCCACATGTGCAACCATTTTTCTGCCCCCCAACAGCCTCTGTGAACATGTGGCCGCATCCCAGTATGCACAGGAGAGTGGACCAGGACAGGACATTCATTACCTCATCACGTTTGCCTCTAGCTTTCAGCTCCAGAGACCAGACACCAGGCTGAAATCTTAGAAGAGGGTAGTGCAACAGGGAAAAGCGAGAGATTTCACAGTACATATTGGAGTGCATGTGTCTCTCAATGAAATGTAACTCCCCAACAACCGCTGTACTCATGCAGCCCCAGACCATGGCATTCCCACCACCATGCTTGACTGTAGGCTTGAGATACTTATCTTTGTACTCCTTACTTGATTGACGCCACACATGCTCGAGACCATTTGACCAACCAAATGAATTAATCTTGGTCTCATCCGACCACAGGATATGGTTCCAGTAATCCATGTCCTTTGTTGACATGTATTCAGCAAACTGTTTGCAAGCTTTCTTCTGTACAGACTTCAGAAGAGGTTTTCTTCTGGGGTGACAACCAATTTGATGTACTGTGCAGCGTATGATCTGAGCACTGACAGGCTGAACCCCCACTTCTTCAATGTCTGCAGCAAAGCTGACAGCACTCCTACACACCTATCTTTCAAAGACGACAACATTAGGACATGACGCTGAGCATGTGCTTCTTTGGATGACCAACGCGAGGTCTGTTCTGAGTGGACCCTGCTCTTTTCAAAATGCTGGATGATTTTGGCCACTGGGCTGCAGCTCAGCTTCAGGTTAGCCTTGGCCATCTTTAGTGCAACAATTTGTCTTTTAAGATCGTCAGAGAGTTCTTTGCCATGAGGTGCCATTAAAGGTGATCTTAATCTCTCATGCACGACTACATTTATGAGATCACAACACATAACTTCTTTATGTATGTTTGTGTTTATATTTCCATACACAGTTCTGAACGTCCAGTTCATCCATCACTCCACATTTCTAATGAGTGTTTTAGAGACGCTTCATCTGAAAGAGGGTTCTCTGCTCTGCGTCTCTGAAAACGTGTTTATTATTATAATCACACATCCAGCACATGAGCACAGTCACAGTTTGTACAGTTTGGATATTTATGCTCTAATGAAGGTTTTCAGAAGCTCCAGCCTGAGATAAAAGCTGGGTTTGGGGTTTAGTGAGGATCTGAACCAGTTCAGCTGCAGAGAGACGGTAGGAGAATGGGTTGTGCTGCTGCTGTGCTAGAGCTTAGATTCTCTGCCCGAACCCGACCTGACGTGAGGACCGACCCGAAATTCCTCGGGCCGGGTCGGGTCGGGATCCAGAAAATAGTCCGAGATGTAGCCATCTGTTTTCTAATAAAATTTTTATCTTATATAAATCTCTGGTGTGATAATCACAATGTTGCCGAGTAACCAATTATTATTGTTCATGAAAGCGAACGAAATAGCGAAAACTGAAAGTGAAAAAACATTTGTGTTAACTGAATCTAATAAAATTAAAAGGAAAAAACAGAACTAACTCGAACTGTATTGTGTGTTTATAAAACTAACTTAAATTAACTGAAAGTACTGATAGAACACCCTCATTTTCGTATTTAATTTACTTATAAGCGCTGTTGTACAGCGGGCGGTGTTGTGCCGATTCTTTTCGCGAAGCGGAGTCGGATTCAGCAGGGAGTCGGATACGGCACAGCAGCGGCAGCGCGCGGCACCTCGTGGTCCGTGGCGTTTGTTCTCGTTTAAAGCGCTCGCGCTAGCCGCGAAATACGACAGAAAACACTGAGAAACTGCAGAATTATGTATGGGATTACAATATGAGCGCGAGGCAGATGAAAGAGAAACAGGAGATTCAGTGTGTGAGAACCTTTACCCTAGCTCATACCAGAACTCAAATCTCTCTCTTTCTCTCTTTCTCGTTTCTTAGATTGATCTCTCTGATGAGATGTGTGAAAACTAATAAAAACTATCAAGCCCACTCTAAAAACAAATTAAAACTTACTGAACTGTAGGAGAAAAAAACTAAACAAAATTAAATTAAACTATAATAAAAATGAAAAATGTAATCACGTAGCTCTGGGCCCATGTGAACTCCTCCGCGTTTGACTCGCAGCACTGTGTGTAGCTGTTCTTAAAATCATTTTAATGAAATAATAGTTCTATGCTTCTATGTTACAGTGTTAATTAACATAATTCTGATTATATTTCGCTCATTCAAACAGCCCGAAAACAGACAGTTTATGGGGCGGATCGGGTCGGCCTCGGGCTCATAATGACAGTTCATGGTTCGGGTTGGGTCGGGCTCGGGCAGAATGTGCACTGGCTCGGGCAGGGTCGGGTCGGATTTTTTGGGCCCGATCTAAGCTCTACGACCAACACAGTCCAACACATGAGGACGAGAGCATGCAGCTAACCAGGAACCAGGTGTTTGCCTCACCCAGTCCAGCCTGAGACTCCTGCTAGCTTCAGAATCTCGGACAAATGGGACAATAGGCTCAGCCAAAAGCTTCCTTGGTCACCACCCCTAGTGACCAGAACCGTCACTCCTTCACCTTCAGCTCTGGCTTTCAGCTCCAGACACCAGCAAAGCGAAATAGACTGAATAGCCGAACTGAGCTCATTTATAGGCCTGGACTGTTTCCAGCACCACACACACACTCTTACACCACTACCATACATGTGTCACTGCTGTCAAGTACACTTTTATCAGTATGAGATACCTGAGTTTACTGAGAACTTCCCAAGAACCTGTGATTTACTGATATTCTCTACAACACAATACAGTGGTGATCTGATAGCTACAGTGTAGTAATTCTGCTGCTTGTTCTTTATTATCACCAGAAAACAGTTAAACTTTCTCTAAGAGTTGAGTTTATACAGAGTACAGCTCAGTCTTTTACTATTATACAAAATGTAATTAGTAATGGTACCTGCTTGTTGTGTCTTCAGGATCCTCATCATGTTGGCATCCTCCACCTCAGTGTCGGGGTCGAGGCCTCTAACAGAGTCTGAACTCTCATATATAACCACCGTTATCTCGTCTCGATCTGCTCTGTTCAGCTCCTCAAAATAGATCAGATCCTCATAAACACTCAGAGACATGTCTAATCTCTAAAAGACTGAAACACTGAATTACTGCGTCTCTGTAGAAACACTACAGCAGTGCTGCACCTCTCGGCTACTTTAACTACAATAGTGCTGTTCATAAAGGAAGTGTCCAAGTGCCATCAACTCTATACAGTTTCCTGTTTGAGCTGAAGGCTTAAAAAACAGCAGAGCCCACCTGCTCTTTATTAAAGCTGATCCTAATCTCTCATACACGACTACATTTATGAGATTAAAATATAAACTGAGTATAACTTCTTTATGTATGTTTATATGTTTATATTTCCATGCACAGTTCTGAACGTCTAGTTCATCTATCACTCCACATTTCTAATGAGTGTTTTATCAACTGTTTATTTTTTATACACTGATCAGCAGCAGCAGTTTCATCAACTGTTTAATTCAGAAAACTGAGAGAAACATATTGACTAAACTGAGCTCTGAAAATCCAGTATTTGCTTAGTTTCATAATTCTGTCAGGATCTTCAGTCAGGATTAGAAACAGGTTGAGTTTGGGTGTGATGTCATGATAAATCCACTAGAGTGAGCCAATCAGCAGCTTAAATGCTGGATCTGAGGCTTTCAGGCTGATCAATGATTTACAGTCTGCAGTAAAATCACAGATTAAAATATTTTATTAATCTTTGTGGTGTCTCTGGACAGGTCTGGATAATAAAAATAAAGGAGTAATTTATTGTAAAAAAAAATAATTAACAGTAAAATATTGTAGCATTAAATACAGATTAGAGGGTGAATAAGTGTTTCTGCTGGTGGAGCCGCCACGATTCTCTGTGTAACAGTGAGAAAGACACAGTCTCAGATACGTCTCAGCTCCATCCTCTAACCAGCACTGTTTACTCAGAAACTGAAAACTTCATAAAGCTTTGTCTCGATCGTTCAGTCTGAGACGCTTCATCTGAAAGAGGGTTCTCTGCTCTGCGTCTCTGAAAACCTGTTTATTATTATAATCACACATCCAGCACATGAGCACAGTTACAGTTTGTACAGTTTGTATATTGATGCTCTAATGAAGGTTTTCAGAAGCTCCAGCCTGAGATAAAGGCTGGGTTTGGGGTTTAGTGAGGATCTGGACCAGTTCAGCTGTAGAGAGACGGTAGGAGAATGGTTTGTGCTGCTGCTGTGCAGAGTGTGTGTCTCCATGTTAATTAGCTTGTGTATAATTGGATAATTTTACTTGTCACTGGAAGTTATACAGGTTTAAAGGGTTTAAACTAAAGCAGAGCGCTAAAGAATGCATTTACATTCAGTAGCTGCATCATCATCAGCAGCCAGAGTCAGAGCGAGGCCAGTTGGCTGTGTGTGTGTCAGCACACCTGTCTCTTGGCGGATGTATAAGAGCTGGTGCTGTTTTCTGTGTGTGTTGACTGCCTAGTGATTGTTTTAAAAATGGGGTAAATTTTATTTAATTGTATATTGAGTTATTTTGAAGGAAGTGTAGCCCTGGCTAAAAATTAAACTCTCTAGTTCTAAAATAGAGATACTAATAAATACAGTAATAAATAAAGCCATATAAATTTATAGGGATGGTTTAAAAAAGTACTAAAACGGTTAAAAATAGTCATTATGTTGGTGTAAATAGTTTAAAAAGCATACAAAAGCAGTACACAGTAGATATTTTATTTATTTTCTGTGTTTTTGCACTAAGGTCACTTAAAAGTGGTTAAGGGAGCTACTCAGGGAGAAGTGTACAGGTGAGGGGTGGAGTACTGGATTGGGAGGAGCCCGCCCACGGGCCAGAGAGAGAGAGACAGAGAGAGAGAGGGAGAGAACGGCAGCGAGGCAGGAGTAGCAGGCGAGGAGGAAAAAGTTCCTCACTGGGTGAACTAATAATCAGTATTAATTGCTCACTCGGTAATTTTAAGGACAAAGACGTCCATACTGAGCGGGTTCTAGTAGATAAAGCTGGGAAAATCTCTTTAAGCAAGTTCTTCTGGCCCGGTTAGCTTAGCCAGCTCGGCTAAGTATCTAGGTAGCCTCGTGTATTAGCCTGCTCTGCGCTAGCTGTTCTCTGGACTGGCTCTGGACTCTCTCCCGACTTCGCTGGACACCAGGACCAATAATCCTGCCACCAGATAGCGCCTTGAGTCCCCGCGCGGCTCAAAGTTCCTCTGGCTCCGAGGGAAAACGCTCCATGCGGCCGGAACACGTGCTTTGCTCCCGTTCCGATTCACGGACTCTGTTTTGGCTCGTTAGAGTGAAGCGGCCATTAAGTTTTTAGGCCACAACGCACGCCAGCATCGAACCAGGCCTGCACCATTTTGTTTTGTTTCTTTATTCCGTGAATTTGAGTGTATTATTTATAAGTGGGCCCACATATTTAATGTAAGGTGGTAATTTATTTTATAAGCAAACTATTAAGGATACTAAGGTTAATTTCTGTTTAAGGGTGTAAATATATCACTCAGTGTATTTCTAAAAGAGAGAATAAGGGGTAAATTAACTAATTCTAAACTAAAATCTAAAATCCTGTTCCTAAAATTAATCCTAAAATATAATTCTGAGCTACAATAATCATCAAATAATTGGTAATATTTGGTTATTGAAATAATTAATAGTAATTAAATAATTTGGGTACTGTATAAAATCTGACTTTATAATTGGTGGTTTAAAAGTTACACTTGGGTATTTTTACACTGCATATTTGTACTATTGTTTGTGAAGAAAGGTACTATCTAGATCTGTTTAAAAAGGATATAACTTGTCAGTTAAAGCCTGCTATTTATTTGTTTTTGGTTTAAAGCACAGAAAAGGACACTCAATTCTTAGACTATTCCTCCTCTAATTTTATACACTCAGTAAAGTACTGGCTATTTTGTATACATCTGTGTGACAGTCCCTTTTGTTGTGTATTATACTTTTAATTATTTTATTTAATTTACATTTATATACTTTATTTAATTTTACCAAAATAGAGACGGAAAGAATAGAAAGAACTCAGGCCCTTATTTCTTTAATTTAACTGGGGATAGGGGTTACAGAAGTATAAATTAACACTGTTATATAAGCTACGCACAGACTATTTTTCATTGTTTCAAAGAGTCCTTTTGTATGGAAGCCCATTCCCGCCACCTAAAAAAAATAAATAATCCAGCAAAATGTTTTTTTATTATTATTAAGTAAACTGCTATCTCAATATTTTGAGATACTAAGTCAATATTTTGAGATACTAAGTCAATATTTTGAGATACTATCTCAATATTTTGAGATACTAAGTCAATATTTTGAGATACTATCTCAATATTTTGAGATACTAAGTCAATATTTTGAGATACTAAGTCAATATTTTGAGATACTATCTCAATATTTTGAGATACTATCTCAATATTTTGAGATACTAAGTCAATATTTTGAGATACTAAGTCAATATTTTGAGATACTATCTCAATATTTTGAGATACTATCTCAATATTTTGAGATACTAAGTCAATATTTTGAGATACTATCTCAATATTTTGAGATACTATCTCAATATTTTGAGATACTAGTAGGCTGTACAGAGACAGAAGCAGGTGAGACAAAGATGCAAAATGGATACCATCATTGAGGACTACTTCAGACGTGGATTCACAAATCATGAAATATTGGAACTTTTAGAGGAATCACACAATATCATAATAAGCCTCCGGATCTTGGACGAGGCTGAAGTTAGCTTCTTATTCGCCAGTGTCTTATTCAGATTTCCGTTCCACCTTAAATGCTGGCTGAACATTCATGCGGCCGCCTGTAGATGGCGCATTTTAACAGTAAAAAACAGCATGTAAGCAAAGTGCTGTGAAAACGCTCTGAATAAAGGGGAGAACACAATGCGAGGGACAGAGTTTAACTCTGAGTGAAATATAATGTAAATAAAATTAAATATGAATTAAAACGTTATTGCTCTCACTTTTGGCCTAATTCCCAGGTCATTATCTACAGGTGGCCGCATGTATATTCAGCCAGCATTTAAGGTATCTCAAAATATTGACTTAGTATCTCAAAATATTGACTTAGTATCTCAAAATATTGAGATAGTATCTCAAAATATTGACTTAGTATCTCAAAATATTGACTTAGTATCTCAAAATATTGAGATAGTATCTCAAAATATTGACTTAGTATCTCAAAATATTGACTTAGTATCTCAAAATATTGAGATAGTATCTCAAAATATTGAGATAGCAATTTACTTAATAATAATTAAAAAAAAATTGCTGGAGTATTTTTATTTTTTAGGTGGCGGGAATGGGCTTCCATACTTTTGTCAGTGTTGTCCCATTAAAATATATATTTAAATATCTGCAGAAATGTGAGGCGTGTACTCACTTTCCTGATACACAGTATAAGCTAGGACTATTTCATTTTCACTGCAGCGCCCTCTCAGGTTCAACTGTGCTATAGGTGAGGATGATGTGTCAGCATACTTTGGTACACAGATACATCATAATGTAGTGCTGGGCGATATAACGATATCGATTTGTTTCGCGATAATTTTTCCCTCGATGACTATGATAAGCCTGTGCAATAGAATTCGATAAACATTCATTTCCATTTCCGTCTAAGTGGCGCGGCAAACAACGAAAACACAACGTGTAATCAATCCAGAAGACGCTGGAGCAAATTAATAAATAGTTAAGAAAATTGTAATAGTTATTCTCATGCATGCAACAAAAAACCCTAAAGAATAGTGGAGTATGGCCCGACACACGCAAACAACCATAGTGTTTGTACTTTGGGAATAAACGGCCGCACTGTTCTGCACGTTTTAAATAAATTTTAAGTAAATTTTAAGCACTAAATGTAATTAATTCAATTTATATTAGGACCTCGGGGCAGGTGCTGCAAAAATGTGTATGTGGGGCGCGGATTAAAGGAAGAGTTTTTTTTGCGGAGCGGTAACAGGACAAAAACACCTTAAGAATGATGTCTAAATGACTTTCCTCTAATCTAATATAATTTAACATGGTTTAAGGATATAAAATAATTTCTAAACAAACGAACTTTTTAATATTGAGCTTATGGCCCAAGTGCAAAAACACAAAATCATTTATCATTTAGATTATCTGCCTGAACGCGAGCCCGAACCCGAGCTTGAACGCCAGCCTGACTCAGGCGCTGCATGAACTCGGGCCGGTCGAGAACACCGCTTTCCTCTCAGATTAGGCGGAAGAAAATGGTCTTTTTTTTAATGTAACAAATCACACTGTGATTTTTGTGATATTTCCCCAATTACAGCTCAGCTGCGCGTTTAAAGCTCAACGCATGAATTAATCGGTGCGCTGTGCGCCGCGCGTGCTCGCGGGGGATTTGACGCGTCTGTCAAGCAAGTTAATGGACCGTTTTGGGGGCAGAGATTAAGAAGTACAGCAGGTACATCTCAGATTTGTAGTTTAATGCTCTACTAAATTACTGGCTTTAAAACTGGCTCATGATATGGTCGGTTCTGGCTGGATTTTTTCCTGCCTACAGGCTGCATTTGACGGAAAGCAGCTCCTCAGTCAGACAACAGTGTCAGCATACAAATCGTGTGCGTTTCCTACAGGACAAACCATTTAAAAGTGCAGATAAACTCATTAAAAAATCACACAGTGTCTGTCTGGCTTAAAATACTTTTAATAAGGTACAGCTTTTAAATTAATAAATCAACATTCATTAAAAATCCGTGAGAAGTTCTGTATGCTAAATGACAAGCTAAGCTAATAAGCTAATAACATTTAATAATAACAGAAAAATAGATATGAATTTGGAAAATAACCAACTAAAGTGAGCTCAAAATACAATAATAAATATAATCTAACGAATTTCAAAATATAAATTAGAAATATTGAACTTCAATATTAAATTCAACTTCAACTACAAAAAACGCAAGGACCGATAGAACATAACGAACAGAAAAAAATAAATTTGAAATTGGAAAAAAAGTTCAAAATGCTAAAAGAAATAAAACCTAACGAATTTCAGAATATAAAATCTAAATATTGCACTGCAGCAGTACAAAAGCCTAAGTGCTTAAACAAACAAACCAAAAAACAGCCTATCACAAATCATTTTTTGAGCCCGACCCAGCTGAGGAAAAGGTGGGAAATCTTTTTTTTTCCGGCTGGGTCTTGGAAAACTTTGTGGTGAATTAAAGGGGCCGAGTTGCAATTTTTGTTTTACTTTAATCAGTTTTTAATCCGTCTTTTTAAAAACAAATATTCCAATATTGGCTGCCAATCAGTGCCCAATATTCTGAGCTCAAAAAACGCTATTCGGGCCAGCCCTACTAATCTAATATAATTTAACATGGTTTAAGAATATAAAATAATTTCTAAACAAACGAAATATTTAATATTGAGCTTATAGCCCAAGTTTTTTTTTCAGTCATGGAAAATTGGAAAAAAATGGAAAAAAGCCCGAGTTCATGCAGCGCCTGAGTCAGGCTGACGTTCAAGCTCGGGTTCTGGCTCGCGTTCATGATTAATTTGTTTTTTTTAAAAACTAATATTGGAATATTCGCTACCAATTACTGCCAAATATCCGGAGCTCAAAAAATGCTATTCGGGCCAGCCCTAATAATTATGGAGATACAGAAAAAAATATTGTGATAAAACTTCCATCACTCCCTTATTCTCTCACTAATAAAAACAAACCTTTAAGTGTGACACAAAGTGATTTGATTTATATCGTGATACATATCGATATCGACTGATATGGAAAACTATATCGTGATAAGATTTTTTCCCATATCGCCCAGCTCTATCATAATGTGCAGATCAGTCAATCAATAATTCCACCCCCTGCATCTCACCGCTATCAGAGGCAAACTGCTGCAGCTCTGCCAATCAGCTCTCCCTCCTGCCCCGTCTCTAAACCCATACATCACCCAGTACCCCTCCCAAACGACCCCTTACATTTTTTAGCCTTTTCCAAATTTGAGTCACCTAAAATCAGGGGGTTTAGCCCTGTAAGTTTATTTGGGTGTGGTGGAGGGCAACTTAACTTAATGCAATAAACGTACATTTGAGTTTAGTGAGTCTCTGTGTTTGTGTCTCTGTCTACTACTTCCTGTTTATCAGGTCTAAAGGGGTGCATGCTTATCCCCATACAGTACAAAATAAACAATGCTAAAGTATATAATTTAACAAGTTAATAGAGTCTTACTTTCTCACACCCACATTTCACTGGTTCCTGACCTAAGAAGGCCTCTTGGTTGGAAACCTTTCTTTTGTAGGCTTTTCTTAACCAAGCAGTAACACTGGTGTCTGATACACTTGTTCCAGCACCACACACTCTTACACCACTACCATACATGTGTAACTGCTGTCAAGTACACTTATCAGTAATCAGTAATTAGTAATGGTACCTGCTTGTTGTGTCTTCAGGATCCTCATTGTGTTGGTGTCCTCCATCTCTGTGTTGGGGTCATGACCTCTAACAGCGTCTGCACTCTCGTAGATATCCACCGCCATCTCCACTTTATCTCCTCTGTTCATCTCCTCAAATCCAATCACATCATCATAAACACTCAGAGACATGTCTAATCTCTAAAAGACTGAAATACTGAATTACTGCATCTCTGTAGAAACACTACAGCAGTGCTGCACCTCTCACCTACTTTAACTAAAATAAAGGAAGTGGTCAAGTGGCTCGTATAGTTTCCTGTGTGAGCTTAAGGTGTGAAAACAGCAGAGCCCACCTGCTCTTTATTAAAGCTGATCTTAATCTCTCATACACGACTACATTTATGAGATCACAACACATAACTTCTTTATGTATGTTTGTGTTTATATTTCCATGCACAGTTCTGAACGTCCAGTTCATCCATCACTCCACATTTCTAATGAGTGTTTTATCCACTGTTTCTCACACTGATCAGCAGCAGCAGTTTGATTCTTTCTCATAGATGAACTGAAGACATCAACTGTTCCATTCAGAAAACTGAGAGAAACATATTCACTAAACTGAGCTCTGAAAATCCAGTATTTGCTCAGAGTTTCATAATCCTGTCAGGATCTTCAGTCAGGATTAGAAACAGGTTGAGTTTGGGTGTGATGTCATGATAAATCCACTAGAGGGAGCCAATCAGCAGCTTAAATGCTGGATCTGAGAATGTGAGTGCTAAAGAATGCATTTATATTTAGTAACTGCATCACCCTCACAAAATTTGTGATTGAGATTTTTCACTAAAAGTAAAAACTGTGTATGACTAAGATTAATCAGAATGAATAACAGTGAAATGAGTCTTTATAGAACACTCCTGTTTTCAGCAGATTCTTGTTTTTGTCTTTATTTAATTAAACACTTTTAAAAAGAGAAGTTATTCAGGAGTAACAAAAAGGTAATATTACACACTTCTCCCACAATATCTACTCTTTATATGCTCTTTTCACACATCCAAACCAACTGACGATAACAATGACAATCAGCCCAGTTTTTCACAGGATCAAACCCATAGCCGCATACACCACAGTCCTCATATCTGTAATTACTGGGTTCTCCAGGTCTCCAGAACCTATCAGAGAGAAGGAGAGTATCAGACTGTTTATCAGAGCAGTGAGGAGTGAGAGTCAGTAACTGCATCATGATCAGAGTTCAGTTCAGGAGTCTCTTACCCAGTGATCAGTTCTGATCCGTCCACCCATTTCCAGACCCCCTCTGTTTCAGCGTCACTCAGACCAATCCAAACCCACTGATCTTTTCTCAATGTGTTAATGAAGACCTGTTGAAGACATGTCATCATTTGAGCATTTAAAATTATTTTATAAGAACCAGCACTCTTCCACCTGTAGGAAACCTGTGAGATCAACAGCACTTAACTGTGCTCTTCTAACTGTGTTCAATTGTGTTCTTCTAATCATATTCTTCTAACTCAGTTCTTCTGACTGGACTCTTCTTCACTGAATTTGTGTTTTAAACACAGTCCACAGTCCGTCTTATTAGCTGCACTGATCATATAGGACACTGTAGTTCTATCATTACAGACAGTAGTCCCTCTATTTCTCTACATAATTTATTATCCTACTTTCACCCTGTTCTTCAATCTTCACAGAAAGTGGATGAGGCTATGATTTCAGTGGTTGTTTTCATTTTGTTCTCAACTAATTACACAATTTATATCAGTAAAGATTTTTAACTTCTCTTCTCAACCTTTCTTTCATCGAGATCCGGTGCGTGATTTACGTTTTCCCAGTGTTTATGATCAGTGGAGCTAAAAAAAATGAACAGAGGGAGTAGAAACAAAAAACTGTCAGAAAATGTATGTAGTTTTACAGTGCTTTACAGTTAAATACACTCTTACTGCTGCGATAAACATTACTAAACAGTTTTAAACATCTCTCTCTCTCTCTCTCTCTCTCTCTCTCTCTCTCTCTCTCTCTCTCTCTCTCTCTCTCTCTCACCTGTTCTTCTCTGCTGTTGATGATCACCAGGTCTGATCCTCTCTTTCTGCAGTCGTTTCTGCTCTCAGTCCAGATCTTCTTCTCAGTAGAGACGTAGTAAAGACTGGAGCTGAAGTAGATCCACCCGTCTCTAACTGCTTTATCTATGGATGAAACACAAAAGCAATGCATTATGAGAAAACACCTGTGGTCACTTCTGGGTCACAAATGTTTGATGCTCTTCACAGTAAAAGACTTTTAACTCTCTTCTCTGGTTTATATGATTACAATTCTGAGAGATGTGAAACAGAGCTGGCAGAAAGAAATGAGACACAAACGTGTGAGTTAACCTGAAAGAACGTACAATTCAGGTTTTACAGATAAGATACAGATTTAATGGAACATTTTACGGTAGTGATGTACGGTTATGGTTTCAGTGCAAACAACACTGATAAAAATTTGGAAGACTGGTAATAAAACTGTTAGACTGGTGTTCCTAATAAAGTGATTAAGAAGTGTAAGAATTACTAACCCAGTTCAGAAAACCTTCTCGGGAGATCATCTCTCTCTGCCTGTAACTGGTCTCTCTCTGCAGTCAGCTTGGTGTAACTGGTCTGTAACTGGTCTCTCTCTGCAGTCAGGTTGGTGTAACTGGTCTGTAACTGGTCTCTCTCTGCAGTCAGGTTGGTGTTACTGGTCTGTAACTGGTCTCTCTCTGCAGTCAGGTTGGTGTTACTGGTCTGTAACTGGTCTCTCTCTGCAGTCAGGTGGTTGAACTGGATCCACAGCACTGTGATGGCAGTCAGCAGGAGAACACACAGCAGACCCAGACCCACTGCAGCCAGTCTGTAGCGTCTGCTTCCTGCAGAGCGACTCTCTATGAGGAAACACAGATACATGAACTTTACTCATAGAAACAATAAGTACACTGAAATGCCAAAAGTCATGGGACAGCAATATGTAAATTGATCATGAAGGGTTGCCTCAGGGAACAGCTTGGGAATGCCCACACCTGTATAAGTGGTGAAACTGAACACTGCTCAGTGTGCTCATGACAAGCTGATGTGAATTATGGGAGTTGGAGTGAGGTCTGATGGTAGTGCAGATGAATGGGACATTCCATATCTAAAGCTGTTTACAGACATTTAACACGTGTTTGCAGAGAATACATCATAGACGGCAGTAGGGTCGGCCAGTATCCATTTTATTTATATCGTCATAGCGTATCTCAGATTTTCCATTTTTCCATTTCCATTTTACTGGACCTTTTAATGTGCATGTCTGGGAGGGACTGGCGACCAACACAGTCCAACACATGAGGACGAGAGCGGCTAACCAGGAACCAGGTGTTCACTTCACCCGGTCCAGCCTGAGACTCCTGCTAGCTTCAGAATCTGGACGAGGCTGAAGTTGGTTTGATATTCGCAGCTCCAGATTCGTTTGGCTCGATATTCGCAGCCTCGTATTCCCCGGCTGAAGTTGGTTTGATATTCGCAGCTCCCGCTTCACTGAACCACCGTGAACTAAAGGGAGCGTTCACAAACACCCGCTGTTTATATTAAACACCTCACAGATCAACACTGAAGGAGATAGAATGAAGAAAAGCAGTACAGCTGTTTATTAACAATGTAAATATACAATATCTTATTAAATGTAATTTTATATACACGACCTTTCATAACTTTTTTTCTCCAGTTTTACTTACAACATGAATTTGCTGTTCTAGTGTAATTCATTCATTTCCTGAGTCAAAAATATCTGAAATAGAGATTTAGCCTCCTACTTTCAAGAAAACCTGGCATTATCCTGTCCGGAGCTAATTGTATATTGTAAAATATTTATTTTAATTACTGAATTTATAATTATATATTATAATAAATATATTTAATAAAATTATATTTTAAAAGCCATTGCGCTCAAAAAATATGAGGCGGATGTTCAAGTGTGATTTTGAAGAACTTTTTCACGTTGGGCCAGAACAAGTACACATGATCTGAAGAGTACTAGTCTTCTACTTCTTCTACTTCTACAAGCTGATTTTATACTTTAAAATGAACTGGCAACATGGTATAACGAGCAATTTTGCACAAAAAAGCCACTGTTCCAGTACAATTTTGAAGAACTTTTTCATCTTGGGCCAGAACAAATACACATCAGATGAAGAGTTCTAGTCTTTCACTTTAAGGAAATTTTGGAATTTGCCTGGCCCGAGCTGATTTTAGACTGCACAATTAATTGGCAACATGGCAGCACAAAAAAATATATTATTTAAAGCTGATATTCCAGTATGATTTTGGACTTTTTTCAGACCAAATACACATGAGATGAAGAGTTCTTGTATTCTCAAAATCAATGCTTTATATTCATTATTTCTGTGCAAAATGGCTTTCATGTCATGTTGCCAATTCATTTTAAAGGATAAAATCAGCTCGGGCCAGGCTAATTCTAGGTTTTCCTTAACCTTCCTCTAGTGTTAGCTTTCTGTTACTATTGCTTATGTTAACGGGTCGGTTTTGACCCGTGTCTTAAATAAGCCCTAAGATACCCTAAAAACAATTATTTATGATCCAATTTGTTTCTCACCTCTTAGTTACCTTGTTAGGGTTTATCATCCATAAAAGGTTTGATTTTAAAATTTTTGTTGGGCCCCCCTGGGCCTTTTATTTGAGAGCATACCCCTGATTTTCAATCTAAAAATATTATCAAATGAACCTCAAGAGAATAATAAAACTTTAAAAAAGGTTGTTATATTACCTGACTATTACTGAAGGGTTTTAGAACACATTTCTTAAATGTAAAAAATAAATACATATAAATAGTTTATAATATTAACTCTAGTAACATCTATGGTGTTACTGGTCAATTTTGACCCATATATAAAATACTTTAAGAAAAAGGTAAAGAACAGAAATCTTTTTATTTTTTATAGAACTTTAATTTAAATAAAAGATAATGATAATAATAATAATAATAATAATAATAAAATGGAAATTTTCAAGGTCAAACAAACAACCAATCAAGCAAAACAAACCAACAGAAATCAAGTTCTAGTTTTTAGGTGCATTAGTATTATTAGATGCATGTGTGGCAAAAAGTGAAACTTTTTGTGTGTTCTTTGCAGAAGTATTTTTTTGCAGGTGAAGCACAGTGTATTTGTATTTCTATCCTTATTGCTAGGGCAGACCTGAAACCTCTTTCTTTTTGAATCAGATGGACACTCTGGGGTTGTGGCTGATGTTGAATGCATTGTATGCAGACACATCAAGGATGTTGTAAAATACAACCATTGACCCTCTTCTGGTCATTGGCTAGCAAGTGTAGGTGGCAGTCAGCTTGTCCAGGGTGTCACCTGCTCCTTTGTTTTTTGTTATAGTCCAGGGTGATTCTGGGCTTTTTGTCACAAAAGGGAGCAGCTTTAGCACTGATGTTCTCCTCATCAGACTGATCGGATGTGTCTGTGTCTTCCTGTCAATAATCCACATCATCTTCCTCCTCAGAAACCTGCTCATCTGTATCAGATTGCTGCTGTGTGTCCTCTGATTTATTATCATCAAATATACGATCCAGAACTTGGCTTACATCAAATCTTTCTCTCATTGTTGCATGTTGTAAACTGGAGATGCATACTCTGCAAAGCACCAACTCTAAACTGATTTGGCCATACATGCATATGGATATGTACCTAACTTAAGTTGTTGGAGGTAGATCTGGCTGTGGGCTGTTGGTTTATATTGTGTTTGAGTTCAGTTTTGGGACTTATTATTGTTTTTTTAAGCTTATATTATACCTGGGTTGAAATTGACCCTAACAACACAAAGGTTATAATTTTAACGAGAGCATTTTACAATTTAGTAAAATAGTTATTTTTTATTTTATTTTGTTTAAAAATAAGTTCCTGACAAAGTCAAAAAGTCTTGATGCAATAAACAAATGTATGTAGAATTTTTATGCATTTAAAATCTAAAACGGGTCGGTCACGACCCTAACACTAGAGGAAGGTTAAAGTGGGAGAGTAGTTCTCTTCAGATCATGTTTATGTGTTCTGGCCCAAGATGAAAAAGTTCTTCAAAATTGTACTGGAACAGTGACTTTTTTGTGCAAAATTGCTCATTATACCATGTTTCCAGTTCATTTTAAAGTATAAAATCAGCTTGGGCCAGGCTATTTTCAAGTTATCCTTGAAGTAGAAGACTAGTATTCTTCAGGTCATGTGTGTTTGGTCTGGCCAAAGATGAAAAAGTCCTTCAAAATCACACTGGAACATCAGCTTTATATTCAATTTTTTTGTGCATTATGGATCGGTATGCTATGTTGCCAGTTCATTTTAAAGTATAAAATCAGCTCGGGCCAGGCTATTTTCAAGTTTTCCTTAAAGTAGAAGACTAGTACTCTTCAGATCATGTGTATTTGTTCTGGCCCAACGTGAAAAAGTTCTTCAAAATCACACTTGAACATCTGCCTCATATTTTTTGAGCGCAATGGCTTTTAACATATAATTTTATTAAATATATTTATTATAATATATAATTATAAATTCAGTAATTAAAATAAATATTTTACAATAAACAATTAGCTCCGGACAGGATAATGCCAGGTTTTCTTGAAAGTAGGAGGCTAAATCTCTATTTCAGATATTTTTGACTCAGGAAATGAATGAATTACACTAGAACAGCAAATTCATGTTGTAAGTAAAACTGGAGAAAAAAAGTTATGAAAGGTCGTGTATATAAAATTACATTTAATAAGATATTGTATATTTACATTGTTAATAAACAGCTGTACTGCTTTTCTTCATTCTATCTCCTTCAGTGTTGATCTGTGAGGTGTTTAATATAAACAGCGGGTGTTTGTGAACGCTCCCTTTAGTTCACGGTGGTTCAGTGAAGCGGGAGCTGCGAATATCAAACCAACTTCAGCCGGGGAATACGAGGCTGCGAATATCGAGCCAAACGGATCTGGAGCTGCGAATATCAAACCAACTTCAGCCTCGTAGAATCTGGGACAAATGGGACAATAGGCTCAACCTGCCCTGTTTCACCCAACAGCTTCCTAAGTCACTGCCCCTAGTGACCAATTGGAGGCTGTATTGAGAACATTGGAGCCTCTCCATGTGCAGCACCATTGGCCATTGGCCATCCAAGAGTCTCATCCATGTCCCTGGTGGGTAAAATCCTAG
This sequence comes from Astyanax mexicanus, assembly GCF_023375975.1. Classification (NCBI taxonomy): domain Eukaryota; kingdom Metazoa; phylum Chordata; class Actinopteri; order Characiformes; family Acestrorhamphidae; genus Astyanax; species Astyanax mexicanus. The sequence continues at coordinate 9,023,007 of NC_064432.1, read as the reverse complement.
AAGAGGGGAGTGTCATGGGGCAAGGCGAGAGGGCTCATTCTGACGCCACGGCCCTGGTCAGGGGTGCCCAGCAAAGCGAAATAGACTGAATAGCTGAACTGGGCTCATTTATAGGCCGGGACTCTTTTACTTTCTGGTTAAAAAACACTGAAGAGCTATAACGCTCTTTTAAGTTTGTTTGGGTGTGGTGGAGGGCAACTTGTGTGCCTCTCTACTGCTTCCTGTTTATCAGATCCACAGGGGTGCACGCCTTTCCCCTTACAGAACAAAATAAATAAAGTGTGTAATTTAACAAGTTATCAAGTTCACCTTCCTCACACCAACATTTCACTGTTTTCTGACACAAGAACCCCTATTGGCTGGAATTCTTTCTTTTGTAGGCTTTTCTTAACCATGCACTGACACTGACACTGGTGTCTGATACACTTGTTCCAGCACCACACACACACACACACACTTACACCACTACCATACATGTGTCACTGCTGTCAATTACACTTTTATCAGTATGTGATACCTGAGTTTACTGAGAACTTCCTAAGAACCTGTGATTTACTGATATTCTCTACAACACAATACAGTGGTGATCTGATAGCTACAGTGTAGTAATTCTGCTGCTTGTTCTTTATTATCACCAGTAAAACACTTCCTTAAAGAGTAGAGTTTCTACAGAGTACAGCTCAGCCTTTTTATTATACAACAAATTTAGTAACGGTACCTGCTTGTTGTGTCTTCAGGATCCTCATCATGTTGGCGTCCTCCACCTCAGTGTCGGGGTCGAGGCCTCTAACAGCGTCTGAACTCTCATATATGATCACCGTTATCTCGTCTCGATCTGCTCTGTTCAGCTCCTCAAAGTAGATCAGATCCTCATAAACACTCAGAGACATGTCTAATCTCTAAAAGACTGAAACACTGAATTACTGCGTCTCTGTAGAAACACTACAGCAGTGCTGCACCTCTCGGCTACTTTAACTACAGTAGTGCTGTTAATAAAGGAAGTGTCCAAGTGCCATCAGCTATATACAGTTTCCTGTCTGAGCTGAAGGTGTGAAAACAGCAGAGCTCTCCTGCTCTTTATTAAAGCTGATCTTAATCTCTCATACACGACTATATATTTGAGATTAAAATATAAACTGAATATAACTTCTTTATGTATGTTTATATGTTTATATTTCCATGCACAGTTCTGAAGGCCCAGTTCATCCATCACTCCACATTTCTAATGAGTGTTTTATCCACTGTTTCTCACACTGATCAGCAGCAGCAGTTTGATTCTCTCTCATAGATGAACTGAAGACATCAACTGTTTAATTCAGAAAACTGAGAGAAACATATTCACTAAACTGAGCTCTGAAAATCCAGTATTTGCTCAGAGTTTCATAATCCTGTCAGGATCTTCAGTCAGGATTAGAAACAGGTTGAGTTTGGGTGTGACGCCATAATAAATCCACTAGAGGGAACCAATCAGCAGCTTAAATGCTGGATCTGAGGCTGTGAGGCTGATCAGTGATTTACAGTCTGCAGTAAAATTACAGATTAAAATATTTTATAAAAAACTAAAGGAGTAATTTATAGAAAAAATAATTAACAGTTAAATATTGTGGAATTAAATACAGATTAGAGGGTGAATAAGGGTTTCTGCTGGTGGAGCCGCCGCGATTCTCTGTGTAACAGTGAGAAAAACACAGTCTCAGATACGTCTCAGCTCCATCCTCTAACCAGCGCTGTTTACTCAGAAACTGAAAACTTCATAAAGCTTTGTCTCGATCGTTCAGTCTGAGACGCTTCATCTGAAAGAGGGTTCTCTGCTCTGCGTCTCTGAAAACCTGTTTATTATTATAATCACACATCCAGCACATGAGCACAGTTACAGTTTGTACAGTTTGGATATTGATGCTCTAATGAAGGTTTTTCAGAAGCTCCACCATGAGATAAAGGCTGGGTTTGGGGTTTAGTGAGGATCTGGACCAGTTCAGCTGCAGAGAGACGGTAGGAGAATGGTTTGTGCTGCTGCTAAATGTGTGTGTCTCCATGTTAATTAGCTTGTGTATAATTGGATGCTAATTTACTTGTTGTTGGAAGTTATACAGATTTAAAGGGTTTAAACTAAAGCACAGCGCTAAAGAGTGCATTTACATTCAGTAGCTGCATCATCATCAGCAGCCGGAGTCAGAGCGAGGCCAGTTGGCTGTGTGTGTGTGTCAGCACAGCTGTCTCTTGGCTGATGTATAAGAGCTGGTGCTGTTTTCTGAGTGTGTTGACTGCCTAGTGATTGTTTTAAAAATGGGGTAAATTTTGGAATAAAGTTCTGTTGCTGTTCACTTAAGAGTGTGTGCATTTGCACGTCTGTGTCAGCAGTTTAAAGGAATTGAATGCATTCATTAGGAGGGATGTCCAAAAAACATTTTAACATAATGGGTTGATTTCCCAAAAAAGGATTAAACATATTCTTGTACTACACAGAATTTTGTAATTGAGATTTTCTACTAAAAGTAAAAACTATCTATGAATAGGATGAATCAGGCTTAATAATAGTGAAATAAATCTTTATAGAACACTCCTGATTTTGTTTAATTAAACCATTTTAAAAAGAGAATATATTCAAAAGTACCAAGAAAATTAATATAATTACACACAATACAGACTCTTTATATTCTCTTTTCACAGATCCAAATTAAATCACGATTACAGGGATAATCAGCCCAGTTCTTCACAGGATCAGACCCAAAGCCGTAAAAAACACAGTCCTCATCTCCGTAATTATCGGGTTGTCCAGTTCTCCAGAACCTATCAGAGAGAAGGAGAGTATCAGAGTGTTTATCAGAGCAGTGAGGAGTGAGAGTCAGTAACTGCATCATGATCAGAGTTCAGTTCAGGAGTCTCTTACCGAGTGATCAGTTCTGATCCGTCCACCCATTTCCAGACCCCCTCTGTTTCACCGTCACTCAGACCAATCCAAACCCACTGACCTTTTCTCAATGTGTTAATGAAGATCTGTTGAAGTACAATAACTGCTTACTCATTTCCAACAACCCAGACGTCTCTCACACAACCACACACACGATGATTTCAGCATTTTAGATTATTCCATAAGAACCAGAACTGTTCCACAGATTTCTATGATTATTGCACAGATATTTCACTAACAGAAATATTTAAACAATGTAGACCCCCCCCCCTCTCTCTCTCTCTCTCTCTCACCTGTTCTTCTCTGCTGTTGATGATCACCAGGTCTGATCCTCTCTTTCTGCAGTCGTTTCTGCTCTCAGTCCAGCTCTTGTACTCAGTAGAGACATAGTAAAGACTGGAGCTGAAGTAGATCCACACGTCTCTAACTGCTTTATCTATGGATGAAACACAAAAGAAATGCATTATGAGAAAACACATATGGTCACATCTGGGTCACAAATGTTTGATGCTCTTCACAGTAAAACATTTTAACTCTCTTCTCTGGTTTATATGATTACAATTCTGAGAGATGTGAAACAGAGCTGCCAGAAAGAAATGAGACACAAATGTGTGAGTTAACCTGAAAGAACGTACAATTCAGACTTTACAGGTAAGATACAGATTTACTGGAACACTTAAGATTTAAGGCAAATTATTGCATCTGAATATGGAACTGAATGCACTTAGACTGTTTTTATATTTGCACTTGATGAACACCTTCAAATAGCTCTTTACGAGTACAACACATTGTGGCTTAAATGTAACTCCATAGTGTAACGATGTGGAATGATTTAGTGGCACAACTCTGTACCAGTTTAACCTCAAACCAGTGTTAGAATGATGTTCCTAATAAAGTGATTAAAAGCTGCAATTAATCACTAACCCAGTTCAGAAAACCTTCTCTGGAGCCCGTCTCTCTCTGCCTGTAACTGGTCTCTCTCTGCCTGTAATTGGTCTCTCTCTGCAGTCAGGTTGGTGTAACTGGTCTGTAACTGGTCTCTCTCTGCAGTCAGGTTGGTGTTACTGGTCTGTAACTGGTCTCTCTCTGCAGTCAGGTTGGTGTTACTGGTCTGTAACTGGTCTCTCTCTGCAGTCAGGTGGTTGAACTGGATCCACAGCACTGTGATGGCAGTCAGCAGGAGAACACACAGCAGACCCAGACCCACTGCAGCCAGTCTGTAGCGTCTGCTTCCTGCAGAGCGACTCTCTATGAGGAAACACAGATACATGAACTTTACTCATAGAAATAATAAGTACACTGAGTTGACAAAAGTCATGGGACAGCAGTATGTAAATTGATAATGAAGGGTTGCCTCAGGGAAGAGCTTAGGTACACCCACACTTGTATAAGTTGTAAAGCTGAACACTGATCAGTGTGCTCATGGCAAGGTGAAATTAATTGTGGGAGTTCAGATGAAGTCTGATAGTAGTGCAGATGGACGAAAACAACATTCAGTTTCTGAAACTGTATGCAGATATTTAACATTCTTCAGTCCACAGTGTCACGTGTATAAATTAAAAGGTCCAATATAACCACAAAGTCGAGGTGAGGGGAGTCTGGAAAGGACAAGGGATGGATAGAACTGGAGGAGGGACAACTATGGAATCACATCAGTGTCAAAAGTTATTTCGAACTTCATTTTACTCCTTTTCAAGTGTTTTTTTTTTTCATCTTGAATTTACAGCTGTCCTTTACATTATGTGCATTGCCTGGGGCTGCTCTTTTTGCTCCAGTGAAAGTTTCGCGTCTAAGTGTAGAAAAGGGGGGTTTTGACAGTTTATTGGCAGGGTCAGGGTCATCTCCCTCATCAAATGCTGTTGGCTGATAGCTCCAGGTTTTGTGATAGACGGCTTACTACCAATAGTCTGTTTCAGAAAGTAAAGATGGAGGAGGGTGAAAAAATGACAACAGTAGAGTTAATTTCTGTGATGGTCAATAAATGAAAGTTCAACGAGACTTTTATTCGAATCCCCCTCAAGCGGGACCCTCACAGCCAGGTTTGTGATTCCTGCAACCAACAAAATATGAACCCTCAGCAACCAGGAAGCAGAGTTTCAGTCCAGAAAAATCCAGAAAAAAAAGGGATTCCTTTGGTTTTAATAAAGGTGGCATGTCTTTTCTGCTATGCTAGCTATTCTACCATGATAATCTTTCCACCAAATGGAAGGTAGGAATAACCTCTGATAATTAAGGGCATTATATAACAGCTGTTCACTTTCTTCAAATCATTAGGTGTGTCTGTCTAATTTGCAAACTGCAGAAGGTTTAAGTCTGTTATGTTTTTGCTTGGGGCATCCAAATGCCTTGAAACAACCCTGGATGGAGACCGCACTGAAAACATGGGGGCCAGTCAGGTGGTTGAACTGGATCCACAGCACTGTGATTGTAGTCAGCAGGAGAACACACAGCAGACCCAGACCATCTGCAGTCAGCCAGGTCTTGCGGCCCTGCAGCACCATCAGACTTGGTGGCGATGGGGCTGTTTGAAGGGCAACAACTGCTGCCCCAAGTGCCTGCGCAATGCCATTGGCCACATGTGCAACCATTTTTCTGCCCCCCAACAGCCTCTGTGAACATGTGGCCGCATCCCAGTATGCACAGGAGAGTGGACCAGGACAGGACATTCATTACCTCATCACATTTGCCTCTAGCTTTCAGCTCCAGAGACCAGACACCAGGCTGAAATCTTAGAAGAGGGTAGTGCAACAGGGAAAAGCGAGAGATTTCACAGCACATATTGGAGTGCATGTGTCCCTCAATGAAATGTAACTCCCCAACAACCGCTGCACTCATGCAGCCCCAGACCATGGCATTTCCACCACCATGCTTGACTGTAGGCTTGACATACTTATCTTTGTACTCCTTACTTGATTGCAGCCACACATGCTTGAGACCATTTGACCAACCAAATGAATTAATCTTGGTCTCATCCGACCACAGGATATGGTTCCAGTAATCCATGTCCTTTGTTGACATGTATTCAGCAAACTGTTTGCAAGCTTTCTTCTGTACAGACATCAGAAGAGGTTTTCTTCTGGGGTGACAACCAATTTGATGTACTGTGCAGCGTATGATCTGAGCACTGACAGGCTGAACCCCCACTTCTTCAATCTCTGCAGCAAAGCTGACAGCACTCCTACACCTATCTTTCAAAGACGACAACATTAGGACATGACGCTTCTTTGGATGACCAACGCGAGGTCTGTTCTGAGTGGACCTTGCTCTTTTAAAATGCTGGATGATTTTGGCCACTGGGCTGCAGCTCAGCTTCAGGTTAGCCTTGGCCATCTTTAGTGCAACAATTTGTCTTTTAAGATCGTCAGAGAGTTCTTTGCCATGAGGTGCCATGTTGAAACTTTCAGTGACCAGTATGAGAGAGTGTGAGAGCTGTACTACCAAATTGAACACACCTGCTCCCTGTGCACACCTGAGACCTAGTAACACTAATGAGTCAAATGATTTTTTGGAGGGAAAATGACAATTAGTGCTAAATTTGGACATTTCTGGTGTAGTCTCTTAGGGGTGTACTCACTTGTGTTGCCGGTACTTTAGACTTGCTATAGAATGGCTGTATATTGAGTTATTTTGAAGGAAGTATAAATTAACACTGTTATATAAGCTACCCACAGACTATTTTTCATTGTTTCAAAGAGTCCTTTTGTCAGTGTTGTCCCATTAAAAGATATATTTAAATATCTGCAGAAATGTGAGGAGTGTACTCACTTTCCTGATACACAGTATAAGCTAGGACTATTTCATTTTCACTGCAGCGCCCTCTCAGGTTCAACTGTGCTATAGGTGAGGATGATGTGTCAGCATACTTTGGTATACAGATACATCATAATGTGCAGATCAGTCAATCAATAATTCCACCCCCTGCATCTCACCGCTATCAGAGGCAAACTGCTGCAGCTCTGCCAATCAGCTCTCCCTCCTGCCCTGTCTCTAAACCCATACATCACACAGTACCCCTCCCAAACGACCCCTTACATTTTTTAGCCTTTTCCAAATTTGAGTCACCTAAAATCAGGGGGTTTAGCCCTGTAAGTTTATTTGGGTGTGGTGGAGGGCAACTTAACTTAATGCAATAAACGTACATTTGAGTTTAGTGAGTCTCTGTGTTTGTGTCTCTCTCTACTACTTCCTGTTTATCAGGTCTAAAGGGGTGCATGCTTATCCCCATACAGTACAAAATAAACAATGCTAATGTATATAATTTAACAAGTTAATAGAGTCTTACTTTCTCACACCCACATTTCACTGGTTTCTGACCTAAGAAGGCCTCTTGGTTGGAAACCTTTCTTTTGTAGGCTTTTCTTAACCAAGCAGTGACACTGGTGTCTGACACACTTGTTCCAGCACCACACACTCTTACACCACTACCATACATAACTGCTGTCAAGTACACTTATCAGTAATCAGTAATTAGTAATGGTACCTGCTTGTTGTGTCTTCAGGATCCTCATTGTGTTGGTGTCCTCCATCTCTGTGTTGGGGTCATGACCTCTAACAGCGTCTGCACTCTCGTAGATATCCACCACCATCTCCACTTTATCTCCTCTGTTCATCTCCCCAAATCCAATCACGTCATCATAAACACTCAGAGACATGTCTAATCTCTAAAAGACTGAAATACTGAATTACTGCGTCTCTGTAGAAACACTACAGCAGTGCTGCACCTCTCGCCTACTTTAACTACAATAGTGCTGTTAATAAAGGAAGTGTCCAAGTGTCATCAGCTATATACAGTTCCTGTCTGAGCTGAAGGTGTGAAAACAGCAGAGCTCTCCTGCTCTTTATTAAAGCTGATCTTAATCTCTCATACACTACTACATTTATGAGATTACAATATAAACTGAGTATAACTTCTTTATGTATGTTTATATGTGTATATTCCATGCACAGTTCTGAACGTCTAGTTCATCCATCACTCCACATTTCTAATGAGTGTTTTATCCACTGTTTTTTTATACACTGATCAGCAGCAGCAGTTTGATTCTCTCTCATAGATGAACCGAAGACATCAACTGTTCCATTCAGAAAACTGAGAGAAACATATTCACTAAACTGAGCTCTGAAAATCCAGTATTTGCTCAGAGTTTCATAATCCTGTCAGGATCTTCAGTCAGGATTAGAAACAGGTTGAGTTTGGGTGTGATGTCATGATAAATCCACTAGAGGGAGCCAATCAGCAGCTTAAATGCTGGATCTGAGGCTGTGAGGCTGATCAGTGATTTACAGTCTGCAGTAAAATTACAGATTAAAATATTTTATTAATCTTTGTGGTGTCTCTGGACAGATCTAGATAATAAAAATAAAGGAGTAATTTATTGTAAAAATAATTAACAGTAAAATATTGTAGAATTAAATACAGATTAGAGGTGTTGGGAAAAACAGCACTACCCTCAACTGCTCCAGTGCGTTCCCCTTGATTCTTTTGATGGAAGCCCGAAGTAGAGTTGATAGAGAGACAGGATACTTAGATCTTCAGCAAATTAGCAATTTATTACAACAGAGCTCTGGGAACCCCTTCCACTCAGACAGAGTTTCAGTAGAAGAAGTTCAATGATCCTTACATTTGCAAGACCTTATATCCCCAAAATCCCACCCATACATACTGTGCAAAGGTCAGTTAAACGGTTCCTCAGCAACTGTTTCTAACTGATTAAGTTAAATCATTTATTGATTACTACTGTTTTCTATGTGTCCTCCGGCCTCATCTCTGCTGCTTAGGCGCTGACTTCTGCATTACATGCTACATACTGGACATTCAGTTTTGAGGTGTCAGCCTAACTGTCCTTTGCACACTCACCCACATACACAGTTCAGGTCCAATATCCAGAAACAACTCACTAGTTTCAGACACTTGAGTCAGCCCAAACAAGATCACTCACATGACACTTCATTCTCTTAATCATAATCAGGTTTTTGGATTAAATGTCATTTTGTCTGATCAGCTGAAAAATACCTTTAATATTAATATTTACTGTTTCTTAACAATCCCCCTTTTCAGGTGGGACATTTCCCACCTGAACTAAATCTGTTTTACCCTCACATTTTAATCATTGCTGTAGTCAACCTCACAATTAGAGCTCCAACATATGGCATTAGAGACATTATCAAGATCTTCCATTGCCCAAACACGTTCACCACCCAGTGTTCTAAGTGATTATCAATGCCCGAGTGTTACTTTTATAAATGTTGGATGCCTGTCCCGGGTTCGTTCAATGGATCAGAGCTGGTTAGTGAACATTTAGTGAAAAAGATAGACACTATTATATTTGAGACAATGCCTAGTACCAACCTATTGGACCATTTACCCTCGGCAAAATGGACCCATATTGTTAACCTATGGTTGATACCTAATTCCAGAGATGTTTAAATTTCGGCCATACCTGTGGAGGAAATGTTTCTCTTACCCAAATGTGCCACTAAGTTAATGGATGCTGTATGTAAGCTGGAAAAATATAAAATGTATTTCATACTTGAACATGAATTAGCAGCTAAACCAGTTGTGTGTGCACCTTTTCTCAACTAAGGCTAAGTAGAACCTCTCCCAGCCCTACTGTTTTAATCCCTCCGGTCATCACACTTTTTCTGCATTGATTGAATATAAATTATAAATATCAATTAATAACTAGAAAGGGAAAAGTTTGTGAATGAACTTTAAGTTGGAGCTTATAACATTGGAAAAATGATTGCTAAGTGGTTTCTATCTGAAGAGAGTAAAGAGTTGTTGTTGCTATGCTGCCTTTCAGCTAAATGCTAAAATTCAAAAAGTTTTGGCTAAATTGATGGAATACCAATGCATTTGCAGGCGTTGTTTAGCGGTTGCTAGGTGGTTGCTAAGGTGTTGCTCTGGCATCTGGGTTGGTAGCTATGTAGTTTCTAAGTGGTTACAAGGTGGTTGCTGAAGTGTTGTTAGGTGGTAAATAAGGTGTTGCTATGTTGTCTGTGGTTGTTGCTATGGTGTCTGTGTTGGCTGCTAAGGTGTTGGAAAGGTGTTGCTAGGAGGTTGCGAAGGTGTCGTTATGGTGTCTGTCTTGGCTGCTAAGGTGTTGCTGTGGTGTGTGTAGTGTGTGTGGTGTGTTTTGGTGTGTGTGTAGTGTATGTGTGGTGTGTGTGTAGTGTGTGGTACGTGTAGTGTGGTGTGGTGTGTTTTGGTGTGTGTGTAGTGTATGTGTGTGGTGTGGTGTGTTTTGGTGTGTGTAGTATATGTGTGGTGTGCGTGTGTAGTGTGTGGTACGTGTAGTGTGGTGTGGTGTGTTTTGGTGTGTGTGTAGTGTATGTGTGGTGTGTGTGTAGTGTGTGGTACGTGTAGTGTGGTGTGGTGTGTTTTGGTGTGTGTGTAGTGTATGTGTGTGGTGTGGTGTGTTTTGGTGTGTGTAGTATATGTGTGGTGTGCGTGTGTAGTGTGTGGTACGTGTAGTGTGGTGTGGTGTGTTTTGGTGTGTGTGTAGTATATGTGTGGTGTGCGTGTGTAGTATATGTGTGGTACGTGTAGTGTGTGTGTGGTGTGTTTTGGTGTGTGTGTAGTGTATGTGTGGTGTGTGTGGTGTGTGTAGTGTGTGGAACGTCCGAAATGTAAGAACATGTTCTACGTGTTTGTCAATTTTCATGGTTCTACACTGTAAACCCATACGTTGTTTGAACTCAAATAAATTAAATCTGTTTTACTTAAAATTGGAGATTTATAAACAATACTCAACTATTTTGCGTTAGCTGAACATTTGTGGGAACATATACACTGAGTTTTTAGAGTTGAATCAACTTATAATAACTGAGTTTAGTCTGTTGCCATTAACAACTTCTTTTCCATTGGCTTCTGTCACAATCTATTTGCATACTGGGTGTGTCCAACAGTTTCTGACACTCACCATCAGTGTTTAGTGATTCACCCGGGGCTACCTTAGGTAAACTTAGATCACCTATTATGATTAAATGCTTGGCCTCTGTGTTGTAGCTGTAAGAACGAGCATCATTTACTGAGCTGCAGTAACTCTGTGTTCTTGCTGTGCTCTCAGTACTTTTAATTCTTTACTGTTTTCTTTCATCTACTTTTCTATGAGTATTTAAAAATAGTTGAATGAAACCAGAAAGAAGACTAAATACAAGTTCAGGGAAATATTAATTTTAAATATATGTATATGTATTTGTTAAATTATATTACATGAACTTAAATTTTTATTAGGTAATCGGTTACAACAAAAGTTTTGAGTTTAGTCAACTTATCGGGTTTTACAGTGTATATAAAAAACTGTAGGAGGAGTAGCGTTGAGAAATATAAAAGTAGAATAATAATAATAAATATAGCCGCAAGCGGCGATTTACGGGGTTCGAGCGTTACAGTCAAAGAGGCCCCTGGAGGCCAGTTAGGCTTAAAACCTGTTGCTGGTTGACCGTCATCACCAAACTGGATAACCAAGCTGGGTAACCAGCGTGACCATAAAGACCAAAATGACAATGCTAGATGAGTGGTGTGAGTAAACTAGTTGAAAAGCATTGATAAATTGAGCTGTAGTGTTCATCAGGTTTTATGTGGTGTCTTGCTGCACTCTAGTGGGCATTTGGTGAAACAACTTCAGTTCTTAAATTCAAAAAACACAAGGCATAAAAAGGGCATATAAATAACCCATATATAGTGTATAAGTTTTGACCTGATAAACATTCTGCCTGTCAAAAGCTTGCTGGAATGTGATTGGCTAATAGTGACCACAAAAGTGTCCATATCAAATTTTCATTTGGTGTACCATTAGTGCATGGGCCATAGATGATAATTGGCAAGGATGACCTTGATAGCTTGTATGGTTGTAGAGAAACAGCTATCGAGCATTGGCTCTGCCCCCTGGGGGTGTATGTCTACTTAAACTGACAGGGTATCTGAGAATCATGTAATGATCAAAGGACTGAAGTGGTATTAATGTCAGGTTAAGCATTCAAAAGTTATAAGTGTTAGAAGACATTTTACTGCACCATGGTAAAACTAATTTGCATATGGCGGCCATATTGTTTATAAATGTAAAGATTTTTTTTTAATAATTATTGAGGAGTAAGCTCTACTGAACTGTTTGACACCAAACATGTCATGATTGGTCAAGGAGGCAAAGACAAGATCTCAAAAGTAGGTTTTGCATATTATGCAAATTAAAAAAAAATTAAGTGGGTGGAGCATAAATAAGAATGACCCAGGTGGCTTACTAGCATGACCAAGAAGGATAAATATGTTCAATTAAGCAAGACAAAAAAGATTAAATAAGTTCAGCAGAGCTTTAATTTAGAATAATTCAAATGTAGCTGTTTCACCAAATGACCACCAGAGCGCAGCAAGAGACCACATATAACCTGCTGGAAATCTATCACTCTATAAGTAAGACAGAACATTCCCTATCAGTGTGTTTCTATTTATTAAAAAGAGAAGAAAAGTCCGATTGGGCTCCAAATTGGTACTCATGATCAAGTGGTCTGTATATACATGTATGTAAATTTGTGTGTTGATAGGGTCAAAGATTCCTGACTTCTGACCATTTAGGTTTGAAAAAAGTGATAATACAGGCTTATGGCCTACAAAATGGCTGTTGCTCTTTGGCCATATTAGAGGCAAAAAATATCTGATTTGGCTCAAAATTTGCAATCAGGATCACAATATCAGTCTATATATGTATGTCAATTTCTGTGTCAATAGGGTCAAAGGTTCCTGACTTCTGTCCATTTAGATTTGAAAAAAGCGATAATACAGGCTTGAGGCCTACAAAATCGCTGTATTTTTCCAGCCGTTGTAGAGGCAAAACATGTCCGATTTGGCTGAAAATAAAGATCAGATTATCAGTCTATATATGTGTATAAATTTGTGTGTTGATAGGGTGAAAGGTTCCTGTCTTCTGTCCATTTAGGTTGGAAAATAGCGATAAATAGAATAAATTGAAAATAGTTATTTTTTCACTGTAGAGCCTACTGAAGACTTATTTGGCTCATACTTGGCACATGTACTTCAAATGTCATTGTTAATTAGTAGCTTCAACAGTTTTGGCATGTTTTAAACTTTGACAGAGTTTTGGCCAAATAACTCTGAAAAGGCTTTCACGTACATGTTTGATCAAGGTTTATGGGCCTCAAATAGTTAAAATGTCAAGATTTTTTTGATAATTATTTACCTACAGGGTCTCAAGATTGCATCAAGACCAAATTTGTTATGATTGATCAAGGACTTAAAGACAAGTTCGAAAAGAGCAATTTTTACTCTTTTGGACACTGATGAAAATCTTTGCATTTTTGGTAAACATATGTAATTACAAAGTTGTAAAGGCTACAGCAACGTAAACAACTAAAAAAGAAAAACAAGCCTAGGCTACTTGTACCTTTAGATATAACTGATTTTCTGCTATAGCGCCCCCTTGAGGCCAATCAACGCCATATTTTAATGGATGATAGAAGGCCCTGAGATACATGTAGGGTATAAGTATTGTCCTGATTGGTCATTGTTTAGCCTGTCAAAAGCTTGCTGGAATCTGATTGGCTAATAACGATCGCAAAAATTTGCATATCAAATTTTCCTTCTGTAAAACATTAGGACATAGGCCATAGATGATACATGCCAAAGGAGAGCTTCATAGCTTGTACGGTTCCTGAGAAACAGATTTTTAGCTTTGGCTCCGCCCCCTGGGGGCGTATGTCTACACAGATTGACATGCTACCCCAGAATCATGTTGCCATCATTGGTCTAAAGTGGCATTAGTGTCGGTTTAAGCATTCAAAAGTTACAGCTGTTAAAGTAAATTTGGGTGTGCCACGGTAAGATTAATTTGCATATGGCGGCCATATTTTTTGCAAATTTCAAGATTTTTTAAATAATTATTGAGGATGGGACTCTGCTGAGTTGTTTGACACCAAACATGTCAGTATTGGTCAATGAGTTTATGACAAGTTCTCAAAAGTAGGTTTTGCATATTATGCTAAATAGCAAAAAATCTAAGTGGGCGGAGCTTAGTGGTTCTATTGACCTTTTTGATTTGCCATTAACCAAGGAATCATATAATGCAAGAATTTTTGCTCTAGCTCTCAGGGCGTAGGAGTTACGGGGCCAAACGCGTTGACCTTCGCCATAGCGCCCCCTTGAGGCCGATCGGGCTCATCTTTTGAATCTGAGTAGCGGTGAGAAGTACTACCATATGACCAAGTCTCAGCCCTGTAGGCCTTACGGTTTCTTCTGCCCAATCACTTCTATGGCAGAAAAAGAATAAGAATAATAATAAATATAGCCGCAAGCGGCGATTTACGGGGTTCGAGCGTTACAGGCAAAGACGCCCCTGGAGGCCAGTTAGGCTTAAAACATGTTGCTGGTTGACCGGCATCACCAAACTGGATGACCAGCATGGCAAAGGTGGTTGGCCAGTATGACCAAGCTGGAAGACCACCATTACTATGAGGACAAAGCTGAATGACCAGCAGGACCATAATGACCAATGTGAATGGCCAGCATGACCAAGCTGGATGGCCAGCATAACCAAGCTGGGTGACCAGCGTGACCATAAAGACCATAATGGCAATGCTAGATGAGTGGTGTGAGTAAACTAGTTGAAAAGCATTGATAAATTGAGCTGTAGTGTTCATCAGGTTTTATGTGGTGTCTTACTGCACTCTATTGCGCATTTGGTGAAACAAATTCAGTTCTTAAATTGAAAAAACACAAGGCATAAAAAGGGCATATAAATAACCCGTATATAGTATATAAGTTTTGACCTGATTAACATTCCGCCTGTTAAAAGCTTGCTGGAATGTGATTGGCTAATAGTGACCACAAAAGTGTCCATATCAAATTTTCATTTGGTGTACCATTAGTGCATGGGCCATAGATGATAATTGGCTAGGATGACCTTGATAGCTTGTATGGTTCTAGAGAAACAGCTATCGAGCATTGGCTCCGCCCCCTGGGGGTGTATGTCTACTTAAACTGACAGGGTATCTGAGAATCATGTAATGATCAAAGGACTGAAGTGGTATTAGTGTCAGGTTAAGCATTCAAAAGTTCTAAGTGTTAAAGACATTTTACTGCACCATGGTAAAACTAATTTGCATATGGTGGCCATATTGTTTATAAATGTAAAGATTTTTTTTATAATTGTTGAGGAGTAAGCTCTGCTGAACTGTTTGACACCAAACATGTCATGATTGGTCAAGGAGGCAAAGACAAGATCTCAAAAGTAGGTTTTGCATATTATGCAAATTAAAAAAAAAATTATTGGGTGGAGCATAAACAAGAATGACCCAGGTGGCTGAGCAGCATGACCAAGAAGGATAAAGATGTTCAATTAAGCCAGACAAGCAAGATTAAATAAGTTCAGCAGAGCTTTAATTTAGAATAATTCACCTGTAGCTGTTTCACCAAATGACCACCAGAGCGCAGCAAGAGACCACATATAACCTGCTGGAAATCTATCATTCTATCAGAAAGACAGAACATTCCCTATCAGTGTGTTTCTATTTATTAAAAAGAGAAGAAAAGTCCGATTGGGCTCCAAATTGGTACTCATGATCAAGTGGTCTGTATATTTATGTGTGTAAATTTGTGTGTTGATAGGGTCAAAGGTTCCTGACTTCTGTCCATTCAGGCTTGAAAAAAGCGATAATACAGGCTTATGGCCTACAAAATGGCTGTTGCTCTTTGGCCATATTAGAGGCAAAAAATATCTGATTTGGCTCAAAATTTGCAATCAGGATCACAATATCAGTCTATATATGTATGTCAATTTCTGTGTCAATAGGGTCAAAGGTTCCTGACTTCTGTCCATTTAGATTTGAAAAAAGCGATAATACAGGCTTGAGGCCTACAAAATCGCTGTAGTTTTCCAGCCGTTGTAGAGGCAAAACATGTCCGATTTGGCTGAAAATTTGCAATCAAGATCAGATTATCAGTCTATATATGTGTATAAATTTGTGTGTTGATAGGGTGAAAGGTTCCTGTCTTCTGTCCATTTAGGTTGGAAAATAGCGATAAATAGAATAAATTGAAAATAGTTATTTTTTCACTGTAGAGCCTACTGAAGACTTATTTGGCTCATACTTGGCACATGTGCTTCAAATGTCATTGTTAATTAGTAGCTTCAACAGTTTTGGCATGTTTTAAACTTTGACAGAGTTTTGGCCAAATAACTCTGAAAAGGCTTTCACGTACATGTTTGATCAAGGTTTATAGGCCTCAAATAGTTAAAATGTAAAGATTTTTTTGATAATTATTTACCTACAGGGTCTCAAGATTGCATCAAGACCAAATTTGTTTTGATTGATTGAGGACTTAAAGACAAGTTCGAAAAGAGCAATTTTTACTCTTTTGGCCACTGATGAAAATCTTTGCATTTTTGGTAAACATATGTAATTACAAAGTTGTAAAGGCTACAGCAAAGTATACAACTAAAAAAGAATAACAAGCCAAGGCCACTTGTACCTTTAGATATAACTGATTTTCTGCTATAGCGCCCCCTTGAGGCCAATCAACGCCATATTTTAATGGATGATAGAAGGCCCTGAGATACATGTAGGGTATAAGTATCGTCCTGATTGGTCATTGTTTAGCCTGTCAAAAGCTTGCTGGAATCTGATTGGCTAATAACGATCGCAAAAATTTGCATATCAAATTTTCCTTCTGTAAAACATTAGGACATAGGCCATAGATGACACATGCCAAAGGAGAGCTTCATAGCTTGTACAGTTCCTGAGAAACAGATTTTTAGCTTTGGCTTCGCCCCCTGGGGGCGTATGTCTACACAGATTGACATGCTACCTCAGAATCATGTTGGCATCAAAGTTGTAAAGTGGCATTAGTGTAGGTTTAAGCATTCAAAAGTTACAGCTGTTAGAGTAAATTTGGGTGTGCCACGGTAAGATTAATTTGCATATGGCGGCCATATTGTTTACAAATTTCTCAATTTTTTCGATAATTATTGAGGATGGGACTCTGCTGAGTTGTTTTACATCAAATATGACAGGATTGGTCAATGACCCTAGGACAAGTTCTCAAAAGTAGGTTTTGCATATTATGCTAAATAGCAAAAAATCTAAGTGGGCGGAGCTTAGTGGTTCTATTGACCTTTTTGATTTGCCATTAACCAAGGAATCATATAATGCAAGAATTTTTGCTTTAGCTATCAGGGCGTGGGAGTTACGAGGCCAAACGCGTTGACCTTCGCCATAGCGCCCCCTTGAGGCCGATCGGGCTCATGTTTTGAATCTGAGTAGCGGTGAGAAGTACTACCATATGACCAACTCTCAGCCCTGTAGGCCTTACGGTTTCTTCTGCCCAATCACTTCTATGGCAGAAAAAGAATAAGAACTATAATAATAATCAGAACAATTACAATAGGGTTTCTAGCACTACGTGCTCGAACCCCTAAATATAGCCGCAAGCGGCGATTTACGGGGTTCGAGCGTTACAGGCAAAGAGACCCCTGGAGGCCAGTTAGGCTTAAAACATGTTGCCGGTTGACCGGCATCGCCAAAGTGGATGAGGATGACCAGCATGACCGTGAAGACCAAGCTAGATTACCAGCATGACTAATCTGGATGACAAACTTGTTGACCATATTGACCAAGCTGGAAGACCATAATGACGAAACTGGATGACCAGCATGGCAAAGGTGGTTGGCCAGTATGACCAAGCTGGAAGACCACCATTACTATGAGGACAAAGCTGAATGACCAGCAGGACCATAATGACCAATGTGAATGGCCAGCATGACCAAGCTGGATGGCCAGCATAACCAAGCTGGGTGACCAGCGTGACCATAAAGACCATAATGGCAATGCTAGATGAGTGGTGTGAGTAAACTAGTTGAAAAGCTTTGATAAATTGAGCTGTAGTGTTCATCAGGTTTTATGTGGTGTCTTACTGCACTCTAGTGCGCATTTGGTGAAACAAATTCAGTTCTTAAATTGAAAAAACACAAGGCATAAAAAGGGCATATAAATAACCCGTATATAGTATATAAGTTTTGACCTGATTAACATTCCGCCTGTTAAAAGCTTGCTGGAATGTGATTGGCTAATAGTGACCACAAAAGTGTCCATATCAAATTTTCATTTGGTGTACCATTAGTGCATGGGCCATAGATGATAATTGGCTAGGATGACCTTGATAGCTTGTATGGTTCTAGAGAAACAGCTATCGAGCATTGGCCCCGTCCCCTGGGAGTGTATGTCTACTTAAACTGACAGGGTATCTGAGAATCATGTAATGATCAAAGGACTGAAGTGGTATTAGTGTCAGGTTAAGCATTCAAAAGTTATAAGTGTTAAAGACATTTTACTGCACCATGGTAGAACTCATTTGCATATGGCGGCCATATTGTTTATAAATGTAAAGGTTTTTTTAATAATTATTGAGGAGTAAGCTCTGCTGAACTGTTTGACACCAAACATGTCATGATTGGTCAAGGATCCAAGGACAAGATCTCAAAAGTAGGTTTTGCATATTATGCAAATTTAAAAAAAAATTAAGTGTGTGGAGCATAAACAAGAATGACCCAGGTGGCTGACCATCATGAACAAGAAGGATAAATATGTTCAATTAAGCAAGACAAGCAAGATTGAATAAGTTCAGCAGAGCTTTAATTTAGAATAATTCAAATGTAACTGTTTCACCAAATGACCACCAGAGCGCAGCAAGAGACCACATATAACCTGCTGGAAATCTATCACTCTATAAGTAAGACAGAACATTCCCTATCAGTGTGTTTCTATTTATTAAAAAGAGAAGAAAAGTCCGATTGGGCTCCAAATTGGTACTCATGATCAACTGGTCTGTATATACATGTATGTAAATTTGTGTGTTGATAGGGTCAAATGTTCCTTACTTCTGACCATTTAGGTTTGAAAAAAGTGATAATACAGGCTTATGGCCTACAAAATGGCTGTTGCTCTTTGGCCATATTAGAGGCAAAAAAATATCTGATTTGGCTCAAAATTTGCAATCATGATCACAATATCAGTCTATATATGTATGTCAATTTCTGTGTCAATAGGGTCAAAGGTTCCTGACTTCTGTCAATTTAGAT
Source organism: Astyanax mexicanus (assembly GCF_023375975.1). Taxonomy (NCBI): domain Eukaryota; kingdom Metazoa; phylum Chordata; class Actinopteri; order Characiformes; family Acestrorhamphidae; genus Astyanax; species Astyanax mexicanus. The sequence goes on along the minus strand of NC_064432.1, from coordinate 9,004,011 downwards.
TTGAAAAAAGCGATAATACAGGCTTGAGGCCTACAAAATCGCTGTAGTTTTCCAGCCGTTGTAGAGGCAAAACATGTCCGATTTGGCTGAAAATTTGCAATCAAGATCAGATTATCAGTCTATATATGTGTATAAATTTGTGTGTTGATAGGGTGAAAGGTTCATGTCTTCTGTCCATTTAGGTTGGAAAATAGCGATAAATGGAATAAATTGAAAATAGTTATTTTTTCACTGTAGAGCCTACTGAAGACTTATTTGGCTCATACATGGCACATGTGCTTCAAATGTCATTGTTAATTAGTAGCTTCAACAGTTTTGGCATGTTTTAAACTTTGACAGAGTTTTGGCCAAATAACTCTGAAAAGGCTTTCACGTACATGTTTGATCAAGGTGTTGGGGCCATAAAAAGTTAAAATTCTAACATTTTTTTGATAATTATTTACCTACACGGTCTCAAGATTGTGAAAAGACCAAAGTTGATTTAATTGGTTGAATATCCAGGGACTAGTTCAAAAAGTGCAATTTTTACTCTACTGGCCACTGATGCAAAACAATACATTTTTGGTAAAGACATGTAATTACAAAGTTGTAAAGGTTACAGCAAAGCATAAAACTCAAAAAGAATAACAAGCCTAGGCCACTTGTACCTTTAGATATAACTGATTTTCTGCTATAGCGCCCCCTAGAGGCCAATCAACGCCATATTTTAATGGATGATAGAAGGCCCTCATATACATGTACAATATAAGTATCGTCCTGATTGGTGATTGTTTAGCCTGTCAAAAGCTTGCTGTAATCTGATTGGCTAATAGCGACCACAAAAATTCACACATCAAAATATCCTTCAGTAGTCCATTAGGACATAGGCAACAGAGGATACATGCCAAACGAGAGCTTGATAGCTTGTACGGTTCCTGAGAAACAGATTTTTAGCTTTGGCTCCGCCCCCTGGGGGCGTATGTCTACACAGATTGACGGGCTACCTCAGAATCATGTTGGCATCAAAGTTGTAAAGTGGCATTAGTGTAGGTTTAAGCATTCAAAAGTTACAGCTGTTAGAGTAAATTTGGGTGTGCCACGGTAAGATTAATTTGCATATGGCGGCCATATTGTTTACAAATTTCACAATTTTTTCGATAATTATTGAGGTTGGGACTCTGCTGAGTTGTTTGACACCAAATATGACAGGATTGGTCAATGACCCTAGGACAAGTTCTCAAAAGTAGGTTTTGCATATTCTGCTAAATAGCAAAAAATCTAAGTGGGCGGAGCTTAGTGGTTCTATTGACCTTTTTGATTTGCCATTAACCAAGGAATCATATAATGCAAGAATTTTTGCTCTAGCTATCAGGGCGTAGGAGTTACGAGGCCAAACACGTTGACCTTCCCCATAGCGCCCCCTTGAGGCCGATCGGGCTCATCTTTTGAATCTGAGTAGCGGTGAGAAGTACTACCATATGACCAAGTCTCAGCCCTGTAGGCCTTACGGTTTCTTCTGCCCAATCACTTCTATGGCAGAAAAAGAATAAGAACTATAATAATAATAATAAATATAGCCGCAAGCGGCGATTTACGGGGTTCGAGCGTCACAGGCAAAGAGGCCCCTGGAGGCCAATTAGGTTTAAAACCTGTTGCTGGTTGACCGTCATCACCAAACTGGATAACCAAGCTCGGTAACCAGCGTGACCATAAAGACCATAATGACAATGCTAGATGAGTGGTGTGAGTAAACTAGTTGAAAAGCATTGGTAAATTGAGCTGTAGTGTTCATCAGGTTTTATGTGGTGTCTTACTGCACTCTAGTGGGCATTTGGTGAAACAAATTCAGTTCTTAAATTGAAAAAACACAAGGCATAAAAAGGGCATATAAATAACCCGTATATAGTATATAAGTTTTGACCTGATTAACATTCCGCCTGTTAAAAGTTTGCTGGAATGTGATTGGCTAATAGTGACCACAAAAGTGTCCATATCAAATTTTCATTTGGTGTACCATTAGTGCATGGGCCATAGATGATAATTGGCTAGGATGACCTTGATAGCTTGTATGGTTCTAGAGAAACAGCTATCGAGCATTGGCCCCGCCCCCTGGGGGGGTGTATGTCTACTTAAACTGACAGGGTATCTGAGAATCATGTAATGATCAAAGGACTGAAGTGGTATTAGTGTCAGGTTAAGCATTCAAAAGTTATAAGTGTTAAAGACATTTTACTGCACCATGGTAGAACTCATTTGCATATGGCGGCCATATTGTTTATAAATGTAAAGATTTTTTTAATAATTATTGAGGAGTAAGCTCTGCTGAACTGTTTGACACCAAACATGTCATGATTGGTCAAGGATCCAAGGACAAGATCTCAAAAGTAGGTTTTGCATATTATGCAAATTTTAAAAAAAATTAAGTGGGTGGAGCATAAACAAGAATGACCCAGGCGGCTGACCAGCATGAACAAGAAGGATAAATATGTTCAATTAAGCAAGACAAGCAAGATTGAATAAGTTCAGCAGAGCTTTAATTTAGAATAATTCACCTGTAGCTGTTTCACCAAATGACCACCAGAGCGCAGCAAGAGACCACATATAACCTGCTGGAAATCTATCACTCTATCAGAAAGACAGAACATTCCCTATCAGTGTGTTTCTATTTATTAAAAAGAGAAGAAAAGTCCGATTGGGCTCCAAATTGGTACTCATGATCAAACGGTCTGTATATACATGTATGTAAATTTGTGTGTTGATAGGGTCAAAGGTTCCTGACTTCTGTCCATTTAGATTTGAAAAAAGTGATAATACAGGCTTGAGGCCTGCAAAATCGTTGTAGTTTTCCAGCCGTTGTAGAGGCAAAACATGTCCGATTTGGCTGAAAATTTGCAATCAAGATCAGATTATCAGTCTATATATGTGTATAAATTTGTGTGTTGATAGGGTGAAAGGTTCCTGTCTTCTGTCCATTTAGGTTGGAAAATAGCGATAAATAGAATAAATTGAAAATAGTTATTTTTTCACTGTAGAGCCTACTGAAGACTTATTTGGCTCATACTTGGCACATGTGCTTCAAATGTCATTGTTAATTAGTAGCTTCAACAGTTTTGGCATGTTTTAAACTTTGACAGAGTTTTGGCCAAATAACTCTGAAAAGGCTTTCACGTACATGTTTGATCAAGGTTAATGTGCCTCAAATAGTTAAAATGTCAAGATTTTTTTGATAATTATTTACCTACAGGGTCTCAAGATTGCATCAAGACCAAATTTGTTTTGATTGATTAAGGACTTAAAGACAAGTTCGAAAAGTGCAATTTTTACTCTTTTGGCCACTGATGAAAATCTTTGCATTTTTGGTAAATACATGTAATTACAAAGTTGTAAAGGCTACAGGAAAGTATACAAATAAAAAAGAATAACAAGCCTAGGCCACTAGTACCTTTAGATATAACTGATTTTCTGCTATAGCGCCCCCTTGAGGCCAATCAACGCCATATTTTAATGGTTGATAGAAGGCCCTGAGATACATGTAGGGTATAAGTATCGTCCTGATTGGTCATTGTTTAGCATGTCAAAAGCTTGCTGGAATCTGATTGGCTAATAACGATCGCAAAAATTTGCATATCAAATTTTCCTTCTGTAAAACATTAGGACATAGGCCATAGATGATACATGCCAAAGGAGAGCTTCATAGCTTGTACGGTTCCTGAGAAACAGATTTTTAGCTTTGGCTCCGCCCCCTGGGGGCGTATGTCTACACAGATTGACGGGCTACCTCAGAATCATGTTGGCATCAAAGTTGTAAAGTGGCATTAGTGTAGGTTTAAGCATTTAAAAGTTACAGCTGTTAGAGTAAATTTGGGTGTGCCACGGTAAGATTTATTTGCATATGGCGGCCATATTGTTCACAAATTTCACAATTTTTTCGATAATTATTGAGTTTGGGACTCTGCTGAGTTGTTTGACACCAAATATGACAGGATTGGTCAATGACCCTAGGACAAGTTCTCAAAAGTAGGTTTTGCATATTATGCTAAATAGCAAAAAATCTAAGTGGGCGGAGCTTAGTGGTTCTATTGAACTTTTTGATTTGCCATTAACCAGGGAATCATATAATGCAAGAATTTTTGCTCTAGCTATCAGGGCGTATGAGTTACGAGGCCAAACGCGTTGACCTTCGCCATAGCGCCCCCTTGAGGCCGATCGGGCTCATCTTTTGAATCTGAGTAGCGGTGAGAAGTACTACCATATGACCAAGTCTCAGCCCTGTAGGCCTTACGGTTTCTTCTGCCCAATCACTTCTATGGCAGAAAAAGAATAAGAACTATAATAATAATAATAATAATCAGAACAATTACAATAGGGTTTCTAGCACTACGTGCTCGAACCCCTAATAAATATAGCCGCAAGCGGCGATTTACGGGGTTCGAGCGTTACAGGCAAAGAGACCCCTGGAGGCCAGTTAGGCTTAAAACATGTTGCCGGTTGACCGGCATCGCCAAACTGGATGAGGATGACCAGCATGACCGTGAAGACCAAGCTAGATTACCAGCATGACTAATCTGGATGACAAACTTGTTGACCATATTGACCAAGCTGGAAGACCATAATGACCAAACTGGATGACCAGCATGGCAAAGGTGGTTGGCCAGTATGACCAAGCTGGAAGACCACCATTACTATGAGGACAAAGCTGAATGACCAGCAGGACCATAATGACCAATGTGAATGGCCAGCATGACCAAGCTGGATGGCCAGCATAACCAAGCTGGGTGACCAGCGTGACCATAAAGACCATTATGGCAATGCTAGATGAGTGGTGTGAGTAAACTAGTTGAAAAGCATTGATAAATTGAGCTGTAGTGTTCATCAGGTTTTATGTGGTGTCTTACTGCACTCTAGTGGGCATTTGGTGAAACAAATTCAGTTCTTCAATTGAAAAATCACAAGGCATAAAAAGGGCATATAAATAACCCGTATATAGTATATAAGTTTTGACCTGATTAACATTCTGCCTGTTAAAAGCTTCCTGGAATGTGTTTGGCTAATAGTGACCACAAAAGTGTCCATATCAAATTTTCATTTGGTGTACCATTAGTGCATGGGCCATAGATGATAATTGGCAAGGATGACCTTGATAGCTTGTATGGTTGTAGAGAAACAGCTATCGAGCATTGGCCCCGCCCCCTGGGGGTGTGTATGTCTACTTAAACTCACAGGGTATCTGAGAATCATGTAATGATCAAAGGACTGAAGTGGTATTAGTGTCAGGTTAAGCATTCAAAAGTTATAAGTGTTAAAGACATTTTACTGCACCATGGTAAAACTAATTTGCATATGGCGGCCATATTGTTTATAAATGTAAAGATTTTTTTTATAATTATTGAGGAGTAAGCTCTGCTGAACTGTTTGACACCAAACATGTCATGATTGGTCAAGGAGGCAAAGACAAGATCTCAAAAGTAGGTTTTGCATATTATGCAAATTAAAAAAAAATTAAGTGCGTGGAGCATAAATAAGAATGACCCAGGTGGCTGACTAGCATGACCAAGAAGGATAAATATGTTCAATTAAGAAAGACAAAAATGATTAAATAAGTTCAGCAGAGCTTTAATTTAGAATAATTCAAATGTAGCTGTTTCACCAAATGACCACCAGAGCGCAGCAAGAGACCACATATAACCTGCTGGAAATCTATCACTCTATAAGTAAGACAGAACATTCCCTATCAGTGTGTTTCTATTTATTAAAAAGAAAAGAAAAGTCCGATTGGGCTCCAAATTGGTACTCATGATTAAGTGGTCTGCATATATATGTGTGTAAATTTGTGTGTTGATAGGGTCAAAGGTTCCTGACTTCTGTCCATTTAGGTTTGAAAAAAGCGATAATACAGGCTTATGGCCTACAAAATGGCTGTTGCTCTTTGGCCATATTAGAGGCAAAAAATATCTGTTTTGGCTCAAAATTTGCAATCAAGATCACAATATCAGTCTATATATGTATGTCAATTTCTGTGTCGATAGGGTCAAAGGTTCCTGACTTATGTCCATTTAGGTTTGAAAAAAGCGATAATACAGGCTTGAGGCCTACAAAATCGCTGTAGTTTTCCAGCCGTTGTAGAGGCAAAACATGTCCGATTTGGCTGAAAATTTGCAATCAAGATCAGATTATCAGTCTATATATGTGTATAAATTTGTGTGTTGATAGGGTGAAAGGTTCCTGTCTTCTGTCCATTTAGGTTGGAAAATAGCGATAAATAGAATAAATTGAAAATAGTTATTTTTTCACTGTAGAGCCTACTGAAGACTTATTTGGCTCATACTTGGCAAATGTGCTTCAAATGTCATTGTTAATTAGTAGCTTCAACAGTTTTGGCATGTTTTAAACTTTGACAGAGTTTTGGCCAAATAACTCTGAAAAGGCTTTCACGTACATGTTTGATCAAGGTTTATGGGCCTCAAATAGTTAAAATGTCAAGATTTTTTTGATAATTATTTACCTACATGGTCTCAAGATTGCATCAAGACCAAATTTGTTTTGATTGATTAAGGACTTAAAGACAAGTTCGAAAAGAGCAATTTTTACTCTTTTGGCCACTGATGAAAATCTTTCCATTTTTGGTAAATACATGTAATTACAAAGTTGTAAAGGCTACAGCAAAGTATACAACTAAAAAAGAATAACAAGCCTAGGCCACTTGTACCTTTAGATATAACTGATTTTCTGCTATAGCGCCCCCTTGAGGCCAATCAACGCCATATTTTAATGGATGATAGAAGGCCCTGAGATACATGTAGGGTATAAGTATCGTCCTGATTGGTCATTGTTTAGCATGTCAAAAGCTTGCTGGAAACTGATTGGCTAATAACGATCGCAAAAATTTGCATATCAAATTTTCCTTCTGTAAAACATTAGGACATAGGCCATAGATGATACATGCCAAAGGAGAGCTTCATAGCTTGTACGGTTCCTGAGAAACAGATTTTTAGCTTTGGCTCCGCCCCCTGGAGGCGTATGTCTACACAGATTGACGGGCTACCTCAGAATCATGTTGGCATCAAAGGTCTAAAGTGGCATTAGTGTAGGTTTAAGCATTCAAAAGTTACAGCTGTTAGAGTAAATTTGGGTGTGCCACGGTAAGATTAATTTGCATATGGCGGCCATATTGTTTACAAATTTCACAATTTTTTTGATAATTATTGAGGTTGGGACTCTGCTGAGTTGTTTGACACCAAATATGACAGGATTGGTCAATGACCCTAGGACAAGTTCTCAAAAGTAGGTTTTGCATATTATGCTAAATAGCAAAAAATCTAAGTGGGCGGAGCTTAGTGGTTCTATTGACCTTTTTGATTTGCCATTAACCAAGGAATCATATAATGCAAGAATTTTTGCTCTAGCTATCAGGGCGTGGCAGTTACGAGGCCTAACGCGTTGACCTTCGCCATAGCGCCCCCTTGAGGCCGATCGGGCTCATCTTTTGAATCTGAGTAGCGGTGAGAAGTACTACCATATGACCAAGTCTCAGCCCTGTAGGCCTTACGGTTTCTTCTGCCCGATCACTTCTATGGCAGAAAAAGAATAAGAATAATAATAATAATAATAATAAATATAGCCGCAAGCGGCGATTTACGGGGTTCGAGCGTTACAGGCAAAGAGGCCCCTGGAGGCCAGTTAGGCTTAAAACCTGTTGCTGGTTGACCGTCATCACCAAACTGGATAACCAAGGTGGGTGACTATTATGACCATAAAGACCCAGGTGTTAGACCAGCATGACCATAAAGACCCAGCTGGTTGACCAGCATGACCAAAATACCCAGCTAGTTGACCAGAATGAAAATAAGGACCAAGCTGGTTGACTAGCATGACCATAATAACCATGCTAGATGAGTGATGTGAGTAAACTAGTTGTAAAAAGCATTGATAAATTGAGCTGTAGTGTTCAGCAGGTTTTATGTGGTGTCTTTCTGCACTCTAGTGGGCATTTGGTGAAACAACATCAGTTCTTAAATTGAAAAATACAAACCACATTAATCCTGATGGGAGCCTAGTGGTGAGGCATAAAAAGGCCACATATAAATAACTCACATATGGTGTATACGTTTTTACCTGATTAACATTCAGCCTGTCAAAAGCTTGCTGGAAAGTGATTGGCTAATAGTGACCACAAAAATGTATCAACATTTCCTTTGGTGTACCATTAGTGCATGGGTCATAGATGATAATTGGCAAGGATGACCTTGATAGCTTGTATGGTTCTAGAGAAACAGCTATCGAGCATTGGCTCCGCCCCCTGGGGGTGTATGTCTACTTACACTGACAGGGTATCTGAGAGTCATGTAATGATCAAAGGACTGAAGTGGTATTAGTGTCAGGTTAAGCATTCAAAAGTTATAAGTGTTAAAGACATTTTACTGCACCATGGAAAAACTAATTTGCATATGGCGGCCATATTGTTTATAAATGTAAAGATTTTGTTTAATAATTATTGAGGAGTAAGCTCTGCTGAACTGTTTGACACCAAACATGTCATGATTGGACAAGGAGGCAAAGACAAGTTCTCAAAAGTAGGTTTTGCATATTATGCAAATAAAAAATAAAAAATTGGGTGGAGCATAAACAAGAATGACCCAGGTGGCTGACTAGCATGACTAAGAAGGATAAAGATCTTCAATTAAGCAAGACAAGCAAGATTAAATAAGTTCAGCAGAGCTTTAATTTAGAATAATTCACCTGTAGCTGTTTCACCAAATGACCACCAGAGCGCAGCAAGAGACCACATATAACCTGCTGGAAATCTATCACTCTATCAGAAAGACAGAACATTCCCTATCAGTGTGTTTCTATTTATTAAAAAGAGAAGAAAAGTCCGATTGGGCTCCAAATTGGTACTCATGATCAAGTAGTCTGTATATACATGTATGTAAATTTGTGTGTTGATAGGGTCAAAGGTTCCTGACTTCTGTCCATTTAGGCTTGAAAAAAGCGATAATACAGGCTTATGGCCTACAAAATGGCTGTTGCTCTTTGGCCATATTAGAGGCAAAAAATATCTGATTTGGCTCAAAATTTGCAATCAAGATCACAATATCAGTCTATATATGTATGTCAATTTCTGTGTCAATAGGGTCAAAGGTTCCTGACTTCTGTCAATTTAGATTTGAAAAAAGCGATAATACAGGCTTGAGGCCTACAAAATCGCTGTAGTTTTCCAGCCGTTGTAGAGGCAAAACATGTCCGATTTGGCTGAAAATTTGCAATCAATCACAATATCAGTCTATATATGTGTACAAATTTGTGTGTTGATAGGGTGAAAGGTTCCTGTCTTCTGTCCATTTAGGTTGGAAAATAGCGATAAATAGAATAAATTGAAAATAGTTATTTTTTCACTGTAGAGCCTACTGAAGACTTATTTGGCTCATACTTGGCACATGTACTTCAAATGTCATTGTTAATTAGTAGCTTCAACAGTTTTGGCATGTTTTAAACTTTGACAGAGTTTTGGCCAAATAACTCTGAAAAGGCTTTCACGTACATGTTTGATCAAGGTTTATGGGCCTCAAATAATTAAAATGTCAAGATTTTTTTGATAATTATTTACCTACAGGGTCTCAAGATTGCATCAAGACCAAATTTGTTTTGATTGATTAAGGACTTAAAGACAAGTTCGAAAAGAGCAATTTTTACTCTTTTGGCCACTGATGAAAATCTTTGCATTTTTGGTAAACACATGTAATTACAAAGTTGTAAAGGCTACAGGAACGTATACAACTAAAAAAGAATATTAAGCTTAGGCCACTTGTACCTTTAGATATAACTGATTTTCTGCTATAGCGCCCCCTTGAGGCCAATCAACGCCATATTTTAATGGATGATAGAAGGCCCTGAGATACATGTAGGGTATAAGTATCGTCCTGATTGGTCATTGTTTAGCTTGTCAAAAGCTTGCTGGAATCTGATTGGCTAATAACGATCGCAAAAATTTGCATATCAAATTTTCCTTCTGTTAAACATTAGGACATAGGCCATAGATGATACATGTCAAAGGAGAGCTTCATAGCTTGTACGGTTCCTGAGAAACAGATTTTTAGCTTTGGCTCCGCCCCCTGGGGGCGTATGTCTACACAGATTGACGGGCTACCTCAGAATCATGTTGGCATCAAAGTTGTAAAGTGGCATTAGTGTACGTTTAAGCATTCAAAAGTTACAGCTGTTAGAGTAAATTTGGGTGTGCCACGGTAAGATTAATTTGCATATGGCGGCCATATTGTTTACAAATTTCACAATTTTTTCGATAATTATTGAGGTTGGGACTCTGCTGAGTTGTTTGACACCAAATATGACAGGATTGGTCAATGACCCTAGGACAAGTTCTCAAAAGTAGGTTTTGCATATTATGCTAAATAGCAAAAAATCTAAGTGGGCGGAGCTTAGTGGTTCCATTGACCTTTTTGATTTGCCATTAACCAAGGAATCATATAATGCAAGAATTTTTGCTCTAGCTATCAGGGCATAGGAGTTACGAGGCCAAACGCGTTGACCTTCGCCATAGCGCCCCCTTGAGGCCGATCGGGCTCATCTTTTGAATCTGAGTAGCGGTGAGAAGTACTACCATATGACCAAGTCTCAGCCCTGTAGGCCTTACGGTTTCTTCTGCCCAATCACTTCTATGGCAGAAAAAGAATAAGAACTATAATAATAATAATAATAATAATAATAATAATAATAATCAGAACAATTACAATAGGGTTTCTAGCACTACGTGCTCGAACCCCTAATAATAATAATAATAATAATCAGAACAATTACAATAGGGTTTCTAGCACTACGTGCTCGAACCCCTAATAAATATAGCCGCAAGCGGCGATTTACGGGGTTCGAGCGTTACAGGCAAAGAGGCCCCTGGAGGCCAGTTAGGCTTAAAACCTGTTGCTGGTTGACCGTCATCACCAAACTGGATAACCAAGGTGGGTGACTATTATGACCATAAAGACCCAGGTGTTAGACCAGCATGACCATAAAGACCCAGCTGGTTGACCAGCATGACCAAAATACCCAGCTAGTTGACCAGAATGAAAATAAGGACCAAGCTGGTTGACTAGCATGACCATAATAACCATGCTAGATGAGTGATGTGAGTAAACTAGTTGTAAAAAGCATTGATAAATTGAGCTGTAGTGTTCAGCAGGTTTTATGTGGTGTCTTTCTGCACTCTAGTGGGCATTTGGTGAAACAACATCAGTTCTTAAATTGAAAAATACAAACCACATTAATCCTGATGGGAGCCTAGTGGTGAGGCATAAAAAGGCCACATATAAATAACTCACATATGGTGTATACGTTTTTACCTGATTAACATTCAGCCTGTCAAAAGCTTGCTGGAAAGTGATTGGCTAATAGTGACCACAAAAATGTATCAACATTTCCTTTGGTGTACCATTAGTGCATGGGCCATAGATGATAATTGGCAAGGATGACCTTGATAGCTTGTATGGTTCTAGAGAAACAGCTATCGAGCATTGGCTCCGCCCCCTGGGGGTGTATGTCTACTTACACTGACAGGGTATCTGAGAGTCATGTAATGATCAAAGGACTGAAGTGGTATTAGTGTCAGGTTAAGCATTCAAAAGTTATAAGTGTTAAAGACATTTTACTGCACCATGGAAAAACTAATTTGCATATGGCGGCCATATTGTTTATAAATGTAAAGATTTTGTTTAATAATTATTGAGGAGTAAGCTCTGCTGAACTGTTTGACACCAAACATGTCATGATTGGACAAGGAGGCAAAGACAAGTTCTCAAAAGTAGGTTTTGCATATTATGCAAATAAAAAATAAAAAAATTGGGTGGAGCATAAACAAGAATGACCCAGGTGGCTGACCAGCATGACCAAGAAGGATACAGATGTTCAATTAAGCAAGACAAGCAAGATTAAATAAGTTCAGCAGAGCTTTTATTTAGAATAAATCAACTGTAACTGTTTCACCAAATGACCACCAGAGCGCAGCAAGAGACCACATATAACCTGCTGGAAATCTATCACTCTATAAGTAAGACAGAACATTCCCTATCAGTGTGTTTCTATTTATTAAAAAGAGAAGAAAAGTCCGATTGGGCTCCAAATTGGTACTCATGATCAAGTGGTCTGTATATATATGTTTGTAAATTTGTGTGTTGATAGGGTCAAAGGTTCCTGACTTCTGTCCATTTAGGCTTGAAAAAAGCGATAATACAGGCTTATGGCCTACAAAATGGCTGTTGCTCTTTGGCCATATTAGAGGCAAAAAATATCTGATTTGGCTCAAAATTTGCAATCAGGATCACAATATCAGTCTATATATGTATGTCAATTTCTGTGTCAATAGGGTCAAAGGTTCCTGACTTCTGTCCATTTAGATTTGAAAAAAGCGATAATACAGGCTTGAGGCCTACAAAATCGCTGTAGTTTTCCAGCCGTTGTAGAGGCAAAACATGTCCGATTTGGCTGAAAATTTGCAATCAAGATCAGATTATCAGTCTATATATGTGTATAAATTTGTGTGTTGATAGGGTGAAAGGTTCCTGTCTTCTGTCCATTTAGGTTGGAAAATAGCGATAAATAGAATAAATTGAAAATAGTTATTTTTTCACTGTAGAGCCTACTGAAGACTTATTTGGCTCATACTTGGCACATGTACTTCAAATGTCATTGTTAATTAGTAGCTTCAACAGTTTTGGAATGTTTTAAACTTTGACAGAGTTTTGGCCAAATAACTCTGAAAAGGCTTTCACGTACATGTTTGATCAAGGTTTATGGGCCTCAAATAGTTAAAATGTCATGATTTTTTTGATAATTATTTACCTACAGGGTCTCAAGATTGCATCAAGACCGAATTTGTTTTGATTGATTAAGGACTTAAAGACAAGTTCGAAAAGAGCAATTTTTACTCTTTTGGCCACTGATGAAAATCTTTGCATTTTTGGTAAACACATGTAATTACAAAGTTGTAAAGGCTACAGCAAAGTATACAACTAAAAAAGAATAACAAGCCTAGGCCACTTGTACCTTTAGATATAACTGATTTTCTGCTATAGCGCCCCCTTGAGGCCAATCAACGCCAAATTTTAATGGATGATAGAAGGCCCTGAGATACATGGAGGGTATAAGTATCGTCCTGATTGGTCATTGTTTAGCCTGTCAAAAGCTTGCTGGAAACTGATTGGCTAATAACGATCGCAAAAAATTGCATATCAAATTTTCCTTCTGTAAAACATTAGGACATAGGCCATAGATGATACATGCCAAAGGAGAGCTTCATAGCTTGTACGGTTCCTGAGAAACAGATTTTTAGCTTTGGCTCCGCCCCCTGGAGGCGTATGTCTACACAGATTGACGGGCTACCTCAGAATCATGTTGGCATCAAAGGTCTAAAGTGGCATTAGTGTAGGTTTAAGCATTCAAAAGTTACAGCTGTTAGAGTAAATTTGGGTGTGCCACGGTAAGATAAATTTGCATATGGCGGCCATATTGTTTACAAATTTCACAATTTCTTTGATAATTATTGAGGTTGGGACTCTGCTGAGTTGTTTGACACCAAATATGACAGGATTGGTCAATGACCCTAGGACAAGTTCTCAAAAGTAGGTTTTGCATATTATGCTAAATAGCAAAAAATCTAAGTGGGCGGAGCTTAGTGGTTCTATTGACCTTTTTGATTTGCCATTAACCAAGGAATCATATAATGCAAGAATTTTTGCTCTAGCTATCAGGGCGTGGCAGTTACGAGGCCTAACGCGTTGACCTTCGCCATAGCGCCCCCTTGAGGCCGATTTGGCTCATCTTTTGAATCTGAGTAGCGGTGAGAAGTACTACCATATGACCAAGTCTCAGCCCTGTAGGCCTTACGGTTTCTTCTGCCCGATCACTTCTATGGCAGAAAAAGAATAAGAATAATAATAATAAATATAGCCGCAAGCGGCGATTTACGGGGTTCGAGCGTTACAGGCAAAGTGGCCCCTGGAGGCCAGTTAGGCTTAAAACATGTTGCCAGTTGACTGGCATCGCCAAACTGGATGAGGATGACCAGCATGACCGTGAAGACCAAGCTAGATTACCAGCATGACTAATCTGGATGACAAACTTGTTGACCATATTGACCAAGCTGGAAGACCATAATGACCAAACTGGATGACCAGCATGGCAAAGGTGGTTGGCCAGTATGACCAAGCTGGAAGACCACCATTACTATGAGGACAAAGCTGAATGACCAGCAGGACCATAATGACCAATGTGAATGGCCAGCATGACCAAGCTGGATGGCCAGCATAACCAAGCTGGGTGACCAGCGTGACCATAAAGACCATAATGGCAATGCTAGATGAGTGGTGTGAGTAAACTAGTTGAAAAGCATTGATAAATTGAGCTGTAGTGTTCATCAGGTTTTATGTGGTGTCTTACTGCACTCTAGTGGGCATTTGGTGAAACAAATTCAGTTCTTAAATTGAAAAAACACAAGGCATAAAAAGGGCATATAAATAACCCGTATATAGTATATTAGTTTTGACCTGATTAACATTCCGCCTGTTAAAAGCTTCCTGGAATGTGATTGGCTAATAGTGACCACAAAAGGGTCCATATCAAATTTTCATTTGGTGTACCATTAGTGCATGGGCCATAGATGATAATTGGCTAGGATGACCTTGATAGCTTGTATGGTTCTAGAGAAACAGCTATCGAGCATTGGCCCCGCCCCCTGGGGGTGTATGTCTACTTAAACTGACAGGGTATCTGAGAATCATGTAATGATCAAAGGACTGAAGTGGTATTAGTGTCAGGTTAAGCATTCAAAAGTTATAAGTGTTAAAGACATTTTACTGCACCATGGTAGAACTCATTTGCATATGGCGGCCATATTGTTTATAAATGTAAAGATTTTTTAAATAATTATTGAGGCGTAAGCTCTGCTGAACTGTTTGACACCAAACATGTCATGATTGGTCAAGGATCCAAGGACAAGATCTCAAAAGTAGGTTTTGCATATTATGCAAATTAAAAAAAAATTAAGTGGGTGGAGCATAAACAAGAATGACCCAGGTGGCTGACCATCATGAACAAGAAGGATAAATATGTTCAATTAAGCAAGACAAGCAAGATTGAATAAGTTCAGCAGAGCTTTAATTTAGAATAATTCACCTGTAGCTGTTTCACCAAATGACCACCAGAGCGCAGCAAGAGACCACATATAACCTGCTGGAAATCTATCACTCTATAAGTAAGACAGAACATTCCCTATCAGTGTGTTTCTATTTATTAAAAAGAGAAGAAAAGTCCGATTGGGCTCCAAATTGGTACTCATGATCAAGTGGTCTGTATATATATGTATGTAAATTTGTGTGTTGATAGGGTCAAAGGTTCCTGACTTCTGACCATTTAGGTTTGAAAAAAGTGATAATACAGGCTTATGGCCTACAAAATGGCTGTTGCTCTTTGGCCATATTAGAGGCAAAAAATATCTGATTTGGCTCAAAATTTGCAATCAGGATCACAATATCAGTCTATATATGTATGTTAATTTCTGTGTCAATAGGGTCAAAGGTTCCTGACTTCTGTCCATTTAGATTTGAAAAAAGCGATAATACAGGCTTGAGTCCTACAAAATCGCTGTAGTTTTCCAGCCGTTGTAGAGGCAAAACATGTCCGATTTGGCTGAAAATTTGCAATCAAGATCAGATTATCAGTCTATATATGTGTATAAATTTGTGATAGGGTGAAAGGTTCCTGTCTTCTGTCCATTTAGGTTGGAAAATAGTGATAAATAGAATAAATTGAAAATAGTAAAATTTTCACTGTAGAGCCTACTGAAGACTTATTTGGCTCATACTTGGCACATGTACTTCAAATGTCATTGTTAATTAGTAGCTTCAACAGTTTTGGCATGTTTTAAACTTTGACAGAGTTTTGGCCAAATAACTCTGAAAAGGCTTTCACGTACATGTTTGATCAAGGTTTATGGGCCTCAAATAGTTAAAATGTCAAGATTTTTTTGATAATTATTTACCTACAGGGTCTCAAGATTGCATCTAGACCAAATTTGTTTTGATTGATTAAGGACTTAAAGACAAGTTCGAAAAGAGCAATTTTTACTCTTTTGGCCACTGATGAAAATCTTTGCATTTTTGGTAAACACATGTAATTACAAAGTTGTAAAGACTACAGCAAAGTATACAACTAAAAAAGAATAACAAGCCTAGGCCACTTGTACCTTTAGATATAACTGATTTTCTGCTATAGCGCCCCCTTGAGGCCAATCAACGCCATATTTTAATGGATGATAGAAGGCCCTGAGATACATGTAGGGTATAAGTATCGTCCTGATTGGTCATTGTTTAGCATGTCAAAAGCTTGCTGGAATCTGATTGGCTAATAACGATCGCAAAAATTTGCATATCAAATTTTCCTTCTGTAAAACATTAGGACATAGGCCATAGATGATACATGTCAAAGGAGAGCTTCATAGCTTGTACGGTTCCTGAGAAACAGATTTTTAGCTTTGGCTCCGCCCCCTGGGGGCGTATGTCTACACAGATTGACCGGCTACCTCAGAATCATGTTGGCATCAAAGTTGTAAAGTGGCATTAGTGTAGGTTTAAGCATTCAAAAGTTACAGCTGTTAGAGTAAATTTGGGTGTGCCACGGTAAGATTAATTTGCATATGGCGGCCATATTGTTTACAAATTTCACAATTTTTTCGATAATTATTGAGGTTGGGACTCTGCTGAGTTGTTTGACACCAAATATGACAGGATTGGTCAATGACCCTAGGACAAGTTCTCAAAAGTAGGTTTTGCATATTATGCTAAATAGCAAAAAATCTAAGTGGGCGGAGCTTAGTGGTTCTATTGACCTTTTTGATTTGCCATTAACCAAGGAATCATATAATGCAAGAATTTTTGCTCTAGCTATCAGGGCGTAGGAGTTACGAGGCCAAATGCGTTGACCTTTGCCATAGCGCCCCCTTGCGGCCGATCGGGCTCATCTTTTGAATCTGAGTAGCGGTGAGAAGTACTACCATATGACCAAGTCTCAGCCCTGTAGGCCTTACGGTTTCTTCTGCCCAATCACTTCTATGGCAGAAAAAGAATAAGAACTATAATAATAAATATAGCCGCAAGCGGCGATTTACGGGGTTCGAGCGTCACAGGCAAAGAGGCCCCTGGAGGCCAGTTAGGCTTAAAACATGTTGCCGGTTGACCGGCATCACCAAACTGGATGACCAGCATGGCAAAGGTGGTTTGCCAGTATGACCAAGCCTGATGACCAGCATTGCAATGATGACTAAGCTGAATGACCAGCAGGACCATAATGACCAATGTGAATGACCAGAATGACCTAGCTGGATGAGCAGCACAACCAAGCTAGGTGACCAGCCTGACCATAAAGATCATAATTACAATGCTAGATGAGTGGTGTGAGTAAACTAGTTGAAATGCATTGATAAATTGGTAGTCATGATCAAGTGGTCTGTATATATATGTGTGTAAATTTCTGTGTCGATAGGGTCAAAGGTTCCTGTCTTCTGTCCATTTAGGTTTGAAAAAATCGATAATACAGGCTTGAGGCCTACAAAATCAGTGTAGTTTTCCAACCGTTGTAGAGGAAAAACATGTCCGATTTGGCTGAAAATTTGCAATCAAGATCAGATTATCAGTCTATATATGTGTATAAATTTGTGTGTCGATAGGGTGAAAGGTTCCTGTCTTCTGTCAATTTAGGTTTGAAAATAGCGATAAATAGAATAAATTAAAAATAGTTAATTTGTCACTGTAGAGCCGACTGAAGACTTATTTGGCTCATACTTGGCAAATGTGCTTGAAATGTCATTGTTAATTAGTAGCTCCAACAGTTTTGGCATGTTTAAAACTTTGACAGAGTTTTGTCCAAATAACTCTGAAAAGGCTTTCACGTACATGTTTGATCAAGGTTTATGGGCCTCAAATAGTTAAAATGTCAAGATTTTTTCGATAATTATTTACCTATAGGGTCTCAAGATTGCATCAAGACCAAATTTGTTTTGATTGATTGAAGACTTAAAGACAAGTTCGAAAAGAGCAATTTTTACGCTTTTGGCCATTGATGAAAATCTTTGCATTTTTGGTAAACACATGCAATTACAAAGTTGTAAAGGCTACAGCAAAGTATACAACTAAAAAAGAATAACAAGCCTAAGCCACTTGTACCTTTAGATATAACTGATTTTCTGCTATAGCGCCCCCTTGAGGCCAATCAACGCCATATTTTAATGGATGATAGAAGGCCCTGAGGTACATGTAGGGTATACGTATCGTCCTGATTGTTCATTGTTTAGCCTGTCAAAAGCTTGCTGGAATCTGATTGGCTAATAGCGATCGCAAAAATTTGCATATCAAATTTTCCTTCTCTGATACATTAGGACATAGGCCATAGATGACACATGCCAAAGGAGAGCTTCATAGCTTGTACGGTTCCTGAGAAACAGATTTTTAGATTTGGCTCCGCCCCCTGGGGGCGTATGTCTACACAGATTGACAGGCTACCTCAGAATCATGTTGTCATCATAGTTCTAAAGTGGCATTAGTGTCGGTTTAAGCATTCAAAAGTTACAGCTGTTAGAGTAAATTTGGGTGTGCTACGGTAAGATTAATTTGCATATGGCGGCCATATTGTTTACAAATTTCACAATTTTTTCGATAATTATTGAGGTTGGGACTCTGCTGAGTTGTTTCACACCAAATATGATAGGATTGGTCAATGACCCTAGGACAAGTTCTCAAAAGTAGGTTTTGCATATTATGCTAAATAGCAAAAAATCTAAGTGGGCGGAGCTTAGTGGTTCTATTGACCTTTTTGATTTGCCATTAACCAAGGAATCATATAGTGCAAGAATTTTTGCTCTAGCTATCAGGGCGTGGCAGTTACGAGGCCTAACGCGTTGACCTTCGCCATAGCGCCCCCTTGAGGCCGATCGGGACTCATGTCATCCGGCTGAGTGGGGGTCTAAAGTACTACCATATGACCAAGTCTCAGCTCTCTAGGCCTTACGGTTTGTTCTGTGCAATCACTTCTATGTCAGAAAAAGGGGGGAAGCAATTATAAATACCAATATAGCCGCAAGCGGCGATTTACGGGGTTCGAGCGTTACAGGCAAAGAGACCCCTGGAGGCCAGTTAGGCTTAAAACATGTTGCCGGTTGACCGGCATCGCCAAACTGGATGAGGATGACCAGCATGACCGTGAAGACCAAGCTAGATTACCAGCATGACTAATCTGGATGACAAACTTGTTGACCATACTGACCAAGCTGGAAGACCATAATGACCAAACTGGATGACCAGCATGGCAAAGGTGGTTGGCCAGTATGACCAAGCTGGAAGACCACCATTACTATGAGGACAAAGCTGAATGACCAGCAGGACCATAATGACCAATGTGAATGGCCAGCATGACAAAGCTGGATGGCCAGCATAACCAAGCTGGGTGACCAGCGTGACCATAAAGACCATAATGGCAATGCTAGATGAGTGGTGTGAGTAAACTAGTTGAAAAGCATTGATAAATTGAGCTGTAGTGTTCATCAGGTTTTATGTAGTGTCTTACTGCACTCTAGTGCGCATTTGGTGAAACAAATTCAGTTCTTAAATTGAAAAAACACAAGGCATAAAAAGGGCATATAAATAACCCGTATATAGTATATAAGTTTTGACCTGATAAACATTCTGCCTGTCAAAAGCTTGCTGGAATGTGATTGGCTAATAGTGACCACAAAAGTGTCCATATCAAATTTTCATTTGGTGTACCATTAGTGCATGGGCCATAGATGATAATTGGCAAGGATGACCTTGATAGCTTGTATGGTTGTAGAGAAACAGCTATTGAGCATTGGCTCTGCCCCCTGGGGGTGTATGTCTACTTAAACTCACAGGGTATCTGAGAATCATGTAATGATCAAAGGACTGAAGTGGTATTAATGTCAGGTTAAGCATTCAAAAGTTATAAGTGTTAGAAGACATTTTACTGCACCATGGTAAAACTAATTTGCATATGGCGGCCATATTGTTTATAAATGTAAAGATTTTTTTTAATAATTATTGAGGAGTAAGCTCTGCTGAACTGTTTGACACCAAACATGTCATGATTGGTCAAAAAGGCAAAGACAAGATCTCAAAAGTAGGTTTTGCATATTATGCAAATTAAAAAAAAATTAAGTGGGTGGAGCATAAATAAGAATGACCCAGGTGGCTGACTAGCATAACCAAGAAGGATAAATATGTTCAATTAAGCAAGACAAAAAAGATTAAATAAGTTCAGCAGAGCTTTAATTTAGAATAATTCAAATCTAGCTGTTTCACCAAATGACCACCAGAGCGCAGCAAGAGACCACATATAACCTGCTGGAAATCTATCACTCTATAAGTAAGACAGAACATTCCCTATCAGTGTGTTTCTATTTATTAAAAAGAGAAGAAAAGTCCGATTGGGCTCCAAATTGGTACTCATGATCAAGTGGTCTGCATATATATGTGTGTAAATTTGTGTGTTGATAGGGTCAAAGGTTCCTGACTTCTGTCCATTTAGGTTTGAAAAAAGCAATAATACAGGCTTATGGCCTACAAAATGGCTGTTGCTCTTTGGCCATATTAGAGGCAAAAAATATCTGATTTGGCTCAAAATTTGCAATCAAGATCACAATATCAGTCTATATATGTATGTCAATTTCTGTGTCGATAGGGTCAAAGGTTCCTGACTTATGTCCATTTAGGTTTGAAAAAAGCGATAATACAGGCTTGAGGCCTACAAACTCGCTGTAGTTTTCCAGCCGTTGTAGATTGAAAACATGTCCGATTTGGCTGAAAATTTGCAATCAAGATCAGATTATCAGTCTATATATGTGTATAAATTTGTGTGTTGATAGGGTGAAAGGTTCCTGTCTTCTGTCCATTTAGGTTGGAAAATAGCGATAAATAGAATAAATTGAAAATAGTTATTTTTTCACTGTAGAGCCTACTGAAGACTTATTTGGCTCATACTTGGCAAATGTGCTTCAAATGTCATTGTTAATTAGTAGCTTCAACAGTTTTGGCATGTTTTAAACTTTGACAGAGTTTTGGCCAAATAACTCTGAAAAGGCTTTCACGTACATGTTTGATCAAGGTTTATGGGCCTCAAGTAGTTAAAATGTCAAGATTTTTTTGATAATTATTTACCTACAGGGTCTCAAGATTGCATCAAGACCAAAGTTATTTTGATTGATTAAGGACTTAAAGACAAGTTCGAAAAGAGCAATTTTTACTCTTTTGGCCACTGATGAAAATCTTTGCATTTTTGGTAAATACATGTAATTACAAAGTTGTAAAGGCTACAGCAAAGTATACAACTAAAAAAGAATAACAAGCCTAGGCCACTTGTACCTTTAGATATAACTGATTTTCTGCTATAGCGCCCCCTTGAGGCCAATCAACGCCATATTTTAATGGATGATAGAAGGGCCTGAGATACATGTAGGGTATAAGTATCGTCCTGATTGGTCATTGTTTAGCCTGTCAAAAGCTTGCTGGAATCTGATTGGCTAATAACGATTGCAAAAATTTGCATATCAAATTTTCCTTCTGTAAAACATGAGGACATAGGCCATAGATGATACATGCCAAAGGAGAGCTTCATAGCTTGTACGGTTCCTGAGAAACAGATTTTTAGCTTTGGCTCCGCCCCCTGGGGGCGTATGTCTACACAGATTGACGGGCTACCTCAGAATCATGTTGGCATCAACGGTCTAAAGTGGCATTAGTGTAGGTTTAAGCATTCAAAAGTTACAGCTGTTAGAGTAAATTTGGGTGTGCCACGGTAAGATTAATTTGCATATGGCGGCCATATTGTTTAAAAATTTCTCAATTTTTTCGATAATTATTGAGGTTGGGACTCTGCTGAGTTGTTTGACACCAAATATGACAGGATTGGTCAATGACCCTAGGACAAGTTCTCAAAAGTAGGTTTTGCATATTATACTAAATAGCAAAAAATCTAAGTGGGCGGAGCTTGGTGGTTCTATTGACCTTTTTGATTTGCCATTAACCAAGGAATCATATAATGCAAGAATTTTTGCTCTAGCTATCAGGGCGTAGGAGTTACGAGGCCAAACGCGTTGACCTTCGCCATAGCGCCCCCTTGAGGCCGATCGGGCTCATCTTTTGAATCTGAGTAGCGGTGAGAAGTACTACCATATGACCAAGTCTCAGCCCTGTAGGCCTTACGGTTTCTTCTGCCCAATCACTTCTATGGCAGAAAAAGAATAAGAACTATAATAATAATAATAATAATAATCAGAACAATTACAATAGGGTTTCTAGCACTACGTGCTCGAACCCCTAATCAGAACAATTACAATAGGGTTTCTAGCACTACGTGCTCGAACCCCTAATAATAATCAGAACAATTACAATAGGGTTTCTAGCACTACGTGCTCGAACCCCTAATAATAATCAGAACAATTACAATAGGGTTTCTAGCACTACGTGCTCGAACCCCTAATAATAATAATAATAATCAGAACAATTACAATAGGGTTTCTAGCACTACGTGCTCGAACCCCTAATAATAATAATAATAATAAGAAGAAGAAGAAGAAGAAGAAGAACAGTAAGTTGGCTTTTCCAGCTGAACGCTCTGTATTTTTGACTTTCCTGTTCTTAGGTTGAGTGGAACCCCCTTTCTACTCCTACTGATTTATTCACTTTAAGACATCGAGTTTCCACTAAAACTATTAGAGTAAATACTGCCAGCCATAAAAATTATAACAATAAACCAAAAGAAAATCAAACAATACAGTTGTCCAGAACACATTTCGTCTGCTTCTTTTCTTCTTTCTTCTGTTCTTCAGAGCATGGGAGTAGACTGTCCCAGCTCTATTGCACGTAAGAGGGTTTATTCTGCCTCTGTTTATCAGTGTAGGTGAATTGTTTTGTGAGGTGAGACTATGTGAATGTGTTAGTGAGATGTGTAATGTCTCTGTGTGTGCTGGGTTTTGACGCAACAAATTACTGCTGTGTGTAGTGAGTTCTCTCACTCACTCGCTGAGAGTGAGACCCCTGTGCTGCGGGGAAAGGGTCCCCTTCTTGCTGGTGTTGCTGCTGCTGTGAGGCCCCTGCTGCGAGGGACGTCACCCCTCCCTCCTGCTGCCGGCCTTAAGCTGGGTCAGACGCCTTTGCTGCTCTTGCGTCTCTCTCTGCCTCTGACTGTGATCTCTCAGGTGGTGCTGCTGATGTGGTGAACTGGCTCCACTGGTACCAGGTGGACCCTCTGCCCTTCATCCGGACTGTGTGCATTGTTTTCTCTGTCATCCGGAATGGCCAAATCCAGCGAGGCTCATTCCCTTTTCTCTTGTAGTGGCGAAATAAGACCCCCTTTGCTACTGGAATGGTCCAAGCCGTCACCTCCTCAACTTTTTCTCCCACCTGTTGTGTAAAATCTGAAACGAGACTTATTTATATTATTTATATAATGGACATTTATCATAATAGACTGGAGCTCCAATTTAACTTTCTAAGGGAAGTAGCTCTAAATTTTGTCTGTGCACAGATTTTAGCCCAATTGTTGTTTTCTTACCTCCTTCAAGTGTCCTGATTCTCAGTTTACTGTCACAGGTGCTTTCAGATTCCTAACATTTTGCTGTTTCTTTCCATTTAATTGCTACCTCTAATTATCCAAATTATCAATTATTATCCTCCTTTGGCTCACACGCCTTCCCCTGCACACAGTCCCTTTCTTCTAACTACTCCCCATGACTCCAACTAATCACATAGACAGTTATATTTTACATTTTCCTGCTTCTGTCCGCATGTCCTGTATCTCGTTCCCACTTTTTCCTCAGTGTGCTATTTACTTGTCTTATGTTATTTTGTCAGAGATTTTATGAAAACCTGATTTCCAGATCTAGTTTGTTTTATTTAGTGTTTTAAGTTTTTTTTTTTCCTGTGATAAATAACTACTCTTCATACTCATTTACTCTACTGACACTTACTTAAACAATTTATTAAACCCCCACATTTCCTAAATTTGTAACTATCTTTATTTCTTATTTTAAAATCAGGATTGAGCATGTCATGTACTGTTTATATTTTGTATTTAAAATTATGATTGGGTGTGTCTTAAAAGTTTAGTTAAAGTTAGTTTTTTTTTTTTTTTTTACCTTTACTGAAAGCAATTGCCCATCTGCATAGTGGTGGTTTCATCAGCCAAAAAGTTTAAAAACTGATAACCTAAACATTTTCAAAGCTGAAAAAAGCAAAAAGTTTTTGAATTGCCCAAAAAATAATGGTTAAACTAATGGTGGTAAAGGTAACAATGGATCTATTTATATTTCCCCCTTTTTCTGAAACAGAACTTCGTTCTGTTGCAGAAATTTACCACAAATTTGCTCCAATTGTCTGTTGGGCCAGGCCACCATGCCCAGACTTTCACGGAGACACACCCCTTTGCCTGCGCCTCCCTTTTCTCCCCCTGCATTGTCAACTCCTCTTCCCTTCTTGGAACACTTCAGAGATATTTCTCCGTGGTCTGTTGAATTGCATGTGGTGGTCAGATCGAGACTGTGCCTGCCTTAGGTTGTCCCTTTGTCATATGTTGGGATCTTACCCGTCTTTGGCTAACCAGCCTATCCCACTGAACCACACACAGCGTAGCAGCACAGTTTTATCAACATTTAGTGCTGTAGTGTTCCTGCAGGGCACAGTTAGGGAGCGCAAATCCAGGTACGTCGCACTGTCATAAATGCACTAGCTGGTGTTGCCCGTGAAAGCCTGTGCAAGGCCCCACGTACCCATAGTTTATTAATTATGTACATATTTTATTTATTACCATCACTATTACCTTTACTCCCATACCATTTAGAAATGATTGGCTTTGATAAAACTGCTCTGGAGTGGACCCAAAACTAAAACAATGCATGTCATTGAATAATTATAAATCAGATTTAGCATCTGTATCTTAAATGTGTACCACAAGGTTAAATCTTTGGTCCGGTTTTGTTTAATATATTCCTAAATTATATTGCTGGCTCTGCTTCTACCTCAGACTGCAAAATTCACTATTATGCAGATGAAACAATTGTATATTGCTCAGCTGATTCTGTTTGTGCTGCAGCAAGAAAACTATTGAGCTCATTAAATGTTTTACATGTGACATTGTATAAGCCCAATCTAGTTTTAAATGCCATGAAAACTAAATTCATGCTCCAGATCTTATTTTATAATATTGATTTAGAACTTAATTTTATTACCCTAGCAGTATCCCCCATTCAGAGTCTAGAAAAAAGAATATAAATAATTTGGCATATCGCTGAATGATAAACTCAGTTTACACTGCTTTTGCCCTTCTCCACTGATCCCATATTAAGGTGGCCAATTTAACCCCTCATGTGTCTGGTTTGTACCCTTGCTCCTCCAGAATTAAGCTAATTCTTGTCCTCAATTCTGCCTCCCCCTTTATAGTTGCTTTGTCTTGCTTACCACCCCATAATCTTTTTATTAAATTTTCTATCTGCTTGTTCATGGATCCCCACGTATAAGATTCTCCCTCCTGTTTACCTCTATCCCCCATCTTTACTGTGTATTGCCCTCTCTTTTCCTCCTGAACTGATCCTTTTTCTATTTTTATAATGTGTTTTCCTAGAATGTTAATGCACAAATGAAACCAACCTTTCCCAATTCTGTGAATTGGCCCAACTTTACCCACCTACTCTGCCTTGGACTCCTCCCCTGCAGTGGGACTCGTCCGTACTTCTTATTTTCTTTCACACAACACTCTGTACATTCAACCACTCATACCTCTCACCGGAGCCCGACAGAGCTCCACACAGACTTACACACACTCTCACTGCAATATACACACTCTCACACACTCTCACTGCAATATACACACTCTCACACACACTCTGTCACATGCACACACTCACACACTCTCACTGCAATATACACACTCTTACACACTCCGTCACATACACACTTTCTCATCCACTGTCATCCACTCTCTCTGCCCCACACATAAACACACACACTGCCCCACCCAATCACTCTCTCATTCACTGCCACACACAATCACTTAGCTTAATTTTACAAATTTTACAGGCACTATAATTTACAATTTTAATTTCACCCTGCAGACACAGACAACATTAAGCAAAGCACATTGCTAGAGGACTCAAACCCCTTTTCTTTTAATGCTCAAATGTACAGCAATACTCTGTGTATGACAAGATCATCCTAAACGCACTAGGACAACTCTTGTGTGTTTCCTTTTACACAACGCTAGGTACTCCTGGTCCCTGACCAGCCGGCCGAGCCGTGCTTACTTCTATCCTCAAATAGCCGTCCCTGACGGAAGCAAATACCTGTAACTGCCTCCCCAATCACACTCAAGCCCTCTCGGCTTGCACACCCATTCACACAGTTAAAACTAGTATGCAGCAACTTCACAACTACGCACCAGTGTGCACGCAGCCGATTGCGCTATACAATATTTTAAACCACATTCACACAGTTAAAACTAGTATGCAGCAACTTCACAACTACGCACCAGTGTGCACGCAGCCGATTGCGCTATACAATATTTTAAACCACATTCACACAGTTAAAACTAGTATGCAGCAACTTCACAACTACGCACCAGTGTGCACGCAGCCGATTGCGCTATACAATATTTTAAACTAAACATACAGACAGATTACTTGTCTCTGACAAAACGCCATACACAGAATCGCTCTATAACCCAGTCATAGAACTTCGGTATTTCTAGGACCACCAACCCCGAGGAACCGCCAAAACCTAGCTTTACTGGCCCGCGTCCGAATCCAGGTGGGGTTGCCACGTCCGTGGTTTCGTGGGAGTACTGCCCACTTTTCCCTAAGGACCCCCGTTCACACTTTTTAAACTACTCTTTAAATTAAACTAGACACTCATACTCTAAAAGTACTTCACCCCTTATATGGTCCCATTCATCCCTCAAGCGAGCAAGCCACAAACAAAACGATAGACCTACATACAATGCCCCAATTTTCACCCCAATTTAGATATTTACAATGTGCCCAGATCCAGTCTCTCTATTGTTTTAGATGGAGGCAATCAAATGAGACCACTGTGTCCAAAATTTAGCTTAGACCAATCTGCAGATTTCGATTAAACAGGCTCTGCTTACCTGATTTTATTGCTGCAGCTGGACTAGTGTTTCACAGGATCGTCTCTGAGGTCCGAATTCACTCTAACTCCAAACCTCCATCCCAGCGGTGCCTCCAAATTGTTGGGAAAAACAGCACTACCCTCAACTGCTCCAGTGCGTTCCCCTTGATTCTTTTGATGGAAGCCCGAAGTAGAGTTGATAGAGAGACAGGATACTTAGATCTTCAGCAAATTAGCAATTTATTACAACAGAGCTCTGGGAACCCCTTCCACTCAGACAGAGTTTCAGTAGAAGAAGTTCAATGATCCTTACATTTGCAAGACCTTATATCCCCAAAATCCCACCCATACATACTGTGCAAAGGTCAGTTAAACGGTTCCTCAGCAACTGTTTCTAACTGATTAAGTTAAATCATTTATTGATTACTACTGTTTTCTATGTGTCCTCCGGCCTCATCTCTGCTGCTTAGGCGCTGACTTCTGCATTACATGCTACATACTGGACATTCAGTTTTGAGGTGTCAGCCTAACTGTCCTTTGCACACTCACCCACATACACAGTTCAGGTCCAATATCCAGAAACAACTCACTAGTTTCAGACACTTGAGTCAGCCCAAACAAGATCACTCACATGACACTTCATTCTCTTAATCATAATCAGGTTTTTGGATTAAATGTCATTTTGTCTGATCAGCTGAAAAATACCTTTAATATTAATATTTACTGTTTCTTAACAACATTCAGTCGCTGTATCACCATCAGCAGCCGGAGTCCGAGAGAGGACAATTGTCTGTGTTTTCAGCACAGGTGTCTGTTGGCTGATGTATCAGATCTGGGGATCTGGTGCTTTCTTCTAAGTGTGTTGACTGCCTAGTGATTGGGTATTGGACTTACAAATTGCGTAGAAATTGGGTTACAATTTGGAATAAATTATTAAATTCAGTTGCTGTGCACTTACGGAGTGTGTGCATTTGCACGTCTGTGTCAGCAGTTTAAAGTAACTGAATGCATTCATTAGGAGGGATGTCCAAATACATTTTAACATAATGGGTTGGTTTCCCAAAAACGGATTAAACATATTCTTGTACTACACAAAATTTGTAATTGAGATTTTTCACTAAAAGTAAAAACTGTGTATGACTCAGATTAATCAGAATGAATAACAGTGAAATGAGTCTTTATAGAACACTCCTGTTTTCAGCAGATTCTTGTTTTTGTCTTTATTTAATTAAACACTTTTAAAAAGAGAAGTTATTCAGGAGTAACAAAAAGGTAATATTACACACTTCTCACACAATATCTACTCTTTATATTCTCTTTTCACACATCCAAAAGAACTGGCTATTACATGGATAATCAGCCCAGTTCCTCACAGGATCAGACCCAAAGACGTATAAACCACAGTCCTCATCTCCATAACTGTTGGGTTCTCCAGGGTACCAGAACCTATCAGAGAGAAGGAGAGTATCAGAGTGTTTATCAGAGCAGTGAGGAGTGAGAGTCAGTAACTGCATCATGATCAGAGTTCAGTTCAGGAGTCTCTTACCCAGTGATCAGTTCTGATCCGTCCACCCATTTCCAGACCCCCTCTGTTTCAGCGTCACTCAGACCAATCCAAACCCACTGACCTTTTCTCAATCTGTAAATGAAGACCTGTTGAAGACATGTCATCATTTGAGCATTTAAAATTATTCTATAAGAACCAGCACTCTTCCACCTGTAGGAAACCTGTGAGATCAACAGCACTTAACTGTGCTCTTCTAACTGTGTTCAATTGTGTTCTTCTAATCATATTCTTCTAACTCAGTTCTTCTGACTGGACTCTTCTTCACTGAATTTGTGTTTTAAACACAGTCCACAGTCCGTCTTATTAGCTGCACTGATCATATAGGACACTGTAGTTCTATAATTACAGACAGTAGTCCCTCTATTTCTCTACATAATTTATTATCCTACTTTCACCCTGTTCTTCAATCTTCACAGGAAGTGGATGAGGCTATGATTTCAGTGGTTATTTTCATTTTGTTCTCAACTAATTACACAATTTATATCAGTAAAGATTTTTAACTTCTCTTCTCAACCTTTCTTTCATCGAGATCCGATGCGTGATTTACGTTTTCCCAGTGTTTATGATCAGTGGAGCTAATAAAATGAACAGAGGGAGTAGAAACAAAAAACTGTCAGAAAATGTATGTAGTTTTACAGTGCTTTACAGGTAAATAAACTCTTACTGCTGCGACAAACATTACTAAACAGTTTTATACATCTCTCTCACTCTCTCTCTCTCTCTCTCACCTGTTCTTCTCTGCTGTTGATGATCACCAGGTCTGATCCTCTCTTTCTGCAGTCGTTTCTGCTCTCAGTCCAGTTCTTCCTCTCAGTAGAGACGTAGTAAAGACTGGAGCTGAAGTAGATCCACCCGTCTCTAACTGCTTTATCTATGGATGAAACACAAAAGCAATGCATTATGAGAAAACACCTGTGGTCACTTCTGGTCACGATTGCTTGATGCTCTTCACAGAAAAATACTTTTTAACTCTCTTCTCTGGTTTATATGATTACGATTCTGAGAGATGTGAAACAGAGCTGCCAGAAAGAAATGAGACACAAATGTGTGAGTTAACCTGAAAGAACGTACAATTCAGACTTTACAGGTAAGATACAGATTTAATGGAAAGCTGTGATTCTGGTTTCAGTGCAACAACACTGATAAAAGTTTGAACGTAGAAAACTAAAAAAAATTATCCAAATGAATAAAAAGTGGAAGTGTAGACAAAAAAACAAATTACTGCATCTGAATATGGAACTGAATGCACTTAGACTGTTTTTATATTTTCACTTGATGAACACCTTCAAATAGCTCTTTACGAGTACAACACGTTGTGGCTTAAATGTAACTCCATAGTGTAAAGATGTGGAATGATTTAGTGTCACAACTCTGTACCAGTTTAACCTGAAACCAGTGTTAGAATGGTGTTCCTAATAAAGTGATTAAGAACTGCAATTAATCACTAACCCAGTTCAGAAAACCTTCTCGGGAGCCCGTCTCTCTCTGCCTGTAACTGGTCTCTCTCTGCAGTCAGGTTGGTGTTACTGGTCTGTAACTGGTCTCTCTCTGCAGTCAGGTTGGTGTTACTGGTCTGTAACTGGTCTCTCTCTGCAGTCAGGTGGTTGAACTGGATCCACAGCACTGTGATGGCAGTCAGCAGGAGAACACACAGCAGACCCAGACCCACTGCAGCCAGTCTGTAGCGTCTGCTTCCTGCAAAGCGACTCTCTATGAGGAAACACAGATACATGAACTTTACTCATAGAAATAATAAGTACACTTAGTTGACAAAAGTCATGGGACAGCAGTATGTAAATTGATCATGAAGGGTTACCTCAGGGAACAGTTTGGGAATGCCCACACCTGTATAAGTGGTGAAACTGAACACTGGTAAGTGTGCTCATGACAAGCTGATGTGAATTATGGGAGTTGGAATGAAGTCTGATGGTAGTGCAGATGAATGGGACATTCCATATCTGAAGCTGTTTACAGACATTTAACACGTGTGTGCAGAGAATACATCATAGACGGCAGTAGGGTCGGCCAGTATCCATTTTATTTATATCGTCATAGCGTATCTCTTACAGATTTTCCATTTTTCCATTTCCATTTTACTGGACCTTTTAATGTGCATGTCTGGGAGGGACTGGCGACCAACACAGTCCAACACATGAGGACGAGAGCAGCTAACCAGGAACCAGGTGTTCGCATCACCCGGTCCAGCCTGAGACTCCTGCTAGCTTTAGAATCTGGGACAAATGGGACAATAGGCTCAACCTGTGCTGTTTCAGCCAACAGCTTCCTAAGTCACTGCCCCTAGTGACCAATGACTAATTGGAGGCGTGTTACGTGCACCTGCACGTAGCGCTCTCTCTCTCTCTCTCTTTCTCTTGCTCACTCTGACTACTAGGTCTGGTGGCATCATGTTGGTGGGAGGAGCTTCGCCACGCTTTCCAGTCTGATGCCACGGCTGTCAGCCAATGACGTGCGGATGGGGCGGGCACTTCCGCTTAAAAGAGGCCCCATTCATTCAGTCGGCAGATGAGAGTCAGGAGAGAACTGATCAGAGTGTTTTGTTGTGCTGCTTCCCAGTGTGTGTAAATATATTGTCTGTTGGTTGTGTGATTGGTAAAGGCTGGGAGAAGTATAGAGTTGAAGTTATTGTTTGTTGTGAGCGTGAGGTGTGTGTGTGTGTGTTCCTCCCGTCACCCTCGCCTGCTGCTCCCTCCTTATAGTCCTCTGTCACTGGGTTTCTGGTGGACAGTTAGTTGGGCCCATCACATTTTGCACCACGTAGGTATTTTTGCTTGTATATACACAGTAGGTTAGGGGCGGATGCCACTTTTGTATGTTTGGTTAGTTTAGTTTGGGTTAGGCAGTTTAGTACACTTT
Organism: Astyanax mexicanus; assembly: GCF_023375975.1. Classification (NCBI taxonomy): domain Eukaryota; kingdom Metazoa; phylum Chordata; class Actinopteri; order Characiformes; family Acestrorhamphidae; genus Astyanax; species Astyanax mexicanus. The sequence goes on along the minus strand of NC_064432.1, from coordinate 8,972,406 downwards.
TATTATTTTCCTTTCTTTGGCACCGTCCTTTGTCCACCTTAAACCTTTAAGTTAAAAGAGCAGCTGATTTATTTAATTATTGTTTTGTGGTTTTGTCATATTATTGTCCATTTGTGTTTGTAAATATGTTAATATATTGTTTTCTGAAAATTAAGTAAAAGCTCTGGCTTTTCTTTTCACCACATCCACTGTTTCCAGTCTTTCATTTTGTTTACGTCCTAATACTCCCTAGACCTAAAATATTTGGGAAATAATTGGGAACGTAACAAGGCTGTATTGAGAACATTGGAGCCTCTCCATGTGCAGCACCATTGGCCATTGGCCATCCAAGAGTCTCATCCATGTCCCTGGTGGGTAAAATCCTAGAAGAGGGGAGTGTCATGGGGCAAGGGGAGAGGGCTTACCCTGAAGCCACAGCCCTGGTCAGTGGTGCCCAGCAAAGCGAAATAGACTGAATAACCGAACTGGGCTCATTTATAGGCCGGGACTCTTTTACTTTCTGGTTAAAAAACGCTGAAGAGCTATAATGCTGTTTTGAGTTTGTTTGGGTGTGATGGAGGGCATCTTGTGTGCCTCTCTACTGCTTCCTGATTATCAGATCCACAGGGGTGCACGCCTTTCCCCGTACGGAACAAAATAAATAAAGTGTATAATTTAATAAGTTATCAAGTTCACCTTCCTCACACCAACATTTCACTAGTTTCTGACACAAGAACCCCTATTGGCTGGAATTCTTTCTTTTGTAGGCTTTTCTTAACCATGCACTGACACTGACACTGGTGTCTGATACACTTGTTCCAGCACCACACACACACACACTCTTACACCACTACTATACATGTGTCACTGCTGTCAAGTACACTTTTATCAGTATGAGATACCTGAGTTTACTGAGAACTTCCCAAGAACCTGTGATTTACTGATATTCTCTACAACACAATACAGTGGTGATCTGATATCTACAGTGTAGTAATTCTGCTGCTTGTTCTTTATTATCACCAGAAAAACACTTCTGTAAAAAGTAGAGTTTCTACAGAGTTCAGCTCAGCCTTTTACTATTATACAACAAATTTAGTTACAGTACCTGCTTGTTGTGTCTTCAGGATCCTCCTCATGTTGGCGGCCTCCACCTCAGTGTCGGGGTCGAGGCCTCTAACAGCGTCTGAACTCTTATATATAATCACCGTTATCTCGTCTCGATCTGCTCTGTTCAGCTCCTCAAAGTAGATCAGATCCTCATAAACACTCAGAGACATGTCTAATCTCTAAAAGACTGAAACACTGAATTACTGCGTCTCTGTAGAAACACTACAGCAGTGCTGCACCTCTCGCCTACTTTAACTACACTAGTGCTGTTCATAAAGGAAGTGTCCAAGTCCCATCAACAGTTTCCTGTATATAGCTGTCTGAGCTGAAGGTGTGAAAACAGCAGAGCTCTCCTGCTCTTTATTAAAGCTGATCTTAATCTCTCATACACTACTGCATTTATGAGATTAAAATATAAACTGAGTATAACTTCTTTATGTATGTTTATATGAGTATATTTCCATGCACGGTTCTGAACGTCTAGTTCATCCATCACTCCACATTTCTAATGAGTGTTTTATTCACTGTTTTTTTTATACACTGATCAGCAGCAGCAGTTCCAGTTAGACAACTAAGAGAAACATATTCACTAAACTGAGCTCTGAAAATCCAGTATTTGCTCAGAGTTTCATAATCCTGTCAGGATCTTCAGTCTGGATTAGAAACAGGTTGAGTTTGGGTGTGACGTCATGATAAATCCACTAGAGGGAGCCAATCAGCAGCTTAAATGCTGGATCTGAGGCTGTGAGGCTGATCAGTGATTTACAGTCTGCAGTAAAATTACAGATTAAAATATTTTATTAATCTTTGTGGTGTCTCTGGACAGGTCTAGATAATAAAAATAAAAATTAAAGGAGTAATTTATTGTAAAAATAATTAACAGTAAAATATTGTGGAATTAAATACGGAGTAGAGGGTGAATAAGTGTTTCTGCTGGTGGAGCCGCCACGATTCTCTGTGTAACAGTGAGAAAGACACAGTCTCAGATACGTCTCAGCTCCATCCTCTAACCAGCGCTGTTTACTCAGAAACTGAAAACTTCATAAAGCTTTGTCTCGATCGTTCAGTCTGAGACGCTTCATCTGAAAGAGGGTTCTCTGCTCTGCGTCTCTGAAAACCTGTTTATTATTATAATCACACATCCAGCACATGAGCACAGTCACAGTTTGTACAGTTTGGATATTGATGCTCTAATGAAGGTTTTCAGAAGCTCCACCCTGAGATAAAGGCTGGGTTTGGGGTTTAGTGAGGATCTGGACCAGTTCAGCTGCAGAGAGACGGTAGGAGAATGGTTTGTGCTGCTGCTGTGCTGAGTGTGTGGCTCCATGTTAATTAGCTTGTGTATAATTGGATGTTTTTGTAGTTGTTATTGGAAGTTATACAGGTTTTAAGGATCTGACCTAAAGCAGAGTGTTAAGGAGGGTATTTACATTCAGTCGCTGTATCACCATCAGCTGCCGGAGTCCGAGAGAGGACAATTGTCTGTGTTTTCAGCTCAGGTGTCTGTTGGCTGATGTATCAGATCTGGGGATCTGGTGCTTTCTTCTGAGTGTGTTGACTGCCTAGTGATTGGGTATTGGACTTACAAATTGCGAAGAAATTTGAGTAAAATTTGGAATAAATTATTAAGTTCAGTTGCTGTGCACTTACCGAGTGTGTGCATTTGCACGTCTGTGTCAGCAGTTTAAAGTAAGTCAATGCATTCATTAGGAGGGATGTCCAAAAACATTTTAACATAACGGGTTGGTTTCCCAAAAAGAGGTTAAGCATATTCTTGTACTACACAAAAATTGTGATTGAGATTTTTCACTAAAAGTAAAAACTGTGTATGACTAAGATTAATCAGAATGAATAACAGTGAAATGAGTCTTTATAGAACACTCCTGTTTTCAGCAGATTCTTGTTTTTGTCTTTATTTAATTAAACACTTTTAAAAAGAGAAGTTATTCAGGAGTAACAAATAATATTACACACTTCTCACACAATATCTACTCTTTATATTCTCTTTTCACAGATCCAAAAATACTGGTTATTACAGGGATAATCAGCCCACTTATTCACAGGACCAAACCCAAAGACGTATAAAACACAGTCCTCATCTCCCTTACTGTTGGGTTCTCCAGGGTTCCAGAACCTATCAGAGAGAAGGAGAGTATCAGAGTGTTTATCAGAGCAGTGAGGAGTGAGAGTCAGTAACTGCATCATGATCAGAGTTCAGTTCAGGAGTCTCTTACCCAGTGATCAGTTCTGATCCGTCCACCCATTTCCAGACCCCCTCTGTTTCACCGTCACTCAGACCAATCCAAACCACCCGACCTTTTCTCAATGTGTTAATGAAGTCCTGTTGAAGACATGTCATCATTTGAGCATTTAAAATTATTCTATAAGAACCTGCACTCTTCCACCTGTAGGAAACCCGTGAGATCAACAGCACTTAACTGTGCTCTTCTAACTGTGTTCAATTGTGTTCTTCTAATCATATTCTTCTAACTCAGTTCTTCTGACTGGACTCTTCTTCACTGAATTTGTGTTTTAAACACAGTCCACAGTCCGTCTTATTAGCTGCACTGATCATATAGGACACTGTAGTTCTATCATTACAGACAGTAGTCCCTCTATTTCTCTACATAATTTATTATCCTACTTTCACCCTGTTCTTCAATCTTCACAGAAAGTGGATGAGGCTATGATTTCAGTGGTTGTTTTCATTTTGTTCTCAACTAATTACACAATTTATGTCAGTAAAGATTTTTAACTTCTCTTCTTTCATCGAGATCCGATGCGTGATTTACGTTTTCCCAGTGTTTATGATCAGTGGAGCTAAAAAAATGAACAGAGGGAGTAGAAACAAAAAACTGTCAGAAAATGTATGTAGTTTTACAGTGCTTTACAGTTAAATAAACTCTTACTGCTGCGATAAACATTACTAAACAGTTTTATACATCTCTCTCTCTCTCTCACCTGTTCCTCTCTGCTGTTGATGATCACCAGGTCTGATCCTCTCTTTCTGCAGTCGTTTCTGCTCTCAGTCCAGTTCTTCCTCTCAGTAGAGACGTAGTAAAGACTGGAGTTGAAGTAGATCCACCCGTCTCTAACTGCTTTTTCTATGGATGAAACACAAAAGCAATGCATTATGAGAAAACACCTGTGGTCACTTCTGGGTCACAAGTGTTTGATGCTCTTCACAGTAAAACATTTTAACTCTCTTCTCTGGTTTATATGATTACGATTCTGAGAGATGTGAAACAGAGCTGCCAGAAAGAAATGAGACACAAATGTGTGAGTTAACCTGAAAGAACGTACAATTCAGACTTTACAGGTAAGATACAGATTTAATGGAAAGCTGTGATTCTGGTTTCAGTGCAACAACACTGATAAAAGTTTGAACGTAGAAAACTAAAAAAATATCCAAATGAATAAAAAGTGGAAGTGTAGACAAAAAAACAAATTACTGCATCTGAATATGGAACTGAATGCACTTAGACTGTTTTTATATTTGCACTTGATGAACACCTTCAAATAGCTCTTTACGAGTACAACACGTTGTGGCTTAAATGTAACTCCATAGTGTAACGATGTGGAATGATTTAGTGCCACAACTCTGTACCAGTTTAACCTCAAACCAGTGTTAGAATGATGTTCCTAATAAAGTGATTAAAAGCTGCAATTAATCACTAACCCAGTTCAGAAAACCTTCTCGGGAGCCCGTCTCTCTCTGCCTGTAACTGGTCTCTCTCTGCAGTCAGGTTGGTGTTACTGGTCTGTAATTGGTCTCTCTCTGCAGTCAGGTGGTTGAACTGGATCCACAGCACTGTGATGGCAGTCAGCAGGAGAACACACAGCAGACCCAGACCCACTGCAGCCAGTCTGTAGCGTCTGCTTCCTGCAGAGCGACTCTCTATGAGGAAACACAGATACAAGAACTTTACTCATAGAAACAGCAAGTACACTGTTATGGGATAGCATTATGTAAACTGATCATGAAGGGTTGTCTCAGGGAACAGCTTGGGCCCACACCTGTATAAGTGGTGAACCTGAACACTGGTCAGTGTGCTCATGACAAGGTGGTGTAAATTATGGGAGTTGGAGTGAGGTCTAATTGTAGTGCAGATGAATGGGACATTCCATATCTGAAGCTGTTTACAGACATTTAACATTCCTCAGTCCACAGTGTCACGTGTGTGCAGAGAATACATCAAAAAACTGCTGAAGAGCTATAATGCTGTTTTGAGTTTGTTTGGGTGTGATGGAGGGCAACTTGTGTGCCTCTCTACTGCTTCCTGATTATCAGGTCCACAGGGGTGCACGCCTTTCCCCTTACAGAACAAAATAAATAAAGTGTATAATTTAACAAGTTATCAAGTTCACCTTCCTCACACCAACATTTCACTAGTTTCTGACACAAGAAACCCTATTGGCTGAAATTCTTTCTTTTGTAGGCTTTTCTTAAACATGCACTGACACTGACACTGGTGTCTGATACACGTTTCAGCACCACACACACACACACACACACATACACATTCTTACTCCACTACCATACGTGTCACTGCTGTCAAGTACACTTTTATCAGTATGAGATACCTGAGTTTACTGAGAACTTCCCAAGATCCTGTGATTTACTGATATTCTCTACAACACAATACAGTGGTGATCTGATAGCTACAGTGTAGTAATTCTGCTGCTTGTTCTTTATTATCACCAGAAAAACACTTCCTTAAAGAGTAGAGTTTCTACAGAGTTCAGCTCAGCCTTTTACTATTATACAACAAATTTAGTTACAGTACCTGCTTGTTGTGTCTTCAGGATCCTCCTCATGTTGGCGTCCTCCACCTCAGTGTCGGGGTCGAGGCCTCTAACAGCGTCTGAACTCTCATATATAATCACCGTTATCTCGTCTCGATCTGCTCTGTTCAGCTCCTCAAAGTAGATCAGATCCTCATAAACACTCAGAGACATGTCTAATCTCTAAAATACTGAAACACTGAATTACTGCGTCTCTGTAGAAACACTACAGCAGTGCTGCACCGCTCGCCTACTTTAACTACAACAGTGGTTTTAATACAGGAAATGACCACGTACCAAATGCCACAAATCTTCTTCAGACAGTGTGTTTGGGGTGTGAATGCTGTTGAACGCTCATGAACAAAGCTGCTTCAGACACTCATACATTATGTTTTTAATAAAATATAATATAATCTGACTATAACTACTTTATTTATGTTTACATGTTTATATTTCCATGCACGGTTTTGAAAGTCCAGTTCTTCCATCACTCCACATTTCTAATGAGTGTTTTATCCACTGTTTCTCACACTGATCAGCAGCAGCAGTTTGATTCTCTCTCATAGATGAACTGAAGCCATCAACTGTTCCATTCAGAAAACTGAGAGAAACATATTCATTAAACTGAGCTCTGAAAATCCAGCACTGCTGACTCATATTCAGTGATTCATCTAGAGGGCAGTAGATAAGTGTGTTTTCTGTGGAAAAGCTCAATAGTGCTGCTGCTCTTCTTAGTCTGACCAGTACAACCAGTTCCAGCTCTACTTTAGCACTCATGCTAAACTGCACTAAAAGCTACAGACACTCGGCTTCACTTTCAGTGTACAGTTTCTCACAGTGAGATTCACTGAACTGTATTTTATTAAAGTACTGTCACGGCTCTAGACTCTCCTTTCACACTATTGAACTCCATTTCCCAAAAACCCACTGGCGGTGACGTCACCGTCAGCCGCTCACCTTCACCCAATCGCATTACTCTCCCCCGTTCTGAGTCACCTGTGTTCTAAGTTGTTCCGGTTCATAGTAATACTATGTTTTGTATATATAGGGTTCAGTTAGCATCTGTACTTTGCGAGGTATTGTCGTCTCATGTTGCGTTTTTCCAAACCTTTTCCTGTCTGCCCTTTAGTTATGACCTATTTTTCTGTATCACGGATTTTGCCTTTTGTCTTTGCCCTTATCAGACTTATTGCCTTATTGGACTGTCTCTCTGGCTTCGGATCTCGGACTGTTTACCCTACTACGTCTCCTGCATTCGGTGTGAGTGTTGTTTACCTTGTTATCAGGCTGTATAATCCTGTTAACCAATCTGTTAATAAACCAGTCTTTACATTTTACTCGGCAAGCCTCACTCCTGTCTGTCTGTCGTTACAAGTACTCTCACTATTACTCTCACTATACTTAAAGAGAGTTCTCTGCTCTGCGCCTCTGAAAATGTGTTTATTATTATAATCACACATCCAGCACATGAGCACAGTCACAGTTTGTACAGTTTGGATATTGATGCTCTAATGAAGGTTTTCAGAAGCTCCACCCTGAGATAAAGGCTGGGTTTGGGGTTTAGTGAGGACCTGGACCAGTTCAGCTGCAGAGAGATGGTAGGATAATGGTTTCTGCTGCTGCTACTACTGCTGTGCAGAGTGTGTACCTCCATGCTAATTAGCTTGTGTATAATTTGATGCTAATTTATTTGTCATTGGAAGTTATACAGGTTTAAAGGATTTGATCTAAACCAGAGTGCTAAAGAGTGCATTTACATTCAGTAGCTGTATCACCATCAGCAGCTGGAGTCTGAGAGAGGACAATTGACTGTGTGTTGTCAGCACAGCTGTCTCTTGGCTGATGTATTAGAGCTGGGGATCTGGTGCTTTCCTCTAACTGTCTGTTGGCTGCCTTGTGATGCTGCATTGGCTGCAGCTGGAATCGAGCATTGGGAGATTCCATTGGGAGATAAGGGGAGTTCATCTGAATGGTGATTGGGTAATTTGTCCCACAAATTTAGTAGAAACTGGGCTAAAATAAGAAATAAATGATTATGTTCAGTAGCTGTGCATTTAGAACCCCATGGTCCTTCTCTACAGGGACTAGACCTGCTGAGCATTTGCACCTCTGTGTCAGCAGTTTAAAGTAGCTAAATGCATTTATTAGAAGGAATGTACACAAATGTTTGCACCTAATGGGTTGGGTTTCCAGACAGGGATTAAGCCTAGTCTTGTACTACACTGAATATCGAATGGAGATAATAATGTCCCAGAATGAACTGGTGATGGGTCAGGCCTACTGACATCATTAAAGATGTATTATGAATATGATACATAGGTAATATTGGCTTGAGCATGTGAAGCTAGACATTTGCAATGCACTGCAATACCAACAAAACTGGAGCCCACGCCATTTCTGTGCTGATAATGGAAATAATTTTACAAATCATTCTCACACTGCAGAGCCTTAAAGTGACACCAGATTTTACCAGAAAATATTCTGCAGAAACCTTATAGATTTGAAGATAACCGGGTACATAAATATTTTTTTACCCCCCATCTGAAGCTAATAAAATGGTATGTTTTGCCCCCCCCCCCCCCCCCCCCCACACTGAAGCAGATGAAATGGTATACCCACATATGAGGTAGAACTGGGCAGCTTAGTAGTACTACCATTAACAGAGACAGTGATCACCATCTCAGACAAAGGGGGTACTCTGACAGGGGAGGCAGTGATAGCAGCGCATTGCACCGTAATCAGGTGTCACATGGGAGCAAAAGGCACAGTGGTGTCATAAAGTTGTATAAGTGCATGAGGAGTTGAAAAGGTCACATTGTGAGTCCCAACCCAGAATTACTGGGTGACTAGAGGTGCGTAAAACATGAAACACATGGGGCAGAGTAATATCACCAATGTGTACAGGGGCAGTAATGCAATCACATCTAACACCTGACCTGTGACAGAAGAGGCCAGGACAAATAACTTAGCAATAGGCTGAGAGGCTAGAGCAGGTATAACTCATCAGTTATCAAGGAAAGTCCAGAGCCAGTGTCAATAAGTGCATGCTGTTCTGAGCCAAAGAGTGTAATTGAAATGTAGCTAGTTGGAGATGTATCTGCACCTGACTCGGCAACGTTTGGGGGGACCAAGGGGGTTTTGGAAGCTGACATTTGGTCTGCAATGCCAGCTGCTATTAGTTTCCCTGATTATAACCAGATTGAGAATTATCTGAGCCTTGTGGAGTGGAAAAGTGTACTCATCGTGAAGGGGAATAGTGATATGGGCGATGTGGCCTGTCACGTGGTACTGGGGGTGGAGAGGATGAAGAGGGGGTTCTTGTGTGTGTGTATTGTGAATCAGGTGATGGGGAGTGGCCATAGTGGGGCTTAGAGTGTCGTGGTGTGTGTGAGGAGTGGTAAGATGAACGTCGTCTCGCTTTGCCTAACACTCACACAAAGCAATCCAGACTGTTCTCGTACAGAGTTCCACAATGGTGGAACAAACTACCTTCCACTACCAGATCAGGAGAATCTCTCGCTATCTTTAAGAAACTCCTGAAGACAGAGCTCTTCAAAGAGCTCTTACTCTCCTAACACCTCTAACTAACTAACTAATTCTAACCTCATCTCCTTCTTCCTCTTCTCTACTCCTCTATCCCATTATTTCCCTCTGACCTCCTTAAGGCCCTCTCTAAAAGATGTTTTATTTTTAACTTCTATTATTTTGTACTTAACCTCTTCTATTATTTGCACTGCAATATTGTAAGTCGCTTTGGACAAAAGCGTCTGCCAAATGTATTGTAATGTAATGTAATAATGTAAAGATGAGTGTGGATGGCTTTCTGGTGAGGGGGAGCGTACAGAATACCTGTCACGGCGAAACCTGGGAGGGGAGCAGTCTGCCCTTGTAGGTAGCCGGTGATGTGCCTCGTGAGAGCTAGGCATAGACTGACAAAGTCATCTAGGAGTATCAGGGTAGGTGTCATAGGAGGAAACGTGCTGATCATCCTCACAAAAAGTCCAGCTGGGTGTACGAGTGTGGTCCACACAGTCACGCCACTGGAGGTCGGCTCGGTCCCGCTGGCATCCACTTGTGCAGGCATATGCAGCTGTGTTGCAAGATGGGTACGGAGTGTGAGCACAGTCTGGCAGGCCGTGCTGAAAGTCAGACACTTCGTGTGTGAGATGGTGAAGTCTCTTCTCAGTATGTTGTAGATGTGTTTGTTTCAAGGCATGCAGGTCTGTTCTGAGGTCAGCAATAGCAGCTGTTAATTCAGCTAAGGCAGGATGTGAAGTAGCGCCAGATTGTGGAGTTAGTCACAGGAATAACAGGTGTGCGGGCTGCTACTGTCAAAGCTAACTATGCCCACTCACACTGGGTTGCCACCTTTAATGCAGCTTCTAGGGTAACTGCACCATGCTCGTGGATTTTAAGGGAGAGGGCTGCTCATCATCCGCCATTTCACGTTCAGAATAAGAAAAAAACCTTACACACGCAGCACGTAGCTTAAAATCTCGACCAGTCGACAAAAAAAACCTTCATACAACAGAGTCCACCATACCTCAAAAATAGTAAATTGAGCGTTGTTTACTCAACTCTGGGGCTGTGAGTCCATTCGGTCGGCGAAACGGCAGCGAGTCCGGTACCACAACAGAACAGAGGAAGGCTGGATGGTGAAAGTTATCAGAAGCACTTTTATTTGAGTACGACTGGGAGACTACGTTTGGCTGCAGGTTAGAAAGGCTGTGTACACCACACACACTCACTGCTCTCTCTCCTCCGTCTTCACTCTCCTTTCCTCTCACTCTCTCTCTCTTATACACACACCCACAGACATAAACAGCTTTACTCGCCCTCTAGATGCTACAGAGCATCCTATAGTTCTGTGCATGTACAATATAGAACATTTTAACATTTACCTACTACAATTGTTATTTATAGGCACACATGATCGCTGTCTCCTCTTTATATAAATCACCATCTTTTTCTAAATGTGACCCAGCCTAGTATTTCGCCTCTGTAACGCCCACATTTACCCATATAAGGTCCATGCAAATCGCTCACTGAATATTTAAATTTAGGATGTCCCGTTCGTCCTGATCGAGAAAACGGAAGAAGGAAAGAAGTGAAATGTCGAGGAGGAAGAATATGTTGTTTGGTGGGTTTAGCCCACGTGTCTGCAGCAGTTCGGCTACACAAGCCGAACTGTTACAGAAGTTAAAAAAGTGTTGAGATTTAAAAAGCTGATTCAACTGTGCACATTTTCCAAAGGTTATTAACACCTGTGTCATGAACTTGGCACAGCAGACCGACAGGAGTTTAATAGAGCTTTTATTAGCATGCTTGCACTCTAAGCATTTTTAAAACAGTGCCCCTAGCTTCTCCCTCACTCCCCAGGTCCCGCCCACTTCCCAGGTTATCCACTCCTGTCCTATACACAATATCAGTACATCTCCGCCCCCCCACCCCCTTTTTTTACAAAAATAAATTAATCACTTTCTCCATTTTTTTTAACCTGAACAACATATAACAACTATATTGTCTCATAACTGTATAACTGCAACATAACATGCTAAATAGCACTAGAAATAAAACTCCTATAACTAGGACATTGGGGTTGACTGCCCTTTGTCCACAGCAGCATAGGGATTATTCTGCCCAAAACAGCTGCTGTTCCTACAGCTAACATCATGAGTCTCTGTAACAAGCAGGTAAACTTATTTCTCTGCCTCTGGATGTCACAGCCACAGACTGGGGCAAAGCTGGTTTTAAAGTCAGACTTGGGGTGTCCAGAGTAGGAGTCTGATGTGGAGATGGCATCTGGGAATCAGACTGTTCTCATGGCTCAGCAACCACTTCCTCACATCCCCTAGGTGGTTGTTAATTTACTTGTTTATTCCCTTGTCCTGTTTAGTTTATTTTCTGTCAAGTTTATTTTCTCGTTGTTTTACGTGTTTGTTTATGTTTGCTTTGTCTTTTGTTTGTTTCTTGATTGCTTCTTTGTTTATTTGTTATTTATTTAAGAAATTCGGTCTTACCTGCGTTTACGTCCGCCTCCCACCTGAAGTTTGTCACACCTTCTACAGATGTGTGGTGGAGAGCGTTGTGTGCTTCAGCATCAATGTGTGTGAGCAGAAACTACGAGCCACCAAGGAGAATTGTGCTTCTGGAAGAATGGTCAGAAATTCTATAAACACACTCCTAAACCTTGTGCAAAGCCTTCCCAGAAGAGTACAAGCTATTATAGTTGCAAATAAAAGGCCACCATCATATTAAACCCCAAATGATTAAGAATGCGTGCAAAGGCAGACAAGTGAATACTTTTGGCAATATAGTGCACAAATCACGCAATAATGATGATTAATTTACTCATATTCTCAGTTGATTTGGTCATGTGTGTTTGTTGTGTTTCAGATGGTCATGATTTGTTCACATGAGTTCTGCAAAAAAAAGTTGAAACCTACATAGCATGTTTGAGCTCAGTGTGGGTAGGCTTGAGTGACAGCTGTGTGGTTTCTTAGATTCTTAGATTTCTTAGATTTGAAAGACACTCACAAACCACAACTACCCACCAACACTTGCTTTCCCACGCACTTAAACATCAGTTTGCTGTAGAACCTGATGCCCATTTCTGCAGAGTTGGTTAAACTGGGACACAAAAAATTGGGGTGGCAGGATCAAGTGGGGATAATCATGTTGATTCACTCTAACAGCTGAAATACGTGTTTTAATAAAAAATATATTCAAAGAAGACACAATGATTACGGGGTGTTAGAGTGATGTTGGATACATTGGATAACATGAATCTCTACCACACATACAGATGCAATAAATTACTCATTCAATGTGTTCTGATCTTCATCACAACAATAACACAAGTCACCAAAGCAGACAAACACAGACTGCTTAAGCTAATACCACACATTGTTTTGTTAAAAACAACTTGTTAACATTCACAGTGAGGGGGGGAAAGTATGTGAACCTTTGGATTTAATAACTGGTTGATTCTCCTTTGGCAGCAAAAACCTCAACCAAACATTTCCTGTAGTTGCAGATGAGGCCTGCACAACAGTCAGGAGGAATTTTTAAATTCCTCTTCAGAAAACTGTTTCAGTTCAGCTATAATATTCTTGGGATATCTGGTGTGAATCCCTCTCTTGAGGTAATGAGGCCACAGCATCTCAATTGGTTTCAGGAGGTCAGGACTCTTCAGAAGGCGTATTTTCTTCTGTTGAAGCCGCTCGGTTGTTGATTTACTTCTATGTTTTGGGTCGTTGTCCTGTTGCATCGTTCAACTAGAGCTTTGATTCTCTGCCCGAACCCAACATGATGCGAGGACCGACCCGAAATTCCTCAACAAACATTTGTGTTAACTGAATCTAATAAAAATGGTAATTAAAAGGAAAAAACAGAACTAACTCGAACTGTATTGTGTGTTTATAAAACTTAAATGAACTGAAATTACTGATAGAACACCCTCATTTTCGTGATTAATTTATTTATGAGCGCTGTTGTACAGCGGAGTTGTACAGCGGGAGTCAGATACGGCACAGCAGCGGCAGCGCGCGGCACCTCGTGATCCGTGGCGTTTGTTCTCGTTTAAAGCGCTCGCGCTAGCCGCGAAATATAAAACACTGAGAAACTGCAGAATTATGTATGGGATTACAATATGAGCGCAAGGAGATAAAAGAGAAACAGGAGATTCAGTGTGTGAGAACCTTTACCTGTGAGTAGCTCATCCCACAACTCAAATCTCTCTCTCTCTCTCTCTCTCTTTCTCGTTTCTTAGACTGATCTCTCTGATGAGATGTGCGAAAACTAATAAAAACTATCAAGCCCACTCTAAAAACAAATTAAAACTTACTGAACTGTAGGAGAAAATCAAAACAAAATTAAATTAAACTATAATAATAATGAAAAAATGGAATCACGTAGCTCTGGGCGCTAGTGAACTCCTCCGCGTTTGACTCGCAGCACTGTGTGTAGCTGTTCTTAAAAATCATTTTAATGAAATAATAGTTCTATGCTTCTATGTTACAGTGTTAATTAACATAATTCTGATTATATTTCGCTCATTCAAACAGCCCGAAAACAGACAGTTTATGGGGCGGATCGGGTCGGGCTCGGGCTCTTAATGACAGTTCATGGTTCGGGTTGGGTCGGGCTCGGGCAGAATGTGTTCGGGCTGGGTCGGGCCGGATTTTTTGGGCCCGATCTAAGCTCTACATTCAACCTCTGTTAGGCTTCAGTTGGTGGACAGATAAACTTGGAAATTCATTTTCTCGTTGATGCAGCAATCCATCCAGGCCCTGAGACAGCAAAGCAGCCCCAAACCATGATGCCCCCTCCACCATATTTCACAGTTGGGATGAGGTTTTGATGATGATGTGCTGTGCCTTTTTTCTCCACACATAGCATGGAATATTCCTTGCAAACAACTCAATTTTGGTTCCATCTGTCCACAGTATATTTAGACAGTACTGCTGTGGAACATACAGGTGCTCTTTTGCAAACTTCAAACAGCAGCAGCTTCCTCCACGGTGTTCTCCCATGAACTCCATTCTTGTTTAATGTTTTCCTTATTGTAGATTTGTCCACAAAAATCTTAGCATGTGCCATTGGTTTCTGTAAGTCTTTAGCTGACACTCTAGGATTCTTCCTCACCTCATTGATAATTCTGCGCTGTGCTCTTGCAGTCATCTTTACAGGACGACCACGCCTAGAAAGAGTAGCAACAGTGCTGAACTTTCTCCATTTGTAGACCGTCTGTCTTACCGTGGACACGTGAACATCAAGGATTTTAGAGATACTTTTTTAACCCTTTCCAGCTTCAGGCAAGTCAACAATTCTTGAACATAGGCTTCTGAGAGCTTGATCTTTTGTGCGAGGCATGATTCACATCTAGCAATGCTTCTTAAGAACAGCAAACTCAAAACTGGTGAGTGTTTTTTTATAGGACAGGGCAGCTTTAACCAACACATCCAATCTCATCAAATTGATTGGATTTCAGGTTGGCTGACTGCAGGCTTTATTTATCTCTTACAAAAGTCAGTAGCCTAGAGGTTCACATACTTTTTCCACCCTGCACTGTGAATGTTAACATATATGCAAACATATATATTTTGTGTTTCGTGTTTTGTTCACATGAGTTCTGCAAAAACAAAAAAAAAAGAAATTGAAACCTACATAGCATGTTTGAGCTCAGTGTGGGTAGGCTTGAGTGACAGCTGTGTGGTTTCTTAGATTATTTTTAAAAGACACTCTTAAACCACCTCTAACCACCGAAACTTGCTTTCCCACGCACTTATACATCAGTTTGCAGTAGAATCTGATGCCCATTTTTGCAGAGTTGGTAGAATTGGCACACAAAAAATTGGGTTGTGAGGAGCGGTTGGGTGGGGTTCACTCTGACAGCTGTGTTTTAAATAAGGAGTGATGTTGGGGACACAACATTGATCTCTACAAATGTGCCACACAAATAAATGAATGAACATCCTGTTGAACTCAAAATGCTGGTCGACCTGGCTAAAGCGCATGTTTTAGCAAAGCTATATCAAGGCCCTCATGAGCCACTGGAAGAACCTTTGTGCCTAGAAGACCAATCAGCAGACCTTTTTTCCTCTGTGTCTATTAGTCATAGTTCTTAAGAGAGCAAAAGTTCTGAAGAGTCGAAGTTATCATATCCATAAATAACATCTCTTGTAATTAAAAAATAATAATCAAAACTACTAAAAACTACACTGAAAAAATAGCATGTCTTACCTGTCCCCACTCTCTAACTATATAAGTTAAGTTAAGTTGAATAATAATTTTTAAGTCACAATATTTCAGTTGTTAATGTATAAAACACTAATTTCATAAAACATATCAAGCGAACATAAACATCTGCAAAAATTCCCTGTCCACTCTGTTCTCTTGGGGAAACCCTTTAATAAAATATAATTTGAGATTAATGATATCACATCCTTTACATTGTTTTTTAAAGGGACTGAATTACATTGAGGTCACTTAATATTCCTCATTCCTCGTATGACTGACTGAAACTCCATTTATAACCCTTTAGACGAGAATGATGGAGAGACTGGACAGACAGAACAGAAGTTTTTTCAGTGGTGTTTCTGAAGCTCACTTGCTAAGCTAATCTCTAGTACAGATACACTGAGTATCAGGCAGCTGAGCTCAGTACAGCTGTTTCTGTATTGCTAAAGGGGTCGTGCAGAGACCTTTGGAGGGGCAGATGCTCAAAGTCAAAAGGCTGCTCTTAATATCTCATACACTACATATTTATGAGATTACAGTATAATCTTAGTATAACTTCATTATGTCTATGTTTAAATGTTTATATTTTCATGCATGGTTTTGAATGTCCAGTTCATCCATCACTCCACATTTCTAATGAGTGTTTTATCCACTGTTTCTCACACTGATCAGCAGCAGCAGCAGTTTGATTCTCTCTCATAGATGAACTGAAGACATCAACTGTTCCATTCAGAAAACTGAGCTCTGACGTTTAAATAAGCGCTGAAAATCCAGTATTTGCTCAGAGTTTCATAATCCTGTCAGGATCTTCAGTCAGGATTAGAAACAGGTTGAGTTTGGGTGTGACGTCATGATAAATCCACTAGAGGGAGCCAATCAGCAGCTTAATGCTGAGGCTGTGAGGCACTCTAGTGACATAATGCACTCAAGTGCTCTACTGGCTGCATTTTTGAAGGGAAAAAGTGTTGAAAAATGCTAAATAACGATTGGACAGGAATCACCCCTAAAAATATCTGATTGGCTGGAGTTTTGGCACACATTTTACAGCTTTTTTTTTATTAATATTCAGCAGGTTTAAGTTTAGTTTTTACATAAATATCAATAATATGATATTTGAGAATTTAACGTTTTAATGTTTGCAATGAGTAAAAGTCCACTCATTGATTTTCATTCCTCCTTATTTAATTCACTAAAAGTATTAAACATTAATAGAAAACAATTTAATTGCACACTTCTCACTCATTTATCAACTCTCTTAAGGTGCGTTCACATTGTTTTTTTTTACATGCCGCTCTTTCTGCTCTGTTCGTCGCTCTGATGGACGCTGGTCAGTTGTGGTTGTGCTGTGCTGCTGTTGACGCCGTGCGTCGCCTGCTGATAATAGGTAAAGTTTTCTAAAACACGTGACGTCTGCGATTAGTGTTTTGGTGTGTGGTTTAGCTACAGCATTTCTAAACCTGTATCTGTCTCTCAACATCAGAATAAAGCTCCGATTCTGCTCTCCCTCTTTTTCCTCCTTCTTTATCTCTATATGAGTGTAGGGAAAAGTGTTGTACAGTGAGGATGTTCACTAATTGTTAATATCAGTCTCATCCGTGCTTTTTGTTGCTTGGACTACAGTTTTTTTCCTAGTCTCGTTGGTCCATGTCATGCGTTTTCTGCCACTCATGCTGACCCTCATTGGATTCAATTGTTTCTCCAGCGGTAGAGCACTTTGCTTTTTTTGTTTTTAAAGAGAAACTTTATTGATCATTAATATTCATTGCATACATAGAAAAACATTACATGATAGTATATAAACATTTACATAAATCACACAATAATAATGTCATGTTGCCAGTTCATTTTAAAGTATAAAATCAGCTCGGGCCAGGCTAATTCCAGGTTTTCCTCAAAGTGGGAGAGTAGTTCTCTTCATCTGATGTGTATTTGTTCTGGCCCAAGATGAAAAAGTTCTTCAAAATTGTACTGGAACAGTGGATTTTTTGTGCAAAATTGCTCGTTATACCATGTTTCCAGTTCATTTTAAAGTATAAAATCAGCTTGGGCCAGGCTAATTCCAAGTTTTCCTTAAAGTAGAAGACTAGTGCTCTTCAGATCATGTGTATTTGTTCTGGCCCAACATGAAAAAGTTCTTCAAAATCACACTTGAACATCCGCCTCATATTTTTTGAGCGCAATGGCTTTCAAAATATAATTTTATTAAATATATTTATTATAATATATAATTATAAATTCAGTAATTAAAAGAAATATTTTACAATATACAATTAGCTCCGGACAGGATAATGCCAGGTTTTCTTGAAAGTAGGAGGCTAAATCTCTATTTCAGATATTTTTGACTCAGGAAATGAATGAATTACACTAGAACAGCAAATTCATGTTGTAAGTAAAACTGGAGAAAAAAAGTGATGAAAGGTCGTGTATATAAAATTACATTTAATAAGATATTGTATATTTACATTGTTAATAAACAGCTGTACTGCTTTTCTTCATTCTATCTCCTTCAGTGTTGATCTGTGAGGTGTTTAATATAAACAGCGGGTGTTTGTGAACGCTCCCTTTAGTTCACGGTGGTTCAGTGAAGCGGGAGCTGCGAATATCAAACCAACTTCAGCCGGGGAATACGAGGCTGCGAATATCGAGCCAAACGAATCTGGAGCTGCGAATATCAAACCAACTTCAGCCTCGTAGAATCTGGGACAAATGGGACAATAGGCTCAACCTGCCCTGTTTCACCCAACAGCTTCCTAAGTCACTGCCCCTAGTGACCAATTGGAGGCTGTATTGAGAACATTGGAGCCTCTCCATCTGCAGCACCATTGGCCATTGGCCATCCAAGAGTCTCATCCATGTCCCTGGTGGGTAAAATCCTAGAAGAGGGGAGTGTCATGGGGCAAGGCGAGAGGGCTTACCCTGACGCCACAGCCCTGGTCAGGGGTGCCCAGCAAAGCGAAATAGACTGAATAGCCGAACTAGGCTCATTAATAGGCCGGGACTGTTTTACTTTCTGGTTAAAAAACACTGAAGAGCTATTATGCTATTTTAAGTTTGTTTGGGTGTGGTGGAGGGCAACTTGTGTGCCTCTCTACTGCTTCCTGATTATCAGATCCACAGGGGTGCACGCCTTTCCCCTTACAGAACAAAATAAATAAAGTGTATGATTTAATAAGTTATCAAGTTCACCTTCCTCTCACCAACATGTCACTGGTTTTTGACACAAGAAACCCTATTGGCTGGAATTCTTTATTTTGTAGGCTTTTCTTAACCATGCACTGACACTGACACTGGTGTCTGATACACTTGTTCCAGCACCACACACACACACACACACACACACACACACACACACTTACACCACTACCATACATGTGTCACTGCTGTCAATTACACCTTTATCAGTATGAGATACCTGAGTTTACTGAGAACTTCCCAAGAACCTGTGATTTACTGATATTCTCTACAACACAATACAGTGGTGATCTGATAGCTTCAGTGTAGTAATTCTGCTGCTTGTTCTTTATTATCACCAGTAAACACTTCTGTAAAAAGTAGAGTTTCTACAGAGTACAGCTCAGCATTTTACTATTATACAACAAATTTAGTTATAGTACCTGCTTGTTGTGTCTTCAGGATTCTCATCATGTTGGCGTCCTCCACCTCAGTGTCGGGGTCGAGGCCTCTAACAGCGTCTGAACTCTCATATATAACCACCGTTATCTCGTCTCGATCTGCTCTGTTCAGCTCCTCAAAGTAGATCAGATCCTCATAAACACTCAGAGACATGTCTAATCTCTAAAAGACTGAAACACTGAATTACTGCGTCTCTGTAGAAACACTACAGCAGTGCTGCACCTCTCGGCTACTTTAACTACAACAGTGGTTTTAATACAGGAAATGACCACGTACCAAATGCCATCTTCTTCACACAGTGTGTTTGGGGTGTGAATGCTGTTCTCTCGCTCATGAACAAAGCTGCTTCAGACGCTCATACACTGTTATATTTTTAATAAAATATAATATAATCTGACTATAACTACTTTATTTATGTTTACATGTTTATATTTCCATGCATGGTTCTGAAAGTCCAGTTCATCCATCACTCCACATTTCTAATGAGTGTTTTATCCACTGTTTCTCACACTGATCAGCAGCAGCAGTTTGATTCTCTCTCATAGATGAACTGAAGACATCAACTGTTCCATTCAGAAAACTGAGAGAAACATATTCACTAAACCGAGCTCTGAAAAGAAATCCAGCACTGCTGACTCATATTCAGTGATTGAGCTGCTCTTGGTTTCCTCTAGAGGGCAGTAGAGAAGTGTGTGTGCTGTGGAAAAGCTCAATAGTGCTGCTGCTCTTCTCAGTCAGACCAGTGAAAACAGTTCCAGCTCTACTTTAGCACTCATGCTAAACTGCACTAAAAGCTACAGACACTCTGCTTCACTTTAACTCACATTCAGTGTACAGTTTCTCACACTGAGATTTTCTGAAACTGTATTTTATCTGTATTTTATTAAAGTACTCTCACTATTACTGTGGTGTTATTCTCACACAGCTGCTTATTTCAGATTACAGAGACGAGCTGCACAGCTGTGATAAACACAGACTCTCTTAAAGTGTTTATATTAGCACTGTAAATAATATTAAACTAGAATAATATTAAACTAGACTGTACTATATATATTATACCATATCACACATCAAGTCCAGATTGTAGAGTTTTATATACTGGTCTGAGATAAATCATTAAAGAAATCCACAGTTATGATCAGTATTTGCTCAGAGTTTCATAATCCTGTCAGGATCTTCAGTCTGGATTAGAAACAGGTTGAGTTTGGGTGTGATGTCATGATAAATCCACTAGAGGGAGCCAATCAGCAGCTTAAATGCTGGATCTGAGGCTGTGAGGCTGATCAGTGATTTACAGTCTGCAGTAAAATTACAGATTCAAATATTTTATTAATCTTTGTGGTGTCTCTGGACAGGTCTAGATAATAAAAATAAAGGAGTAATTTATTGTAAAAAATAATTAACAGTAAAATATTGTAGCATTAAATACAGAGTAGAGGGTGAATAAGTGTTTCTGCTGGTGGAGCCGCCACGATTCTCTGTGTAACAGTGAGAAAGACACAGTCTCAGATACGTCTCAGCTCCATCCTCTAACCAGCGCTGTTTACTCAGAAACTGAAAACTTCATAAAGCTTTGTCTCGATCGTTCAGTCTGAGCCGCTTCATCTGAAAGAGGGTTCTCTGCTCTGCGTCTCTGAAAACCTGTTTATTATTATAATCACACATCCAGCACATGAGCACAGTTACAGTTTGTACAGTTTGGATATTGATGCTCTAATGAAGGTTTTCAGAAGCTCCACCCTGAGATAAAGGCTGGGTTTGGGGTTTAGTGAGGACCTGGACCAGTTCAGCTGCAGAGAGACGGTAGGAGAATGGTTTGTGCTGCTGCTGTGTACCTTCATGTTAATTAGCTTGTGTATATTTGGATGCTAATTTACTTGTCATAGGAAGTTATACAGGTTTTAAGGGTTTAAACTAAAGCAGAGTAGCTGTATCACCATCAGCAGCCAGAGTTTGATAGAGAACAAGTGGTTGTGTGTTATCAGCACAGGTGTCTGTTGGCTGATGTATCAGAGCTTGGGGATCTGGTGATTTCCTCTAAAAGTGTGTTGGCTGCGTAGTAATGCTGGACTGACTGCAGCTGGAGACGAGCATTGCTAGAGAAAAGGGCAGTTCATCTGAATGGTGATTGGGTAATTTGCCCCACAAATTTAAGATGAAACTCGGGTAAAATAAGAATTAAATTGTTATGTTCAGTAGCTGTGTATTCAGAACACTATTGTCCTTCTCTACGTGGACTAGACCTGCTGAGCATTCGCACATCTGTGTCAGCAGTTTAAAGTAGATAAATGCATTTATTAGAAGGAATGTACAAAAATGTTTGGACCTAATGGGTTATCTCATGTTATGTTTTGTTGTTTTGACATAAAATACTATACCATTAATATTAATGGCAACAAAATGCAATTAAAAAAAAACAGAATCGTTCATGACAAAAAAACATGTAGACAATCAATTATTTATTTATTATTGCTGTATTATTTCAAACTTTATGCCAGTTTATAAAAACGACTTATTTAATGCTATTATAGCAATGGTGAAATCAACAAAATTACCAGACTAGTGAAATCTAGTTCAGACTTCACAACAAATTGTTTATTAGTTTATATGAAAATAAAAAACATTGAATCACATACTAATTATAATAGGACGATCTGATTATAAAAGCATGATCTGATTCTATTAAAATATTAAGGTGAAGCAAGCTGACAAATTTCCATGAAGACTAGATTATTATTATCAGTTTGTTTATAAATTTAGTTTGTTGATCAGCTTTTCTTTTTCCATCACCTTTCTTGCAATAATTTAAAAACGTCAGACGCAAAACACAGCGCTGACCAATAAAGTCCAATAAAGTATTTGATCGGGTATTATTCAGTAAAGTAATGTTTTTACATAGTTTTTTAAAATTCTTTTCGCAGATATTTCATATGTATTCACCACATAACGACCTTCCATTATGACTAAATGGATTGAATTAATATTTATTTTGGTCACAATAACCAAAGTAAAGCCAGTAGAATACCTAAGTGAAGTATCGGATGCGCTGCCGACAGGGGGTTCATCTCGCGGCGGGGCGAATTCAACACAACACCTGTTTTACACTCGAGTTCAGTGATGAGAGCAGCAAATAATTAATGATAATATATTGTAAAAAAATTATTATGGTAACATACTAAAGGGGGTTGGGAAAGCTAACGTTTATAAGATCTGTTTTCAGAACGCTCTCTGAAATATACAGTAACTTTAGTCAGGCTTTAATTTTCTGTGAACATAAATCGGACATTATTCAGACACTAATAATTCCATTTCAACGTTTTCTGACAACAGAAATCAGTACCATGTAATATGAAGTAAGAAGTTCACTTTGTAATATGACCTGTAAATGGATTTATCTAACAAATAAAGAGATGCACAGAAAATGTTGCATTTAGTTTATTTTTTTTTTGCAGTTTACTGTAATTCCACAAATGTTGTAAGTCACTATACATACAGTGATGTACTGCTTTACAGTGGAATCAGTTTACAGCTAATAACCATCTAAAGCTAAAAGAAAGAGTTCATCAAAGCAAATACACTTAAAACAACTTTAAACAATCTAACACCCCAAACTGTAACACTACAAAGTTATCTACTGGTGGAAGAGAAACGCAAATATAAAAGAACACTTTCCCCTTACAAAAAGTCCTAGTTCTCACTGCCTTTATTAAAAAGATAGGGGATAAAAAGCCCTTCAAGAATATTCTGAAATTATTTTATTTAATTGACATACAAAAAAATCTACTTTAAGGCAGAGCAAAGAAAAAGAATAATTCAAACAGAGGAAGGAAAAAGTGTGGCTGTTATTATCACTAGCTGTAGCTGTAGCAGTGAATCCTGAAATACATAAACTCTTCTCAAACAATTTCTACTCTTTATAATCTTTTTTCACAGATCCAAACAAACCAGTTATTACAGGGAAAAGTAGCCCATTTCCTCACAGGATCAGACCCATAGCCGTATACAACACAGTTACTGGAAAAGCCAGGTTCTCCAGTTCCCCAGAACCTATCAGAGAGAAGGAGAGTATCAGAGTGTTTATCAGAGCAGTGAGGAGTGAGAGTCAGTAACTGCATCATGATCAGAGTTCAGTTCAGGAGTCTCTTACCCAGTGATCAGTTCTGAACCGTCCACCCATTTCCAGACCCCCTCTGTTTCAGCGTCACTCAGACCAATCCAAACCCGCTGATCTTTTCTCAATGTGTTAATGAAGACCTGTTGAAGTACAATAACTGCTTACACATTTCCAACAAGCCACCACACACACACACACACTTAATACATGTCATCATTTGAGCATTTAAAATTATTCTATAAGAACCAGCACTCTTCCACCTGTAGGAAACCCGTGAGATCAACAGCACTTAACTGTGCTCTTCTAACTGTGTTCAATTGTGTTCTTCTAATCATATTCTTCTAACTCAGTTCTTCTGACTGGACTCTTCTTCACTGAATTTGTGTATTAAACACAGTCCACAGTCCGTCTTATTAGCTGCACTGATCATATAGGACACTGTAGTTCTATAATTACAGACAGTAGTCCCTCTATTTCTCTACAGAATTTATTATCCTACTTTCACCCTGTTCTTCAATCTTCACAGAAAGTGGATGAGGCTATGATTTCAGTGGTTGTTTTCATTTTGTTCTCAACTAATTACACAATTTATATCAGAGAAGATTTTTTACTTCTCTTCTCAAGCTTTCTTTCATCGAGATCCGATGCGTGATTTACGTTTTCCCAGTGTTTATGATCAGTGGAGATAAAAAAATGAACAGTGGGAGTAGAAACAAAAAACTGTCAGAAAATGTATGTAGTTTTACAGTGCTTTACAGTTAAATAAACTCTTACTGCTGTGATAAACATTACTAAACAGTTTAATACATCTCTCTCTCTCTCTCTCTCTCTCTCTGTCTCTCTCTCTCTCTCTCACCTGTTCTTCTCTGCTGTTGATGATCACCAGGTCTGATCCTCTCTTTCTGCATTCGTTTCTGCTCTCACTCCAGCTCTTCCTCTCAGTAGAGACGTAGTAAAGACTGGAGCTGAAGTAGATCCACCCGTCTCTAACTGCTTTATCTATGGATGAAACACAAAAGCAATGCATTATGAGAAAACACCTGTGGTCACTTCTGGGTCACAAGTGTTTGATGCTTTTCACCGTAAAACATTTTAACTCTTTTCTCTGGTTTATATGATTACGATTCTGAGAGATGTGAAACAGAGCTGCCAGAAAGAAATGAGACACAAACGTGTGAGTTAACCTGAAAGAACGTACAATTCAGACTTTACAGATAAGATACAGATTTAATGAAACACTTAAGATTTAAGGCTGTAATTCTGGTTTCAGTGCAACAACACTGATAAAAGTTTGAACGTAGAAAACTAAAAAAAATTATCCGAATGAATAAAAAGTGGAAGTGTAGACAAAAAGCAAATTACTGCATCTGAATATGGAACTGAATGCACTTAGACTGTTTTTATATTTGCACTTGATGAACACCTTCTAATAGCTCTTTGCAAGTACAACACTTTGTGGCTTAAATGTAACTCCATAGTGTAACGATGTGGAATGATTTAGTGGCACAACTCTGTACCAGTTTAACCTCAAACCAGTGTTAGAATGATGTTCCTAATAAAGTGATTATTGGTGCAATTAATCACTAACCCAGTTCAGAAAACCTTCTTTGGAGCCCGTCTCTCTCTGCAGTCAGGTTGGTGTAACTGGTCTGTAACTGGTCTCTCTCTGCAGTCAGGTTGGTGTAACTGGTCTGTAACTGGTCTCTCTCTGCAGTCAGGTTGGTGTTACTGGTCTGTAACTGGTCTCTCTCTGCAGTCAGGTTGGTGTTACTGGTCTGTAACTGGTCTCTCTCTGCAGTCAGGTTGGTGTAACTGGTCTGTAACTGGTCTCTCTCTGCAGTCAGGTGGTTGAACTGGATCCACAGCACTGTGATGGCAGTCAGCAGGAGAACACACAGTAGACCCAGACCCACTGCAGCCAGTCTGTAGCGTCTGCTTCCTGCAGAGCGACTCTCTATGAGGAAACACAAATACATAAACTTTACTCATAGAAATAATAAGTACACTGAGTTGACAAAAGTCATGGGACAGCAATATGTAAATTGATAATGAAGGGTTGCCTCAGGGAAGAGCTTAGGTACACCCACACTTGTATAAGTTGTAAAGCTGAACACTGATCAGTGTGCTCATGGCAAGGTGAAATTAATTATGGGAGTTGAGATGAAGTCTGATAGTAGTGCAGATGGACGAAAACAACATTCAGTTTCTGAAACTGTATGCAGATATTTAACATTCTTCAGTCCACAGTGTCACGTGTATAAATTAAAAGGTCCAATATAACCACAAAGTCGAGGTGAGGGGAGTCTGGAAAGGACAAGGGATGGATAGAACTGGAGGAGGGACAAGTATGGAATCACATCAGTGTCAAAAGTTATTTTGAACTTCATTTTACTCCTTTTCAAGTGTTTACATTATGTGCATTGCCTGGGGCTGCTCTTTTTGCTCCAGTGAAAGTTTCGCGTCTAAGTGTAGAAAAGGGGGGTTTTGACAGTTTATTGGCGGGGTCAGGGTCATCTCCCTCATCAAATGCTGTTGGCTGATAGCTCCAGGTTTTGTGATAGACGGCTTACTACCAATAGTCTGTTTCAGAAAGTAAAGATGGAGGAGGGTGAAAAAAGGACAACAGTAGAGTTAATTTCTGTGATGGTCAATAAATGAAAGTTCAACGAGACTTTTATTCGAATCCCCTCAAGCGGGACCCTCACAGCCAGGTTTGTGATTCCTGCAACCAACAAAATATGAACCCTCAGCAACCAGGAAGCAGAGTTTCAGTCCAGAAAATCCTGAAAAAAAGGATTCCTTTGGTTTTAATAAAGGTGGCAAGTCTTTTCTGCTATGCTAGCTATTCTACCATGATAATCTTTCCACCAAATGGAAGGTAGGAATAACCTCTGATAATTAAGTGCATTATATAACAGCTGTTCACTTTCTTCAAATCATTAGGTGTGTCTGTCTAATTTGCAAACTGCAGAAGGTTTAATTCTGTTATGTTTTTGCTTGGGGCATCCAAATACCTTGAAACAACCCTGGATGGAGACCGCACTGAGAACATGGGGGCCAGTCAGGTGGTTGAACTGGATCCACAGCACTGTGATTGTAGTCAGCAGGAGAACACACAGCAGACCCAGACCATCTGCAGTCAGCCAGGTTTTGCGGCCCTGCAGCACCATCAGTCTTGGTGGAGATGGGGCTGTTTGAAGGGCAACAACTGCTGCCCCAAGTGCCTGCGCAATGCCATTGGCCACATGTGCAACCATTTTTCTGCCCCCCAACAGCCTCTGTGAACATGTGGCCGCATCCCAGTATGCACAGGAGAGTGGACCAGGACAGGACATTCATTACCTCATCACGTTTGCCTCTAGCTTTCAGCTCCAGAGACCAGACACCAGGCTGAAATCTTAGAAGAGGGTAGTGCAACAGGGAAAAGCGAGAGATTTCACAGTACATATTGGAGTGCATGTGTCCCTCAATGAAATGTAACTCCCCAACAACCGCTGCACTCATGCAGCCCCAGACCATGGCATTCCCACCACCATGCTTGACTGTAGGCTTGAGATACTTATCTTTGTACTCCTTACTTGATTGAAGCCACACATGCTTGAGACCATTTGACCAACCAAATGAATTAATCTTGGTCTCATCCGACCACAGGATATGGTTCCAGTAATCCATGTCCTTTGTTGACATGTATTCAGCAAACTGTTTGCAAGCTTTCTTCTGTACAGACTTCAGAAGAGGTTTTCTTCTGGGGTGACAACCAATTTGATGTACTGTGCAGCGTATGATCTGAGCACTGACAGGCTGAACCCCCACTTCTTCAATCTCTGCAGCAAAGCTGACAGCACTCCTACACACCTATCTTTCAAAGACGACAACATTAGGACATGACACTGAGCATGTGCTTCTTTGGATGACCAACGCGAGGTCTGTTCTGAGTGGACCTTGCTCTTTTAAAATGCTGGATGATTTTGGCCACTGGGCTGCAGCTCAGCTTCAGGTTAGCCTTGGCCATCTTTAGTGCAACAATTTGTCTTTTAAGATCGTCAGAGAGTTCTTTGACATGAGGTGCAATTAAAGGTGATCTTAATCTCTCATGCACGACTACATTTATGAGATCACAACACATAACTTCTTTATGTATGTTTGTGTTTATATTTCCATACACAGTTCTGAACGTCCAGTACATCCATCACTCCACATTTCTAATGAGTGTTTTAGAGACGCTTCATCTGAAAGAGGGTTCTCTGCTCTGCGTCTCTGAAAACGTGTTTATTATTATAATCACACATCCAGCACATGAGCACAGTCACAGTTTGTACAGTTTGGATATTTATGCTCTAATGAAGGTTTTCAGGAGCTCCAGCCTGAGATAAAAGCTGGGTTTGGGGTTTAGTGAGGATCTGGACCAGTTCAGCTGTAGAGAGACGGTAGGAGAATGGTTTGTGCTGCTGCTGTGCTAGAGCTTAGATTCTCTGCCCGAACCCGACCTGACGTGAGGACCGACCCGAAATTCCTCGGGCCGGGTCGGGTCGGGATCCAGAAAATAGTCCGAGATGTAGGCATCTGTTTTCTAATAAAATTTTTATCTTATATAAATCTCTGGTGTGATAATCACAATGTTGCCGAGTAACCAATTATTATTGTTCATGAAAGCGAACGAAATAGCGAAAACTGAAAGTGAAAAAACATTTGTGTTAACTGAATCTAATAAAAACGGTAATTAAATGGAAAAAACAGAACTAACTCGAACTGTATTGTGTGTTTATAAAACTAACTTAAATCAACTGAAAGTACTGATAGAACACCCTCATTTTCGTATTTAATTTACTTATAAGCGCTGTTGTACAGCGGGCGGTGTTGTGCCGATTCTGTTCGCGAAGCGGAGTCGGATTCAGCTGGGAGTCGGATACGGCACAGCAGCGGCAGCGCGCGGCACCTCGTGGTCTGTGGCGTTTGTTCTCGTTTAAAGCGCTCGCGCTAGCCGCAAAATACGACAGAAAACACTGAGAAACTGCAGAATTATGTATGGGATTACAATATGAGCGCAAGGAGATAAAAGAGAAACAGGAGATTCAGTGTGTGAGAAACTTTACCCTAGCTCATACCAGAACTCAAATCTATCTCTCTTTCTCTTTCTCGTTTCTTAGATTGATCTCTCTGATGAGATGTGTGAAAACTAATAAAAACTATCAAGCCCACTCTAAAAACAAATTAAAACTTACTGAACTGTAGGAGAAAAAACAAAACAAAATTAAATTAAACTATAATAAAAATGAAAAAAGTAATCACGCAGCTCTGGGCGCTAGTGAACGCCTCCGCGTTTGACTCGCAGCACTGTGTGTAGCTGTTCTTAAAATCATTTTAATGAAATAATAGTTCTATGCTTCTATGTTACAGTGTTAATTAACATAATTCTGATTATATTTCGCTCATTCAAACAGCCCGAAAACAGACAGTTTATGGGGCGGATCGGGTCGGGCTCGGGCTCATAATGACAGTTCATGGTTCGGGTTGGGTCGGGCTCGGGCAGAACGTGCACTGGCTCGGGCAGGGTCGGGTCGGATTTTTTGGGCCCGATCTAAGCTCTACGACCAACACAGTCCAACACATGAGGACGAGAGCATGCAGCTAACCAGGAACCAGGTGTTTTCCTCACCCAGTCCAGCCTGAGACTCCTGCTAGCTTCAGAATCTCGGACAAACGGGACAATAGGCTCAGCCAAAAGCTTCCTTGGTCACCACCCCTAGTGACCAGAACCGTCACTCCTTCACCTTCAGCTCTGGCTTTCAGCTCCAGACACAAGCAAAGTGAAATAGACTGAATAGCCGAACTGGGCTCATTTATAGGCCTGGACTGTTTCCAGCACCACACACACACTCTTACACCACTACCATACATGTGTCACTGCTGTCAAGTACACTTTTATCAGTATGAGATACCTGAGTTTACTGAGAACTTCCCAAGAACCTGTGATTTACTGATATTCTCTACAACACAATACAGTGGTGATCTGATAGCTACAGTGTAGTAATTCTGCTGCTTGTTCTTTATTATCACCAGAAAACAGTTAAACTTTCTCTAAGAGTTGAGTTTATACAGAGTACAGCTCAGTCTTTTACTATTATACAAAATGTAATTAGTAACGGTACCTGCTTTTTGTGTCTTCAGGATCCTCATCATGTTGGCGTCCTCCACCTCAGTGTCGGGGTCGAGGCCTCTAACAGCATCTGAACTCTCATATATAACCACCGTTATCTCGTCTTGATCTGCTCTGTTCAGCTCCTCAAAGTAGATCAGATCCTCATAAACACTCAGAGACATGTCTAATCTCTAAAAGACTGAAACACTGAATTACTGCGTCTCTGTAGAAACACTACAGCAGTGCTGCACCTCTCGCCTACTTTAACTACAATAGTGCTGTTAAAAAAGGAAGTGTCCAAGTGTCATCAACTCTATACAGTTTCCTGTTTGAGCTGAAGGCTTAAAAAACAGCAGAGCCCACCTGCTCTTTATTAAAGCTGATCTTAATCTCTCATACACGACTACATTTATGAGATTAAAATATAAACTGAGTATAACTTCTTTATGTATGTTTATATGTTTATATTTCCATGCACAGTTCTGAACGTCCAGTTCATCCATCACTCCACATTTCTAATGAGTGTTTTATCAACTGTTTATTTTTTATACACTGATCAGCAGCAGCAGTTTCATCAACTGTTTACGTTTCTCTCAGTTTTCTGAATTATTCACTAAACTGAGCTCTGAAAATCCAGTATTTGCTTAGTTTCATAATCCTGTCAGGATCTTCAGTCTGGATTAGAAACAGGTTGAGTTTGGGTGTGATGTCATGATAAATCCACTAGAGTGAGCCAATCAGCAGCTTAAATGCTGGATCTGAGGCTTTCAGGCTGATCAATGATTTACAGTCTGCAGTAAAATTACAGATTAAAATATTTTATTAATCTTTGTGGTGTCTCTGGACAGGTCTAGATAATAAAAATAAAGGAGTAATTTATTGTAAAAAAAAATAATTAACAGTAAAATATTGTAGAATTAAATACAGATTAGAGGGTGAATAAGGGTTTCTGCTGGTGGAGCCGCCACGATTCTCTGTGTAACAATGAGAAAAACACAGTCTCAGATACGTCTCAGATCCATCCTCTAACCAGTGCTGTTTACTCAGAAACTGAAAACTTCATAAAGCTTTGTCTCGATCGTTCAGTCTGAGACGCTTCATCTGAAAGAGGGTTCTCTGCTCTGCGTCTCTGAAAACCTGTTTATTATTATAATCACACATCCAGCACATGAGCACAGTCACAGTTTGGATATTGATGCACTAATGAAGGTTTTCAGAAGCTCCACCCTGAGATAAAGGCTGGGTTTGGGGTTTAGTGAGGATCTGGACCAGTTCAGCTGTAGAGAGACGGTAGGAGAATGGTTTGTGCTGCTGCTGTGCAGAGTGTGTGTCTCCATGTTAATTAGCTTGTGTATAATTGGATAATTTTACTTGTCACTGGAAGTTATACAGGTTTAAAGGGTTTAAACTAAAGCAGAGCGCTAAAGAGTGCATTTACATTTAGTAGCTGCATCATCATCAGCAGCCAGAGTCAGAGCGAGGCCAGTTGGCTGTGTGTGTGTCAGCACACCTGTCTCTTGGCGGATGTATAAGAGCTGGTGCTGTTTTCTGAGTGTGTTGACTGCCTAGTGATTGTTTTAAAAATGGGGTAAATTTTATTTAATTGTATATTGAGTTATTTTGAAGGAAGTATAAATTAACACTGTTATATAAGCTACGCACAGACTATTTTTCATTGTTTCAAAGAGTCCTTTTGTCAGTGTTGTCCCATTAAAAGATATATTTAAATATCTGCAGAAATGTGAGGAGTGTACTCACTTTCCTGATACACAGTATAAGCTAGGACTATTTCATTTTCACTGCAGCGCCCTCTCAGGTTCAACTGTGCTATAGGTGAGGATGATGTGTCAGCATACTTTGGTACACAGATACATCATAATGTGCAGATCAGTCAATCAATAATTCCACCCCCTGCATCTCACCGCTATCAGAGGCTAACTGCTGCAGCTCTGCCAATCAGCTCTCCCTCCTGCCCCGTCTCTAAACCCATACATCACCCAGTACCCCTCCCAAACGACCCCTTACATTTTTTAGCCTTTTCCAAATTTGAGTCACCTAAAATCAGGGGGTTTAGCCCTGTAAGTTTATTTGGGTGTGGTGGAGGGCAACTTAACTTAATGCAATAAACATTTGAGTTTAGTGAGTCTCTGTGTTTGTGTCTCTGTCTACTACTTCCTGTTTATCAGGTCTAAAGGGGTGCATGCTTATCCCCATACAGTACAAAATAAACAATGCTAATGTATATAATTTAACAAGTTAATAGAGTCTTACTTTCTCACACCCACATTTCACTGGTTTCTGACCTAAGAAGGCCTCTTGGTTGGAAACTTTTCTTTTGTAGGCTTTTCTTAACCAAGCAGTGACACTGGTGTCTGATACACTTGTTCCAGCACCCTGCACACTCTTACACCACTACCATACATAACTGCTGTCAAGTACACTTATCAGTAATCAGTAATTAGTAATGGTACCTGCTTGAGGTGTCTTCAGGATCCTCATTGTGTTGGTGTCCTCCATGTCTGTGTTGGGGTCCTCCATGTCTGTGTTGGGGTCATGACCTCTAACAGCGTCTGCACTCTCGTAGATATCCTCCACCATCTCCACTGTATCTCCTCTGTTCATCTCCTCAGATCCAATCACATCATCATAAACACTCAGAGACATGTCTAATCTCTAAAAGACTGAAACACTGAATTACTGCGTCTCTGTAGAAACACTACAGCAGTGCTGCACCTCTCGCCTACTTTAACTACAATAAAGGAAGTGCCCAAGTGGCTCGTATAGTTTCCTGTGTGAGCTTAAGGTGTGAAAACAGCAGAGCCCACCTGCTCTTTATTAAAGCTGATCTTAATCTCTCATACACTACTGCATTTATGAGATCACAACACATAACTTCTTTATGTATGTTTGTGTTTATATTTCCATGCACAGTTCTGAACGTCCAGTTCATCCATCACTCCACATTTCTAATGAGTGTTTTATCCACTGTTTCTCACACTGATCAGCAGCAGCAGTTTGATTCTCTCTCATAGATGAACTGAAGACATCAACTGTTTAATTCAGAAAACTGAGAGAAACATATTCACTAAACTGAGCTCTGAAAATCCAGTATTTGCTTAGAGTTTCATAATCCTGTCAGGATCTTCAGTCAGGATTAGAAACAGGTTGAGTTTGGGTGTGATGTCATGATAAATCCACTAGAGGGAGCCAATCAGCAGCTTAAATGCTGGATCTGAGAATGTGAGTGCTAAAGAATGCATTTATATTTAGTAACTGCATCACCCTCACAAAATTTGTGATTGAGATTTTTCACTAAAAGTAAAAACTGTGTATCACTAAGATTAATCAGAATGAAAAACAGTGAAATGAGTCTTTATAGAACACTCCTGTTTTCAGCAGATTCTTGTTTTTGTCTTTATTTAATTAAACACTTTTAAAAAGAGAAGTTATTCAGGAGTAGCAAAAAGGTAATATTACACACTTCTCCCACAATATCTACTCTTTATATTCTCTTTTCACACATCCAAAAGAACTGGCTATTACAGGGATAATCAGCCCAGTTATTCACAGGATCAGAACCAATGTCAGTTGTAACACAGTCCTCATTTCCATTACTGTTGGGTTCTCCAGGTCTCCAGAACCTATCAGAGAGAGGAGAGTATCAGAGTGTTTATCAGAGCAGTGAGGAGTGAGAGTCAGTAACTGCATCATGATCAGAGTTCAGTTCAGGAGTCTCTTACCCAGTGATCAGTTCTGATCCGTCCACCCATTTCCAGACCCCCTCTGTTTCAGCGTCACTCAGACCAATCCAAACCCCCTGACCTTTTCTCAATCTGTTAATGAAGACCTGTTGAAGTACAATAACTGCTTACACATTTCCAACAACCCACCTCTCACAAAAATGTTTGCTGTGTCTCCCAGCATAGTCTCAAGAGAATGGAAGAGATAACAGAACCCACGAAGAGCTGGTAGCTGCTCCTTTATCTGAGGAGGACCATGAGGAGCACTGCCAGAGCCCTATAAATGGACAGTGTGGGGCCTCAGGTGGACAGAGTGTGTGGGCAGTTCCTGAATAATAAAGGCATAGATGGCATTAACTGTTCCCCAGACCTCAATCCAACTGAGACCTTCTGGGAATGTACAGTGGTATAAAAAAGTTTGGGCACCCCTGACCATTTTCATGATTTTCCTTTATAAATTATTCAAATGTTCAGATCAGCAACTAGTTAAATATATCATATAGCAGACGAACACCGCGATATTTAAGAAGTGAAATTAAGTTTATAGGATTTACAGAAAGTGTGCAATAGTTATTTAAACAAAAATAGGCAAGTGCATACATTTGGGCACCCTTGTCATTTTATTGATTTGAGTACTTTTATCACTAATTATTGGAACACAAAAATTTGCCCATTGACCCTTGACCTACATAGACAAGTGAATCCAAATATGAGAAAGGCATAAGGTGCCAATTTCAAAGACAAACACTTAAAGCTACACACAGTAAAATATGTAAAATATCATGCTGTAGTGTTGTGTGGTTAGTGCAGGTACTGGAAATCTAGTTAAAGTTGAAGGTCTCATGGATTTCAGTCAATATCAGAAGATTCTTGAGAACCATGTTTAAGAATCAGTGAGAAAGTTGAAGTTAAAGCGCCGGGGCTGGATACTTCAACAAGACAACGACCCTAAACACTGCTCACAATCTACTAAATCATTCATGCAGAGGAACAAGTACAACGTTCTGGAATGATCATCTCAGTCCCGAGACCTGAATATTACTGAAAATCTGTGGTGTGATATATGCTTAGAAACCATCAAACCTGAATGAACTAGAGATGATCAACCAGAAGCCAGACTCTCATTGGAAGCTATATGAAGCGTTTAGAGACTGTTATTTCTGCAAAAGGAGGCTCTACTAAATGTTGATGTAATTTTTTCTGTTGGGGTGCCCAAATTTATACACCTGCCTAATTTTATTTAAAGAATTATTGCACACTTTCTGTAAATCCCATAACATCCATTTCTCTTCTCCAATATCACTGCGTTCTTTTGCTATACGATATAATTAACTTCAATTGCTGATCCAAACAACCAACAATTATATAGGATAATCATAAAAATGATCAGGGCTGCCCAAACTTTTTCATACCACTCTATATATCAGCTCATCTGACGACACCAAGTTGCATCTCGGACTGTCCAGGAGCTCCCTGATTGCCTAAAAAGGACATCACCCAGGACACCATTCATCATCCCATCAGGAGCATGCCCAGATGTTGCTGCGAGTGGATACAGGAGCTTAGGGCCCACACACACTTCTGAGTAACTGTTCACAGAAATTCAGATTTCAGTGGGTTAATGATTTTGGTTTCCATTTACTGTTATGTCATGTTTCTCAACCAATTAAACAATTTATATCAGTAAGAATTTTTTTTCCTACTTCTCGTCTTAACCTTTTTTTCGTTGAGATCCAATGAGTTACCAATTTATATGACGAGTGGAGCAAATAAAATGAACAGTGAGTGTAGAAACAAGGAGGTGGTCATAATATGTAAGTAGTTATACAGTGTTTTACAGGTAAATACACACTTACTCTCTCTCTCTCTCACCTGTTCTTCTCTGCTGTTGATGATCACCAGGTCTGATCCTCTCTTTCTGCAGTCGTTTCTGCTCTCAGTCCAGCTCTTCTCAGTAGAGACGTAGTAAAGACTGGAGTTAAAGTAGATCCACCCGTCTCTAGCTGCTTTATCTATAGATGAAACACATATGGTCACTTCTGGGTCACGACTGCTTTTTAACATTCTTCTCTGGTCTATATGATTACGATTCTGAGAGATGTAATACAGAGCTGCCAAAACTCATAAAGAAATGAGACACAACACAGAGTTAACCTGAAAGAACGTATCTACAATTCAGACTTTACAGGTAAGATACAGATTTAATGGAACATTTTACGGTTGTGATTCTGGTTTCAGAGATGAAAAACATTACTGGTGCAAGAATAACAACGGTAATCCAGTAGATGGAGGACAGAGCAAATCGGTTTAATCATTTTTACAACAGGTTTGACTGTCCTGCTCCTGCTGCCCCCTCCTCCTACCCTTCTGCAGCATCCACCGCCCTGTCACCACCAACGCCACCCCCCTACTCCTCCTCTCTTCCTGCAGCAGTTACCACACCATCATCACCACCACCATCTCCGTCATCGCCACCATCACCCTCACCTCCACCATCTTAATCATCACCACCATCACCCTCACCTCCACCATCTTAATCATCACCACCATCACCCTCACCTCCACCATCTGTCATCACTACCATTACTTTCACCTCCATCTTCATCATGTCCACCATCACCCTCACCTCCACCATCTCCGTCATCACCACCACCATCACCCTGACCTCCACCATCTCCGTCATCGCCACCATCACCCTCACCTCCACCATCTCCGTCATCACCACCACCATCACCTCCATTATCACTGTCATCACCACCACCACCACCCTCACCTCCACCATCTCCGTCATCGCCACCATCACCCTCACCTCCACCATCTTAATCATCACCACCATCACCCTCACCTCCACCACCAGGACCTCCAGCCAATCAGCCATCACCCTCACCTCCACCATCTGTCATCACTACCATTACTTTCACCTCCATCTTCATCATGTCCACCATCACCCTCACCTCCACCATCTCCGTCATCACCACCACCATCACCTCCACTATCACCGTCATCACCACCACCATCACCCTGACCTCCACCATCTCTGTCATCAACAACATAACCCTCAACTCCACCATCCTCCTCATCATCACCACTATCACCCTCACTTCCACCATCTTCATCAACACCACCATCAGCTGGCAGACAAATCAGCTCCCCCAGTTCATCAACCTTTACTGCAGACCAAGTCAGGAGACAGCTGAGGAGACGTCACCTCAGGAAGGCAGCTGGCCCAGACAGAGAGTGCCCCAGAATGCTCAAGGCATGTGCTGTCCAACAGGGTGAGCTCCTCCAACATGTGTTTAACCTGAGTCTGCATCTAGGGAGGGTTCCTGCCACAGGGAAGACAACCTGCCTCACTCCTGTTCCCAAGAAGGCACACCCAAAGGAGCTGAATGACTACAGGCCGACCACTTTAACATTTCACGTGATGAAGACCATGGAGCGACTGCTGCTTCACCACCTCAGACCTCAGGTCCACCATGCTGAGGACCCACTGCATTTTGCGTACTGCGAGAAGGTAGAAGTGGAAGACGCCATCCTCTATTTTCTGCACAGAGCTCACTCTCATCTGGACAAGAGGGGTGGTGCCTCCAGTGCCTTCAACACCATCCAGTCCCTACTACTTAGAGACAAGCTGCTCAAGATGGAGTTGGATAGGCACCTGGTCACCTGGATCACTGACTAACTCAAGTCAAGTCAAGAGGCCTGGGAGACCACAACATCCATCCGTCCGTCCATCCATCCATCCATCCATCCATCTATCTATCCCAGTTCAACCTCAAAACCAGTGTTAGAATGGTGTTCCTAATAAAGTAATTAAAAACTGCAATTAATCACTAACCCAGTTCAAAACACCTTCTCTGGAGCCCATCTCTCTCTGCCTGTAACTGGTCTCTCTCTGCAGTCAGGTTGGAGTTACTGGTCTGTAACTGGTCTCTCTCTGCAGTCAGGTTGGTGTAACTGGTCTGTAACTGGTCTCTCTCTGCAGTCAGGTGGTTGAACTGGATCCACAGCACTGTGCTGGCAGTCAGCAGGAGAACACACAGCAGACCCAGACCCACTGCAGCCAGTCTGTAGCGTCTGCTTCCTGCAGAGCGACTCTCTATGAGGAAAAACAGATACATGAACTTTAATCATAGAAATAATAAGTACACTGAGTTGACAAAAGTCATGGGACAGCAGTATGTAAATTGATCATGAAGGGTTGCCTCAGGGAACAGTTTGGGAATGCCCACACCTGTATAAGTGGTGAAACTGAACACTGCTCAGTGTGCTCATGAAAAGCTGATGTGAATTAGGGGAGTTGGAATGAAGTCTGATGGTAGTGCAGATGAATGTGACATTCCATATCTGAAGCTGTTTACAGACATTTAACACGTGTTTGCAGAGAATACATCATAGACGGCAGTAGGGTTGGCCAGTATCCATTTTATTTATATCGTCATAGCGTATCTCAGATTTTCCATTTCCATTTTACTAGACCTTTTAATGTGCATGTCTGGGAGGGACTGGCGACCAACACACTCAAACACATGAGGACGAGAGCGGCTGGCCAGGAGTCAGGTGTTCGCGTCACCCGGTCCAGCCTGAGACTCTTGCTAGCTTCAGACAAATGGGACAATAGGCTCAACCTGCCCGGTTTCACCCAACAGCTTCCTAAGTCACTGCCCCTAGTGACCAATTGGAGGCTGTATTGAGAACACTGGAGCCTCTCCATGTGCAGCACCATTGGCCATTGGCCATCCAAGAGTCTCATCCATGTCCCTGGTGGGTAAAATCCTAGAAGAGGGGAGTGTCATGGGGCAAGGCGAGAGGGCTCATTCTGACGCCACGGCCCTGGTCAGAGGTGCCCAGCAAAGCGAAATAGACTGAATAGCCGAACTGGGCTCATTTATAGGCCGGGACTGTTTTACTTTCTGGTTAAAAACCGCTGAAGAGCTATAATGCTGTTTTGAGTTTGTTTGGGTGTGGTGGAGGGCAACTTGTGTGCCTCTCTACTGCTTCCTGATTATCAGATCCACAGGGGTGCACGCCTTTCCCCTTACAGAACAAAATAAATAAAGTGTATAATTTAACAAGTTATCAAGTTCATATGGTGGCCGAGAAAGCCCAACGCAGTGCAAATTGAAAAGCGCTGCAAAAGCACAAAACACATCCATCAAAATTACAACACAGGCGCAGCAAATAGAAAAACGCGCTGCAAATACAACCACAACACAACGGAAGTGAGTCACAACACACTTCTTGTTTGCCACTTATTGTCCTTTGTACACATAGTGAAGTCCGAGACCTTACTGAAGACGCAGCTTAGCTGGTACAGCATCTTTTGAGGTCCCCCGGGAAAATTCTGTTGTGTCGTGGTTGTATTTGCAGTGCGTTTTTCTATTTGCAGCGCCTGTGTTGTAATTTTGATGGATGTGTTTTGTGCTTTTGCAGCATTCAATTTGCACTGCATTGGGCTTTCTACGCCACCGTAAGTTCACCTTCCTCACACCAACATTTCACTGGTTTCTGACACAAGAACCCCTATTGGCTGGAATTCTTTCTTTTGTAGACTTTTCTTAACCATGCACTGACACTGACACTGGTGTCTGATACACTTGTTCCAGCACCACTGAACTCTCATATATAATCACCGTTATCTCGTCTCGATCTGCTCTGTTCAGCTCCTCAAAGTAGATCAGATCCTCATAAACACTCAGAGACATGTCTAATCTCTAAAAGACTGAAACACTGAATTACTGCGTCTCTGTGGAAACACTACAGCAGTGCTGCACCGCTCGGCTACTTTAACAACAATAGTGGTTTTAATACAGGAAATGACCACGTACCAAATGCCGTGTTCTTCAGACAGTGTGTTTGGGGTGTGAATGCTGTTCTCACGCTCATGAACAAAGCTGCTTCAGACGCTCATACACTGTTATATTTTTAATAAAATATAATATAATCTGACTATAACTACTTTATTTATGTTTACATGTTTATAGTTCCATGCACGGTTCTGAAAGTCCAGTTCATCCATCACTCCACATTTCTAATGAGTGTTTTATGCACTGTTTCTCACACTGATCAGCAGCAGCAGTTTGATTCTCTCTCATAGATGAACTGAAGTCATCAACTGTTCCATTCAGAAAACTGAGAGAAACATATTCACTAAACCGAGCTCTAAAAAGAAATCCAGCACTGCTGACTGATATTCAGTGATTGAGCTGCTCTTGGTTTCCTCTAGAGGGCAGTAGAGAAGTGTGTGTGCTGTGGAAAAGCTCAATAGTGCTGCTTCTCTTCTCAGTCAGACCAGTGAAAACAGTTCCAGCTCTACTTTAGCACTCATGCTAAACTGCACTAAAAGCTACAGACACTCTGCTTCACTTTAACTCACTTTCAGTGTACAGTTTCTCACACTGAGATTCTCTGAAACTGTATTTTATCTGTTTTATTAAAGTACTCTCACTATTACTGTGGTGTTATTCTCACACAGCTGCTTATTTCAGATTACAGAGACGAGCTGCACAGCTGTGATAAACACAGACTCTCTTAAAGTGTTTATATTAGCACTGTAAATAATATTAAACTAGAATAATATTAAACTAGACTGTACTATATATATTATACCATATCACACATCAAGTCCAGATTGTAGAGTTTTATATACTGGTCTGAGATAAATCATTAAAGAAATCCACAGTTATGATCAGTATTTGCTCAGAGTTTCATAATCCTGTCAGGATCTTCAGTCAGGATTAGAAACAGGTTGATTTTGGATGTGACGTCATGATAAATCCACTAGAGGGAGCCAATCAGCAGCTTAAATGCTGGATCTGAGGCTGTGAGGCTGACAAGTGATTTACAGTCAGTAAAATTACAGATTAAAATATTTTATTAATCTTTGTGGTGTCTCTGGACAGGTCTAGATAATAAAACTAAAGGAGTAATTTATTGTAAAAAAAAAAATTAACAGTAAAATATCGTAGCATTAAATACAGAGTAGAGGGTGAATAAGGGTTTCTGCTGGTGGAGCCGCCACGATTCTCTGTGTAACAGTGAGAAAAACACAGTCTCAGATACGTCTCAGCTCCATCCTCTAACCAGCGCTGTTTACTCAGAAACTGAAAACTTCATAAAGCTTTGTCTCGATCGTTCAGTCTGAGCCGCTTCATCTGAAAGAGGGTTCTCTGCTCTGCGTCTCTGAAAACCTGTTTATTATTATAATCACACATCCAGCACATGAGCACAGTTACAGTTTGTACAGTTTGGATATTGAAGCTCTAATGAAGGTTTTCAGAAGCTCCACCCTGAGATAAAGGCTGGGTTTGGGGTTTAGTGAGGACCTGGACCAGTTCAGCTGCAGAGAGACGGTAGGAGAATGGTTTGTGCTGCTGCTGTGCTGAGTGTGTGACTCCATGTTAATTAGCTTGTGTATAATTGGATGTTTTTGTAGTTGTTATTGGAAGTTATACAGGTTTTAAGGGTCTGACCTAAAGCAGAGTGTTAAGGAGGGTATTTACATTCAGTAGCTGTATCACCATCAGCAGCCAGAGTCCGAGAGAGAACAATTGTCTGTGTTTTCAGCTCAGGTGTCTGTTGGCTGATGTATCAGATCTGGGGATCTGGTGCTTTCTTCTGAGTGTGTTGACTGCCTAGTGATTGGGTAGTTGGACTTACAAATTGCATAGAAATTTGAGTAAAATTTGGAATAAATTATTAAGTTCAGTTGCTGTGCACTTACGGAGTGTGTGCATTTGCACGTCTGTGTCAGCAGTTTAAAGGAACTGAATGCATTCATTAGGAGGGATGTCCAAATACATTTTAACATAACGGGTTGGTTTCCCAAAAAGAGGTTAAGCATATTCTTGTACTGCACAAAATGTGTGATTGAGATTTTTCACTAAAAGTAAAAACTGTGTATGACTAAGATTAATCAGAATGAATAACAGTGAAATGAGTCTTTATAGAACACTCCTGTTTTCAGCAGATTCTTGTTTTTGTCTTTATTTAATTAAACACTTTTAAAAAGAGAAGTTATTCAGGAGTAACAAAAAGGTAATATTACACACTTTTCACACAATATCTACTCTTTATATTCTCTTTTCACAGATCCAAAAGAACTGGCTATTACAGGGATAATCAGCCCAGTTATTCACAGGATCAGACCCATAGCCGCATAAACCACAGTCCTCCTCTCCATAACTGTTGGGTTCTCCAGTTTTCCAGAACCTATCAGAGAGAAGGAGAGTATCAGAGTGTTTATCAGAGCAGTGAGGAGTGAGAGTCAGTAACTGCATCATGATCAGAGTTCAGTTCAGGAGTCTCTTACCCAGTGATCAGTTCTGATCCGTCCACCCATTTCCAGACCCCCTCTGTTTCACCATCACTCAGACCAATCCAAACCCACTGACATTTTCTCCACACGTTAATGAAGTCCTGTTGAAGTACAATAACTGTTTACACATTTCCAACAACCCACCTCTCACCCCTGTGTAAACTATTTTAAAAGAACCAGAACTCTGTTAGGTCAACAGCACTGAATTGTGTTCTTCTAGCTGCGTTCAACTGTGTTCTTCTAAACATATTATTTTAACTTCTGACTGGACTCTTCTTCACTGGATTTGTGAATTAAGCACAGTCCACTCAGAATATTACGATCACCTCCTTGTTTCTACACTCACAGTCCATTTTATTACTGCTGCACTGATCATATAGAACACTGTAATCCTTTTTTAATATATATATACGGGCAAAGTTCTACATTGTCCCCCTCTAGATTTTCAGGAATCCCTATCACACGAAGATAAGCTATCCTCGAATGATTGTCCAAGTGGGCCAGCTTGTCCTGGAGTTCAGCATTGCGGGCTTGTAGAGATTTGCATTCGTTTTCCAGTGTGATTCTGTCACTGTGGTCAGACGCGGCATCCTCTAAAGCTTTAATGCTACCTGCATATGAGACCAAAGTCTGTTTGAGGGAGTCTAGTAAGTCCTGGATTGGTTGTAAGGCTTTGTTCAGCGTGTTTGTGTGGTCTGATACAAGAGATTGTTCCAACCTTTTTAATGCAGGCAAAAAACACATTGGAGGCAAAGTATCAGTATCAGCAGCTCGATCCTCCTCTGTAGCAGTGGCCAAACGGGAACTCTCCGGCCTTTCCAAAGCAGAGGAACATTTCTCCATAGCCGACATAGCATCCTACCGTATAACAGCTTTAGCCAAGAACGTAGTAGTCCTTGAAGTTGTTTTTTCTCTCAAATTATGCAACTTTGTGTAGTCTGGAGCAGCGTTTCTCAACCTTTTTTATATCACGACACCCGTTAAATATATGCGAGATGTCACGGCACCCCAGTTTACGGGGGGGGGGAGGGGGGTGTGGCTGGCGCAGTACTTCAGGTGAGAACGGGGGGGGGGTGGTTGGGGGTGCTGGCGCAGTAATTCAGGTGAGAACGGGGGGGGGGGGCGCTGGCGCAGTACTTCAGTTGAGAACGGGGGGTGTTGCTGGCGGAATATGAAATAAAATAGCGCGTGCATCGTCTGTATTCGAAGACAGATTGCGTCACAGCTGCGCAGTAATACACCGCCTCTGTGGGTCGCATCCTTCAGAGTATGCTGCCTGTGAATTGGGACACACCCCGACACGAGCTGACTCTGGAAAGGAAATATGCACGTGAGGCGCAATATTTTGACGGCACCCCCGATGAAGCCAGACGGCACCCCAGGGTGCCGCGGCACCCTGGTTGAGAAACACTGGTCTGGAGAACTATTGAACCAAACTCCTGCTCGGTGACGGGTAAAAAAGAAAAAGGATGCTTTATTTTAGTAAAGTGAACACAACCCACGGTAGCAGTGTCGACACACGTCCACTCTGGGATCGCCATCACCCCAGGACACTGTTATTTTCAACTTCTTCTCTTCTCAACCTTTCTGTCGTTGAGATCTGATGTGTGATTTATGTGTTCCCAGTGTATATGATCAGTAGAGCTAATAACATTAACAGTGGTGAAACAAGGAACCGTCATAATATTCTGACAGGACTAAGTAGTTATACAGTGTTTTAGAGGTAAATACACTCTTACTGCTGAGATAAAAAGTATTAATCAGTTTAAAACATCTCTCTCTCTCACCTGTTCTTCTCTGCTGTTGATGATCACCAGGTCTGATCCTCTCTTTCTGCAGTCGTTTCTGCTCTCAGTCCAGCTCTTCTCCTCACTAGAGACGTAGTAAAGACTGGAGCTGAAGTAGACCCACCCATCCGTAACTGTTTTATCTGTGGATTAAACACCAAAGCAATGCATTATGAGAAAACACTCTTCACAGTAAAATACTTTTTAACTCTCTTCTCTGGTCTATATGATTACGATTCTGAGAGATGTGAAACAGATCTGCCAGAACTCGTAAAGAAATGGGACACAAACAAGAGTTATCTACAATTCAGACTATACAGTTGTGATTCTGTTTCAGTGCAACAATACTGAAAGTTCTAACGTAGAAAACTGAAAAATTATCTGAATAAATGAAAAGTGCAAGCGTAGACAAAATGCTCATTTCTGTTGCTGAATATGGAACTGAATGCACTATTGACTATTTTTATATTTGCACTTGATGAACACCTTCAAATAAACTATGAGTATGTAAGGGCTGGTGCCCGACCGAGGCATCCTCCGGGGCATCGGAGGGCGCGCCAGGCCAGCCCCGAGGGTTGATTGGCTAATTACCAACACCTGCTTTGAACACCTTATAAGCAGCGCCAATCAGCCACTCGGTGCTTGATCTTTGAAGCTCGTGAGAGCGAATCTATGCCCGTTTTTCGAGCGAGCCTCGGCTCTTTTTCTCTTTTCTTCCCTGCTATTCCTTTGGAGAGAGTATTGTTCAGCACACGCTGGCATACTCCTCCCGCATAAGTATCTTCCTCTATCCCTTTCCTCTCCCTCTCGAGTCTGGTGGAGCTGTGTGCTCTCTCCTGTGTGTGTGTGTGTGTAGCAGCCGCGAGGCGCGGATTGCTCACCTCTCTTTCCCCCCCGCTGTTCCTCCCCTCTCTGGTGGAACAGCATATAATCCACAAACTCCTTAGTTAAGTTTCGTTTCCTTTGGGAGCTCTTTTGTTCTTCACCTCGTCTTATAAGAGGTAGCCGTTAGCTTCCGCAGCGAGTCTTGTTTACATTCTCCCCCTCTCTTTCACTCACGCTAGGCGTGACTTTGTTTTGCACCCGTTTTCGTCCTCCGCCCGTTTTCGTTGCTCCGCCCCTTTCGGCGGAGGCTCTTTAAAGGGCGAATAAAGCGGCCACATTCCAATCTGCTCGCTGGTGCAGCGGTTAGAGCACTGGGCTG
The DNA here is from genome assembly GCF_023375975.1 of Astyanax mexicanus. Lineage (NCBI taxonomy): Eukaryota > Metazoa > Chordata > Actinopteri > Characiformes > Acestrorhamphidae > Astyanax > Astyanax mexicanus. The sequence continues at coordinate 8,927,860 of NC_064432.1, read as the reverse complement.
CCACCGTGACAGCCTGGGTTCGATCCCCGCGTGGAGCTGGATTTAATAATAATAATAATTATATATTTAATATTATTATATAATATTATTATATATCCTATTAATATATATATTAACGATTATATATTAATTCTTCTTATTGTTGTTGTTGTTGTTGTTGTTGTTGTTGTTGTTGTTGTTATTATTATTATTATTATTATTATTATTATTATTATTATTATTATTATTATTATTATTATTATTATTATTATTATTATTATTATTATCCTTTTTTTCTTGGGTTTACCTGCTTCGAGATCTACTGCTCTGCACTTGGATTCTACAACCTTCTGGGCTGGAGAGCTATCGCTCCCCACCCATTACAGAGTACAACACACTGTGGCTTAAATGTAACTCCATAGTGTAAAGATGTGGAATGATTTAGATGTTCAATTCTGTACCAGTTCAACCTCAAACCAGTGTTAGAATGGTGTTCCTAATAAAGTGATTAAAAAGTGCAATTAATCACTAACCCAGTTCAGAACACCTTCTCTGGAGCCCGTCTCTCTCTGCCTGTAACTGGTCTCTCTCTGCAGCCAGGTTGGTGTAACTGGTCTGTAACTGGTCTCTCTCTGCAGTCAGGATGGTGTTACTGGTCTGTAACTGGTCTCTCTCTGCAGTCAGGTTGGTGTTACTGGTCTGTAACTGGTCTCTCTCTGCAGTCAGGTTGGTGTAACTGGTCTGTAACTGGTCTCTCTCTGCAGTCAGGATGGTGTTACTGGTCTGTAACTGGTCTCTCTCTGCAGTCAGGTGGTTGAACTGGATCCACAGCACTGTGATGGCAGTCAGCAGGAGAACACACAGCAGACCCAGACCCACTGCAGCCAGTCTGTAGCGTCTGCTTCCTGCAGAGCGACTCTCTATGAGGAAACACAGATACATGAACTTTACTCATAGAAACAGCAAGTACACTCTTATGGGATAGCATTATGTAAATTGATCATGAAGGGTTGTCTCAAGGAACAGGTTGGGAATGCCCACACCTCTATAAGTTGTGAAAATTAACACTGGTCAGTGTGCTCATGACAAGGTGGTGTGAATTATAGGAGTTGGAGTGAGGTCTAATAGTAGTGCAGATGAATGGGACATTCCATATCTGAAGCTGTTTACAGACATTTAACACGTGTGTGCAGAGAATACATCATAGATGGCAGTAGGGTTGGCCAGTATCCATTTTATTCAAATCGTCATAGCGTATCTCAGATTTTCCATTTTTCCATTTCCATTTTACTAGACCTTTTAATGTGCATGTCTGGGAGGGACTGGCGACCAACACAGTCCAACACATGAGGACGAGAGCAGCTAACCAGGAACCAGGTGTTCGCGTCACCCGGTCCAGCCTGAGACTCTTGCTAGCTTCAGAATCTGGGACAAATGGGACAATAGGCTCAACCTGTGCTGTTTCAGCCAACAGCTTCCTTGGTCACTGCCCCTAGTGACCAATGACTAATTGGAGGCTGTATTTAGAATATTGGAACCTCTCCATGTGCAGCACCATTGGCCATCCAAGAGTCTCATCCATGTCCCTGGTGGGTAAAATCCTAGAAGAGGGGAGTGTCATGGGGCAAGGCGAGAGGGCTTACCCTGACGCCACAGCCCTGGTCAGGGGTGCCCAGCAAAGCGAAATAGACTAAATAGCTGAACTGGGCTCATTTATAGGCCGGGACTGTTTTACTTTCTGGTTAAAAAACGCTGAAGAGCTATATTGCTCTTTTAAGTTTGATTGGGTGTGGTGGAGGGCAACTTGTGTGCCTCTCTACTGCTTCCTGATTATCAGATCCACAGGGGTGCACGCCTTTCCCCTTACAGAACAAAATAAATTAAGTGTATAATTTAATAAGTTATCAAGTTCCTACGGTGGCCGAGAAAGCCCAACGCAGTGCAAATTGAAAAGCGCTGCAAAAGCACAAAACACATCCATCAAAATTACAACACAGGTGCAGCAAATAGAAAAACGCGCTGCAAATACAACCACAACACAATGGAAGTGAGTCACAACACAACGGAATTTTCCCGGGGGATCTTAAAAGATGCTGTACCAGCTGTGTACAAAGGACAATAAGTGGCAAACAAGCTTCTTGTTTGCCACTTATTGTCCTTTGTACATATAGTGAAGTCCGAGACCTTACTGAAGACACAGCTTAGCTGGTACAGCATCTTTTGAGGTCCCCCGGGAAAATTCTGTTGTGTTGTGGTTGTATTTGCAGCGCGTTTTTCTATTTGCAGCGCGTTTTTCTATTTGCAGCGCCTGTGTTGTAATTTTGATGGATGTGTTTTGTGCTTTTGCAGCGCTTTTCAATTTGCACTGCATTGGGCTTTCTCGGCCACCGTAAGTTCACCTTCCTCACACCAACATTTCACTGGTTTCTGACACAAGAAACCCTATTGGCTGGAATTCTTTCTTTTGTAGGCTTTTCTTAACCATGCACTGACACTGACACTGGTGTCTGAAACACTTGTTCCAGCACCACACACACACACACACACTCTTACACCACTACCATACATGTGTCACTGCTGTCAATTACACTTTTATCAGTATGAGATACCTGAGTTTAATGAGAACTTCCCAAGAACCTGTGATTTACTGATATTCTCTACAACACAATACAGTGGTGATCTGAAAGCTACAGTGTAGTAATTCTGCTGCTTGTTCTTTATTATCACCAGAAAACAGTTAAACTTTCTCTAAGCGTTGAGTTTATAAAGAGTACAGCTCAGCCTTTTACTATTATACAAAATTCAATTAGTAACGGTACCTGCTTTTTGTGTCTTCAGGATCCTCCTCATGTTGGCGTCCTCCACCTCAGTGTTGGGGTCGAGGCCTCTAACAGCGTCTGAACTCTCATATATAATCACCGTTATCTCGTCTCGATCTGCTCTGTTCAGCTCCTCAAAGTAGATCAGATCCTCATAAACACTCAGAGACATGTCTAATCTCTAAAAGACTGAAACACTGAATTACTGCGTCTCTGTAGAAACACTACAGCAGTGCTGCACCTCTCGCCTACTTTAACTACAATAGTGCTGTTAATAAAGGAAGTGTCCAAGTGCCATCAACAGTTTCCTGTATATAGCTGTCTGAGCTGAAGGTGTGAAAACAGCAGAGCTCTCCTGCTCTTTATTAAAGCTGATCTTAATCTCTCATACACGACTACATTTATGAGATTAAAATATAAACTGAGTATACCTTCTTTATGTATGTTTATATGTTTATAATTCCATGCACAGTTCTGAACGTCTAGTTCATCTATCACTCCACATTTCTAATGAGTGTTTTATCAACTGTTTTTTTTATACACTGATCAGCAGCAGCAGTTCCATCAACTGTTCCATTCAGAAAACTGAGAGAAACATATTCACTAAACTGAGCTCTGAAAATCCAGTATTTGCTCAGAGTTTCATAATCCTGTCAGGATCTTCAGTCTGGATTATAAACAGGTTGAGTTTGGGTGTGACGTCATGATAAATCCACTAGAGGGAGCCAATCAGCAGCTTAAATTCTGGATCTGAGGCTGTGAGGCTGATGAGTGATTTACAGTCTGCAGTAAAATTACAGATTAAAATATTTTATTAATCTTTGTGGTGTCTCTGGACAGATCTAGATAATAAAATAAAGGAGTAATTTATTGTAAAAATAATTAACAGTAAAATATCGTAGACTTAAATACAGATTAGAGGGTGAATAAGTGTTTCTGCTGGTGGAGCCGCCACGATTCTCTGTGTAACAGTGAGAAAGACACAGTCTCAGATACGTCTCAGCTCCATCCTCTAACCAGCGCTGTTTACTCAGAAACTGAAAACTTCATAAAGCTTTGTCTCGATCGTTCAGTCTGAGACGCTTCATCTGAAAGAGGGTTCTCTGCTCTGCGTCTCTGAAAACCTGTTTATTATTATAATCACACATCCAGCACATGAGCACAGTCACAGTTTGTACAGTTTGGATATTGATGCTCTAATGAAGGTTTTCAGAAGCTCCACCCTGAGATAAAGGCTGGGTTTGGGGTTTAGTGAGGATCTGGACCAGTTCAGCTGCAGAGAGACGGTAGGAGAATGGTTTGTGCTGCTGCTGTGCTGAGTGTGTGACTCCTTGTTAATTAGCTTGTGTATAATTGGATGTTTTTGTAGTTATTATTGGAAGTTATACAGGTTTTAAGGGTCTGACCTAAGTCGCTGTATCACCATCAGCAGCCGGAGTCTGAGAGAGGACAATTGTCTGTGTTTTCAGCTCAGGTGTCTGTTGGCTGATGTATCAGATCTGGGGATCTGGTGCTTTCTTCTGAGTGTGTTGACTGCCTAGTGATTGGGTAGTTGGACTTACAAATTGCGAAGAAATTGGAGTAAAATTTGGAATAAATTATTAAGTTCAGTTGCTGTGCACTTACGGAGTGTTTGCATTTGCACGTCTGTGTCAGCAGTTTAAAGTAAGTCAATGCATTCATTAGGAGGGATGTCCAAAAACATTTTAACATAACGGGTTGGTTTCCCAAAAAGAGGTTAAGCATATTCTTGTACTACACAAAATTTGTGATTGAGATTTTTCACTAAAAGTAAAAACTGTGTATGACTAAGATTAATCAGAATGAATAACAGTGAAATGAGTCTTTATAGAACACTCCTGTTTTCAGCAGATTCTTGTTTTTGTCTTTATTTAATTAAACACTTTTAAAAAGAGAAGTTATTCAGGAGTAACAAAAAGGTAATATTACACACTTCTCACACAATATCTACTCTTTATATTCTCTTTTCACAGATCCAAATCAGCTGATGATAACAGGCATAATCATTCCAGTTATTCACAGGATCAGACCCAAAGCCGTATAAACCACAGTTCTCATCTCCTTTACTGTTGGGTTCTCCAGTTTTCCAGAATCTATCAGAGAGAAGGAGAGTATCAGAGTGTTTATCAGAGCAGTGAGGAGTGAGAGTCAGTAACTGCATCATGATCAGAGTTCAGTTCAGGAGTCTCTTACCCAGTGATCAGTTCTGATCCGTCCACCCATTTCCAGACCCCCTCTGTTTCACCGTCACTCAGACCAATCCAAACCCACTGACCTTTTCTCAATGTGTTAATGAAGACCTGTTGAAGTACAATAACTGTTTACACATTTCCAACAAGCCACCACACACACACATACACACACACACTTAATACATGTCATCATTTGAGCATTTAAAATTATTTTAGAAGAACCAGCACTCTTCCACCTGTAGGAAACCTGTGAGATCAACAGCACTTAACTGTGCTCTTCTAACTGTGTTCAATTGTGTTCTTCTAATCATATTCTTCTAACTCAGTTCTTCTGACTGGACTCTTCTTCACTGAATTTGTGTTTTAAACACAGTCCACAGTCCGTCTTATTAGCTGCACTGATCATATAGGACACTGTAGTTCTATAATTACAGACAGTAGTCCCTCTATTTCTCTACATAATTTATTATCCTACTTTCACCCTGTTCTTCAATCTTCACAGAAAGTGGATGAGGCTATGATTTCAGTGGTTGTTTTCATTTTGTTCTCAACTAATTACACAATTTATATCAGTAAAGATTTTTAACTTCTCTTCTCAACCTTTCTTTCATCGAGATCCGATGCGTGATTTACGTTTTCCCAGTGTTTATGATCAGTGGAGATAAAAAAATGAACAGAGGGAGTAGAAACAAAAAACTGTCAGAAAATGTATGTAGTTTTACAGTGCTTTACAGGTAAATAAACTCTTACTGCTGTGATAAACATTACTAAACAGTTTTAAACATATCTCTCTCTCTCTCTCTCTCTCTCTCTCTATCTCTCTCTATCTCTCTCTCTCACCTGTTCTTCTCTGCTGTTGATGATCACCAGGTCTGATCCTCTCTCTCTGCAGTCGTTTCTGCTCTCAGTCCAGCTCTTCCTCTCAGTAGAGACGTAGTAAAGACTGGAGCTGAAGTAGATCCACCCGTCTCTAACTGCTTTATCTATAGATAAAACACAAAAGCAATGCATTATGAGAAAACACCTGTGGTCACTTCTGGTCACGATTGCTTGATGCTCTTCACAGAAAAATACTTTTTAACTCTCTTCTCTGGTTTATATGATTACGATTCTGAGAGATGTGAAACAGAGCTGCCAGAAAGAAATGAGATGTAACAGATGTAAAAAAAAAAAAAAAAAAAGATTCCTAAAATATTTTATTTGTTTATTATTATTATTTCATTTTATTTCATTTCATATAAATCTGCATCATGATTAGTAGTTCATAGTTTTTGTTCACAAATGTTTAAAAATGTCAAGGCAGAGAAAAAAAAAGAGAAATGTTAAAAACATTTAAAAACGGTGCTGCCCCTTTAAGAGAAGTGCGGGTAAAAAGAGCAGGGTCTCCGTTCCCTCCTTTAGTCTGCGCTGATGGCTGAAGTGAGAGGTACGTAGAGCAACTTGTGAAAAGCAAAACCCACATGAGGTCTAAAATAACGAGTGAAAGTGTTCTGTTTTAGTGTCAATTGATTATAGTAGTGCTGGAAAATATTAAAAATATGTTCTCTGTTGAGCTTGTAGTTGTAAAAGGGGATTTCTGTTGAGTGTTGGGGATGGGTGAAGCTAGTGTATTTGTAGGTCACAGCTAGCTAACTAAAGCACTGATTATATGGTCTAGCTACTGAAATGTTAAGATTTTTGCTCTCTTTATATTATTTTAGGAGTTTTGATGCTGTGTCCTCTCACTAACAAGAAATACTGATCTCTTTTGCAACTCAGGTATGTTGTAATTGTGCGTTACTAGTTTTGGACAGTAGGGGGTAGTGTTTAACTTATAATGTCACCTCTTTGTATAGTGCTTGTTTTATAGACTAGCTGATGCTCTGACTGCATGGTCAGATGTACTAAATATGGCTCCGTATGAGCTTTTATGTATTTTTGGTTTGAATATAACTATTTGGGAATTTGTTTTATTATTTGTTATTTTGAGAAATTTGATTTTTTTTTTTATATATGAACAGAATCACTGATTGTTTGGAAATATTGAAAAATAGTTTTGTTTTCTTTTTTATTTTGCTATATATATGTAAATATGTAAACTGAGTCTGCGCTGATGGCTGAAGTGAGAGGAGTTTTGATGCTGTGTCCTCTCACTAACAAGAAATACTGATCTCTTTTGCAACTCAGAAAAATAAAGAGAAAGAGGTGACAGTTCCGACTCCTGTGACGTTATTGGAACACAACGCAGGGGGGTAGCTGGATCGGCAGTCCAGGGGTGGCGCGGAACCGTTCCAGTTACAGAGACACAAATGTGTGAGTTAACCTGAAAGAACGTACCATTCAGACTTTACAGGTAAGATACAGATTTAATGGAACACTTAAGATTTAAGGCTGTGATTCTGGTTTCAGTGCAACAACACTGATAAAAGTTTGAACGTAGAAAACTAAAAAATGATCGGAATGAATAAAAAGTGCAAGTGTAGACAAAAAAACTAATTACTGCATCTGGATATGGAACTGAATGCACTTAGACTGTTTTTATATTTGCACTTGATGAACACCTTCAAATAGCTCTTTACGAGTACAACACACTGTGGCTTAAATGTAACTCCATAGTGTAACGATGTGGAATGATTTTGTGGCACAACTCTGTACCAGTTTAACCTCAAACCAGTGTTAGAATGATGTTCCTAATAAAATGATTAAAAACGGCAATTAATCACTAACCCAGTTCAGAAAACCTTCTCTGGAGCCCGTCTCTCTCTGCCTGTAACTGGTCTCTCTCTGCAGTCAGGTTGGTGTAACTGGTCTGTAACTGGTCTCTCTCTGCAGTCAGGTTGGTGTTACTGGTCTGTAACTGGTCTCTCTGTGCAGTCAGCTTGGTGTAACTGGTCTGTAACTGGTCTCTCTCTGCAGTCAGGTTGGTGTAACTGGTCTGTAACTGGTCTCTCTCTGCAGTCAGGTTGGTGTAACTGGTCTGTAACTGGTCTCTCTCTGCAGTCAGGTTGGTGTAACTGGTCTGTAACTGGTCTCTCTCTGCAGTCAGGTTGGTGTAACTGGTCTGTAACTGGTCTCTCTCTGCAGTCAGGTTGGTGTAACTGGTCTGTAACTGTTCTCTCTCTGCAGTCAGGTTGGGGTTACTGGTCTGTAACTGGTCTCTCTCTGCAGTCAGGTTGGTGTAACTGGTCTGTAACTGGTCTCTCTCTGCAGTCAGGTTGGTGTTACTGGTCTGTAACTGGTCTCTCTCTGCAGTCAGGTTGGTGTTACTGGTCTGTAACTGGTCTCTCTCTGCAGTCAGGTGGTTGAACTGGATCCACAGCACTGTGATGGCAGTCAGCAGGAGAACACACAGCAGACCCAGACCCACTGCAGCCAGTCTGTAGCGTCTGCTCCCTGCAGAGCGACTCTCTATGAGGAAACACAGATACATGAACTTTACTCATAGAAACAATAAGTACACTGAGTTGACTAAAGTCATGGGACAGCAGTATGTAAATTGATCATGAAGGGTTGTCTCAGGGAACAGTTTGGGAATGCCCACACCTGTATAAGTGGTGAAACTGAACACTGCTCAGTGTGCTCATGACAAGCTGATGTGAATTATGGGAGTTGGAGTGAGGTCTGATGAGGAATGGGATATTCCATATCTGAAGCTGTTTACAGACATTTAACACGTGTGTGCAGAGAATACATCATAGATGGCAGTAGGGTTGGCCAGTATCCATTTTATTTATATCGTCACAGCGTATCTCAGATTTTCCATTTCCATTTTACTAGACCTTTTAATGTGCATGTCTGGGAGGGACTGGCGACCAACACACTCCAACACATGAGGACGAGAGTGGCTGGTCAGGAGTCAGGTGTTCGAGTCACCCGGTCCAGCCTGAGACTCCTGCTAGCTTCAGAATCTGGACGAGGCTGAAGTTGGTTTGATATTCGCAGCTCCAGATTCGTTTGGCTCGATATTCACAGCCTCGTATTCCCCGGCTGAAGTTGGTTTGATATTCGCAGCTCCCGCTTTACTGAACCACCGTGAACTAAAGGGAGCGTTCACAAACACCCGCTGTTTATATTAAACACCTCACAGATCAACACTGAAGGAGATAGAATGAAGAAAAGCAGTACAGCTGTTTATTAACAATGTAAATATACAATATCTTATTAAATGTAATTTTATATACACGACCTTTCATAACTTTTTTTCTCCAGTTTTACTTACAACATGAATTTGCTGTTCTAGTGTAATTCATTCATTTCCTGAGTCAAAAATATCTGAAATAGAGATTTAGCCTCCTACTTTCAAGAAAACCTGGCATTATCCTGTCCGGAGCTAATTGTATATTGTAAAATATTTACAGGATTAGAAACAGGTTGAGTTTGGGTGTGATGTCATGATAAATCCACTAGAGGGAGCCAATCAGCAGCTTAAATGCTGGATCTGAGAATGTGAGTGCTAAAGAATGCATTTATATTTAGTAACTGCATCACCCTCACAAAATTTGTAATTGAGATTTTTCACTAAAAGTAAAAACTGTGTATGACTAAGATTAATCAGAATGAATAACAGTGAAATGAGTCTTTATAGAACACTCCTGTTTTCAGCAGATTCAACTTCTTGTTTTTGTCTTTATTTAATTAAATACTTTTAAAAAGAGAAGTTATTCAGGAGTAACAAAAAGGTAATATTACACACTTCTCACACAATATCTACTCTTTATATTCTCTTTTCACAGATCCAAACAAACTGACGATTACAAGGATAATCATTCCAGTTATTCACAGGATCAGAACTAATGTCAGTTGTAACACAGTCCTCCTCTCCGTAATTGTTGGGTTCTCCAGTTTTCCAGAACCTATCAGAGAGAAGGAGAGTATCAGAGTGTTTATCAGAGCAGTGAGGAGTGAGAGTCAGTAACTGCATCATGATCAGAGTTCAGTTCAGGAGTCTCTTACCCAGTGATCTGTTCTGATCCGTCCACCCATTTCCAGACTCCCTCTGTTTCACCGTCACTCAGACCAATCCAAACCCACTGATCTTTTCTCAATGTGTTAATGAAGACCTGTTGAAGAACAATAACTGCTTACACATTTCCAACAACCCACCTCTCACAAACACACACACACACTTACAACACACGTGATCATTTGAAACTATTCCATAACAAGAACCAGAACTCTTCCACCTGCAGGAAGCCTGTGAGATCAACAGCACTGAACTGTGCTCTTCTTACCTATTCTTACAACTCTGTTCTTCTGACTGGACTCTTCAACTCAATACACTCAGTATATTATGACCAGCTCCTTGTCGCTGTCCACCCACTGATTATATAGGAACACTGTAATTCTATAACAGACTGTAGTCCTTCTGTTTCTCTTCATACTTTATTATACTACCTTGACCTTGTTCTTAAATGATCAGGACCACACAGGATAGACCACCACAGAGCAGCTATTGTTGGTTGGTGGGTCATTTATTCTCAGCATTCTCAGCAGGTGGTGTATGAGGTGTGTGTTGTGTTGAGTTGATATGAAAGGATCAGACGCAGCAGTGCTGCTGGAGTTTTTAAACCCCTTAGTGTTACTTCTGCACTGAAAATAGTTCATCAACCAGAAACAGATGGACTATTCAGGTCTAAGGAGCAGCTGTTTGAGCTGTCCCCACTTGCCTAAAGATTGCCACCATCATCTCGATCCCCAAGAGCTCCGCAGTGGGGGTCTGAATGACTACCGGCCAGTAGCCCTCACTCCGATAGTCACAGAGTGCTTTGAAAGACTGGTTCAGATCCACATCAAAGCCACCATCAACATCACTGTGGATCCACACCAGTACGCATACAGGAAGAACCAATCCACAGAGGATGCCATTTCCTCCGTGGTCCACACTGCCCTCACCCACCTGGAGCAGAAGGATTCCTACGTCCGTGGACTTTACATCTGTTTCAACACAATGATTCCTCAGACCCTGATAACTAAACTCTCCTCACTTGGAATGAGCTCTTCTTCCCTGTGCAACTGGGTCCTAGACTTCCTGACCAACAGGCCGCGGTCTGTGAGGATTCACAACATCTCCTCCCCCACCATAATCCTCAGCACTGGCTCCCCTCAGGGCTGTGTGTTAAGCCCCCTCCTGTTCACACTGCTCACATATGACTGCTCATCTATCCATCCAGGCTGTCATATTGTGAATCTTGCAGACGACACGGCAGTGGTTGGATGTATCATGAACAGAGATGAGTCCAGCTAAAGGCAGGAGGTGGAACACCTGGAGGGTTGGTGCAGAGAGAACAACCTCTGCATGAATGTAAAGAAGACGAAGGAGATGATTGTGGACTTGAGAAGGGGCCAGCATGCCCACCTCCCCCTGCACACTGGAGGATCCGCGGTGGAAGTGGTAGACAGCTACAGGTACTTGGGTGTGCACCTGAGCAGCAACCTCACACTTCCACTCTGGTCAGGAAGGCACATCAGCGGCTCTACTTCCTCAGGAGGCTGAGACGAGCTGGACTCGGGAGCACAGTCCTCACCTCCTTCTATAGATGTGTGGTGGAGAGCGTTGTTCTCCGGCACCAACATGTAGCATGGAAGCTGCTCTGCTGCAGACAGGAAAGCTCTGCAGAGGGTGGTCAAGGCTGCAAAGAGGATTGTTGGAGTCAGCCTCCCCAGCACCATTGACATCTACACCTCCAGATGCAGGAAAAGGGCCACCTGTATGAGGAAGGACCCCACCCACCCAGCACATGCACTTTTTGCCCCTCTCCTATCAGGCTGGAGTCTGCGGAGCATCAAGTGCAAAACAACCAGACTGAGAAACAGCTTCATTCCAGAAGCTGTAAGACTCTTAAACTCCACCTAAACAACACACTGCACTGTCACTTTACGAGGACAATTACTTTTTTAAATAAAAAATTATATTCTCCATCTTAATTGGGACACGTTGTCATTTTACATCATAATAACAAACCCAACTGCACCATTAAGATAAAACTGCTTTGGTGAGGAAGCTGAAGATAAAGGTGATGGACTGGTCAAGTATGTCTCTGGATCTAAACCCAGTTGAGCACCCGTGGGACATCCTCAAACAGACGGAGGAGGAGTACATGGTCTCTAACATACACCAGCTCCATGATGTCATCATGGAGGAGAGAAAGAGAATTCCTGTTTCAACTCTCTCTCTCTCTCTCGCTCACTCTCACCTGTTCTTCTCTGCTGTTGATGATCACCAGGTCTGATCCTCTCTTTCTGCAGTCGTTTCTGCTCTCAGTCCAGATCTTATTCTCAGTAGAGACGTAGTAAAGACTGGAGCTGAAGTAGATCCACCCGTCTCTAACTGCTTTATCTATGGATGAAACACAAAAGCAATGCATTATGAGAAAACACCTGTGGTCACTTCTGGGTCACAAATGTTTGATGCTCTTCACAGTAAAACATTTTAACTCTTTTCTCTGGTTTATATGATTACGATTCTGAGAGATGTGAAACAGAGCTGGCAGAAAGAAATGAGACACAAATGTGTGAGTTAACCTGAAAGAACGTACAATTCAGACTTTACAGGTAAGATACAGATTTAATGGAACACGTAAGAATTAAGGCAAAATACTGCATCTGAATATGGAACTGAATGCACTGTTTTTATATTTGCACTTGATGAACACCTTCAAATAGCTCCTTACGAGTACAACACGTTGTAGCTTTAATGTAACTCCATAGTGTAACAATGTGGAATGATTTAGTGGCACAACTCTGTACCAGTTTAACCTGAAACCAGTGTTAGAATGATGTTCCTAATAAAGTGATTAAGAACTGCAATTAATCACTAACCCAGTTCAGAAAACCTTCTGTGGAGCCCGTCTCTCTCTGCAGTCAGGTTGGTGTTACTGGTCTGTAACTGGTCTCTCTCTGCAGTCAGCTTGGTGTAACTGGTCTGTAACTGGTCTCTCTCTGCAGTCAGGTGGTTGAACTGGATCCACAGCACTGTGATGGCAGTCAGCAGGAGAACACACAGCAGACCCAGACCCACTGCAGCCAGTCTGTAGCGTCTGCTTCCTGCAGAGCGACTCTCTATGAGGAAACACAGATACATGAACTTTACTCATAGAAACAGCAAGTACACTGTTATTGGATAGCATTATGTAAACTGATCATGAAGGGTTGTCTCAGGGAACAGCTTGGGCCCACACCTGTATAAGTGGTGAACCTGAACACTGGTCAGTGTGCTCATGACAAGGTGGTGTAAATTATGGGAGTTGGAGTGAGGTCTAATTGTAGTGCAGATGAATGGGACATTCCATATCTGAAGCTGTTTACAGACATTTAACATTCCTCAGTCCACAGTGTCACGTGTGTGCAGAGAATACATCAAAAAACGCTGCAGAGCTATAATGCTCTTTTAAGTTTGTTTGGGTGTGGTGGAGGGCAACTTGTGTGCCTCTCTACTGCTTCCTGATTATCAGATCCACAGGGGTGCACGCCTTTCCCCTTACAGAAAAAAAATAAATAAACTGTATAATTTAACAAGTTATCAAGTTCACCTTCCTCACACCAACATTTCACTGGTTTCTGACACAAGAAACCCTATTGGCTGAAATTCTTTCTTTTGTAGGCTTTTCTTAACCATGCACTGACACTGATACTGGTGTCTGATACACATGTTTCAGCACCACACACACACACACACATACACACACATACACATTCTTACTCCACTACCATACATGTGTCACTGCTGTCAAGTACACTTTTATCAGTATGAGATACCTGAGTTTACTGAGAACTTCCCAAGAACCTGTGATTTACTGATATTCTCTACAACAGTGGTTCCCAACCTTTTTCTTCAGGGACCCCCCCCCCCCCCCCCAAAAAAAAAAAAATTTATACACTTACGTCTTTTACATTTATTACTTTAATACATTTCAATAATTCACCCTAAAATGAACTTCATTATAACATTGCCTGCTCAAACAATACAGACCAATAAGAAAAACTTTGAAATTAGGCTTTTACATAAACTTAAGAAAATAGGCTATTTGTAAAACACATGTCTCTTCAAAAGTAATATAGGCCTACTTCCATATGAAAGAAGCAACAACAAAGAAAATGAGGAATAACTTATAAAATAAAATAAAAATAAATAAAATAAAAATATTATCAGAAAAACAGAATTTCACTGTTTTTCCTTCTTCACCTATTCATTTACCTATTGGAAACACTTCGGCAGGCAACAACACAAACTGAGTAGGCCTAATAATTTGTAATATTACCACAGTATTAATTTCACTGTTTTTTTTATCTCCTTGTTATTTGACTGTTGTAAACACAACTTAACCCAGGCAACAACACAAAAAATGAGGAACGTATGATATTACCAATTTCAGTTTTTTTTTTTTTTTTATCTCGTTTTCATTTGACTGTAAACACAACCTAAGCCAGGCAACCTAGCTTTTAATGAGAGCTCTGCCACTGTATTTCTTTAGCCAGTGATTCGATGTCTGGCGTGACTTTGGTAACAGCCAAACGAAAGTCGCTGTGCACATCCAGTCTGTTGCGTGCCTTTGTTTTGATGGTGACCAGAGCGCTGAAAGCCGTCTCTGACAGGTACGTTGTGGCGAATGGCAAGATTAATCTGGTGATCGCATGATTAGCAAGCCTAGGAGCGACACCTGGTCCTTTTGCCAAACAAAACTGCTTGAATCCATGCTCATCATAGAACCGCTTGCAGACGGAATTGGACTTTATATCCATGAGCTCATCCTCTGCCTGGAGGTGCTCCACATCATCTTCCTTTGCGAGAAATGGGTCCATCACCCATGCGTCTTTTGAGACAAGTTCATGAATATCCGAAAAGCGAGAGTGCATCTCTTCTTGAAGTCGATCCATGTGGCAGGCGAATTGTGTCGTCAAAGCATCAGGTAACACCCCGTCTGATTGTTGTAGTAACAAAGGAAAATGTTGTAGGTCCCCCTTTTTCAGTTTATTTCTTCTGAACTCCACTTTGCGCACAAACGCATCCACTGTTTCTTTGCACTCAATGACGGTTCCGTCTGCGCCCTGCATACGTTTGTTCGCCTCGTTGTACAGACTGAATATATCAGCAAGATATGCAGTCTTGATTAGAAACTCGTCTTTCATTTCGTCTGCTAATTTCTGGTTGTGAACGGCCAAGAATTCCTGTATTTGGTCTTTCAGTTCCATGAATCGCGTCAGCACTTTCCCCCGGGAAAGCCAGCGAACTTCGGTGTGAAGTAGGAGTGTCTGGTGCGTCTCGTCCTCACACAGCTGTGCAAAGATTCTTCTGTTGACCGGACAAGCTTTTATAAAGTTCACTATTTTGACCACAGTCTTTAATGTTTCGTTCAGGTCTTCGCAGAGATGTTTGCCTGCCAGTGCGTGCCTGTGTACCATGCAGTGAAACACCAAGCAGTGCGGGGCCTTCTCTTTCAAACGGCTATTGAAGCCCTTATTTTTCCCCATCATTGAGGCAGCTCCATCAGTGCAGCATGCCACTATATTTTTGTAGGGTATGTTGTGGCTTGTGATGTACGTGTCAACTGCACTGAAAATATCCTCTCCTCTTGGGGTGGATTTCAGATTGACAGACATAAGAATGTCCTGTTTTACCTCGGTCCCCTCGATGTATTGTGCGTAAACAATGAGGATTGCTTCCTCGGCCACAGTGGTGATTTCATCCAGCTGGATGGAAAAGGGACTGGTCTTCAGTTTTTCGACTAGTGTGTTCTCGACGTTCCCTGCCATTCTGTCGATTCTGTCTTTCACTGTGTTGTTGGACAGTGGAACAATCTTAAATTTGTTAGCCACCTGAGGTCCACACATTCTCTCGGCCATTTTAATGCACGCAGGTTTAATCAGTGTCTCGCCAATGGTGTGTGGCTTTTTGTCTTTGGCAATTAGGAGAGAACATTCAAAAGATGCAATCGTTGCCTGCCTGTGGTCGCTGCCAGCCCTCAACAAGCTGTCTTTAATGTTCTGTGGCCTGTTAGCAACAAGAAGCTCTTTTTTTCTTAGAAAAAACTCCTTCGGTTTTCCCACCGTCTCCGGATGTTTTGTGGTCTGGTGTCGCTTTAACTTGCATGGCTTCAAACTTTCGTTCGCTAGTTTGTCACGGCAAAATATACATTCAGCTCGAACTTTATCCATTGCTTCTATGAATCCATACTCTATAAAACTTTCTTGGTACCCCCTCTTTGACCTTTTCTTTTTGACACATTCCTCCTCTGTCTCTCCTACCTGTGGCGTAGCCATCTTTCCCTCCCTCAGGCCTACTCAGTAAGTCACAATGCAACAGCGCCCGCACGAGAGGGAGTCACGTGGTACGCTCTGTTTCCTGCGAAAACTCATTTTAGTTATCATTTTATTTCTCCGACTCGGAGATGGAGTGCATATAGCGCCAGATTATGATTACTGCATTACTCCAGTGACAGATGCTTTAGCAAACAAGTACGAAGCACTGGAACACCATTAAAAATATAAATATATTATTTGAAACGGAAAAATTTAAAATACACTTAAAACTAAAAACATTATTTGAAAGGGAGGATTATAAAATGCACTTAAAACAAAAAATATATATTATTTGAAAGGGTGAATTATAAAAAACACATAAAACGAATTATATTATTTGAAGGGAGAATTAGAAAATGCGTTTAAAACGAAAAATATTATTTGAAAAGGAGAATTATAAAATGCACTTAAAACTAAAAATATTATTTGAAAGGGGGAATTAGAAAATAGACTTTAAAAAATGTTATTTAAAAGAGAGAATTAGAAAATACACAAATTAAAAACAACGTTTATTATTAGACCAATAGGCATCCACATGCTGCAGCATTTCCCACCACCAGCGGAGTTTCATACAATGTTTTTATTTTTTTTTTTTACATGAGGAATGAATAATAATAACTATAATAATAATACATAATAATAATAACATCGTATGGAGCTCCAGCGGCCTGAAATGCTGCAGTGCGCGGCGTTATTCAGCGCGAAGATTCACAGACTCGATCTTGAAGCTCTTCTCTGGATTACTCCTGGGTGCTGCGGTGGAAGCTTGAATGATGTGCTGAATATTTATTATTATTTTATTGTTATTTTTTTAAATCCTGAAGACATCGCGTATAGAAAGCCATACTGCCTGCTGACCGGAGTCAGAAAGCAGAAATGCTTCTGCCATAGACGAAACCGGCAGCGTCGTCTTATACAACTATTAGTCTTCGTTCAAAAACAGAATAAATGTTTAATGTAGCACTTAAATTTTGTTGCTTCTATGCATATATTTAATTATTTAATAATTTTATAATTAAATGCTTTGTCATTTATTCAACATGGGCTATATATGGTATTAAAATTAAACCCCTCAAAATCAAGAGGTCTTCGCGACCCTCCGTGAATCTTTGGCGACCCATAGGTTGGGAACCACTGCTATAGTGTATCTGTATTTCATACAATATCAGTAGTGCAATAAAAGAGAAGGTGTGTAGTTTGAGAAATGGGACGTAGCTGCCATCTCCTGGTTAAAATATTAATTTATCTGTCCTGTTGTTGAGACGTGGGTCTCTGCAGCTCGGAGTTGTGGGCGTGTCGAAAGGTGGTCGTCTATTGGTCTATTGGAGCTGGTGTGTCAGCGTGGCCGCCATTTTAGAGTCGGCAACCATGCGCCCCCCTGTGGATTTATTTACACTGAGGAAGGAGTTTAATAAACCTATAGACCGTTTCAGATGAATATTCATGAGCGTAGGAAGTGACGTAGCTGTTCCTGGGACACCTCCGTTTAGCGGTAAACAGCGTTCAAAACAGTGGACGTAATTTAATTTAAACCTTCCCTTACACACTGTTCCACAGCCACAATAACTGCTGCAACATGACTGCAAACTTCACCTAATCTGAGAGTCACAAACATTGAAAATCAGGTCATTAAGAAGCAGATTTTCAAATTGTTCTTCAAACAAGTAAACTATGGAGGACCAAAAATTACATAAGTATAAATAAATAAATGCACATATAAATAAATATATAATTAAATAAATGAATAAATAAATAAATGTTGAAATAAAAAAATACATGCATAAATAATTGTATACAATTATTTATGCATGTATTTTTTTATTTCAACATTTATTTATTTATTCATTTATTTATTTACCTATACAATTATTTATTTTTTCATTCATTTATTTTAACATTTCTACATTTATTTATTCATTTATTTCCACATTTCCACATATTTATTCATTTATTTATTTACCTATACAATTATTTATACGTGCATTTATTTATGTATATATTTATTTATTTCAACATTTATATATTTATTAATTCATTTATTTATTTCTACATTTATTGCATTTATTTATTTATACTTATGTCCTTTTTGGTTCTCCATAGTAAATACGCGTGCTTTCGTTTTTCACACTGCTAACCTGCCATGCAGTTACAGTGTCCGCTCACAACTTCTCCCTCCTTCTGAGCTACAAACCATGCAGAGTGCGTGTTGGATAGCGTTTGACTTGCTACAACTTCACCATACACTCTAGTGATGCCTTTTCTTCTATAGGAACAAATATTCCCAACTTTTCCACTAAGAAGGTAATTATATGCGTCCAAAGTGCGGTACGCTTTCACTGCCTCCCTGGTGTAAACACACTCCGTTTCAGCAAGGTAGTGATACACATCTGGGTAGGTCACTTCCCTCTTCAATCCTTATCAAAATGATCAGGAGAAGAGGTTTGATCATTAATTATTCATTTCTGACCATAGCGTGTTTGCTCTGTGTTCTGGAGATTTGCGAAATATGCGTTCGTCATTTTGACAGCTGAATATTTGAAAACAGCTCCACCGCAAGCATCGAAGGAACAGACATGTGCAGTAGCTTTGCTAGTGTTTTCCCTCATCGAAACGGTCTATAATAATCACAACTCTACCAAATTTTCACACGTTTTTTTTTTTTTTTTTTTTTTACAAACAGCAGAGATGTAGTAATGATTCAGGACGCTGTGACACATTACAAATACGTGCTTTCATGCTTAAATAATTTATATTATGCTCTTTAACAAAGACAGACATATGGTATGGCATAGTAATAAGTGCATATATATATATATATATATATATATATATATATATATATATATATATATATATAGAGAGAGAGAGAGAGAGAGAGAGAGAGAGAGATTCTATAGAGTACAGCTCAGTCTTTTACTATTATACAAAATTCAATTAGTAATGGTACCTGCTTTTTGTCTCTTCAGGATCCTCATCATGTTGGCGTCCTCCACCTCAGTGTCAGGGTCGAAGCCTCTGATAGCGTCTGAACTCTCATATATAACCACCGTTATCTCGTCTCGATCTGCTCTGTTCAGCTCCTCAAATCCAACTACATCATCATAAACACTCAGAGACATGTCTAATCTCTAAAAGACTGAAACACTGAATTACTGCGTCTCTGTAGAAACACTACAGCAGTGCTGCACCGCTCACCTACTTTAACTACAAAAGTGGTTTTAATAAAAGGAAGTGCCCAAGTGCCATCAAATATATACAGTTTCCTGTCTGAGCTGAAGGTGAAGCTGATCTTAATCTCTCATACACTACTACATTTATGAGATTACCAAATAATCTGAATAAAATTTCTTTATGTATGTTTACATGTGTTTATATTTCCATGCATGGTTCTGAACATCCAGGTGACTGGAATGGAAAAAACTGGAGGCAATAAGAGGTTCCGTCCCAAGGCTATTAAAGCAGCCCAGGTCAGCAGAGCTTTCCCTATGGTGGAGTTGGCAGGAACTGAAGGACCTCTGCTTGTACATCGGTACTGGACTGATAATGACATTATGGATGCAGCCTCTGGCCAATCCGACCCAACAATTCGGAGAAAGAAAGTTAAGTGAACTTGAGGACTTTATGTCATGTCTTGTCGCCCAACCTTGAACGAAATGCGGGCAGACATGTTGGATTACAACATGTTGACGATGGTAGAGCAAGGAGGGGTCAAGGCAGTGGCAGAGGCACTGGGAGAGATAGATTTGCTGGCAATTGGCCAGCTTCCCAGCCAAGCCAGCAGCAGCAACAAGTCTTCGAAGAAGGAGAAGACTGGACTAACCGATGCTACACCTGTGGAAAATATGAACATTTTGCTTGGAACTGCCAAGATCAGGCCCAGGGCTCCGGAAAGACAACCGACTAGTATGTCAAATGATCTCCCTGGCCAGAAGTAGATGCACCGTCCCATGGAAGGATCTTGGTCCATGGGCTTAACGGGTGGCCAGGGCTAAAGATTGGGTGAACACGGAGTGCCCTGACATGCAGTACAGGGCCTCCACCAGAACATGGAGGCACCCCTTTAATTACCATTTGAGGGCAGAGCCCACTGTGGAGCTTTTTTGGCCAGCTCCACTCATGCAGGCAGCCTCACCAACAGAAGAAGAGGAACAAGACCTAGTTTCACTTCCTCCTCAGCGGTGGGCCACTAGCAAGCATGATGTGGGTCTAATAAAAGATTGTGAACCAGTGTCTATTTCACCAAAGTCTTCCTATAGGACTAGACAAGCTCAGTATCCTTTAAAACCTGAGGCAATCGAAGGCATTGGACCCGTGTTTCCAGCTCTCCTTGAGGCAGGGGTCATAGTGCCATGCCCAGATTCACCAATCCGAACACCAATCTTCCCAGTAACAAAACCCGGCTATCAAAGGCTTATGCACCTGGAATCTATAATCTCACTCAAAATATTTCTAAAATCTATAATCTCACTCAAATTTTTTGTTCATCCTGCCTAATTTCTGCCCAAAACACACACAGACAGACCAAACCACGGTCTGACATACCAGTGGGACACCCCCCACCCACAGAACCAGTTCAACACTGGCAGATAAACTTCATAGAGCTTACACCAGCTGATAGGAAAAAAAGTTTCTCTTGGTCTTGCAGGTGTATGTTCAGCAAATGGATTGAAGCTTTCCCTACAGGTACACAGAATGGAGTAGCAGTAGCCAAGCTTTTCCTACAGGAAACTATCCCAAGATGGGGTCTGCCTTAACGAATCTCAAGCTAAAGTGGCACGACAAACTGGGTTAAATTGGGTTAAGGTATTGCCTTTGGTTTTGAGGTAGAGCAGGACCAAAATCCAAGCCAGAACATGCCTGAGCGCTCTTGAGATTGTTTTTGGCAGACCACCAAATGTAGAGATAGGGCCCCCGCCCCTCGATAATCACCTCCTTGACCACCCACTTGTAACACATTTTGTCGATCTCCACGACACACTCTCTTTTGTGTCTAAACAGGTGGAAGCAGCACTTCCGGAAGGAGCCGACCAGGCTTTCCACGAGATCCCGCCAGGGGAGCTGGGTGCTGGTGAAGGACCACACCAAGTCCTCCTAACCACCCACACGGCGGTAAAGACAGAGGGAAGAGGCACTTGCGTTCACCACACACTCCAAGCAACCTAGTATAGGGACCACACTCGTTTAAGGTATCCTCAAGCCTGACAGGTGTAGGACGAGTGCAATAGGGCGTGCTCGCACTCCAAATAACGAAGGGTCAAGAAAAGGCTAAGGTTACCTGCCCCGAGGTGTGGAAACCAGGGATTCTAGGCAAATCTGTATGGCCTGGATCACTCCCTAAGAAACAACTCCAGCATGCGGATCATCATACTTCTTGCCTGCCTGGGTTCCTCGCTAGGAGCCTGGGAGGCCGCTGAAAAACAGTGCCAAGGGAACAAGGCCTGCAAGGTGACAGTGGTGACGGCAAACGCCGTCCACCCAGACAAACACTGCTTGGTGTCTCATTCATTGCTATCCCATGGATTCCCACCCACCCCCACCTAGATAACACCACAGCTGTTCCACTGATACAGAATAGGTCAGACTGTGAACTGAATCCGGGGCTAGAACATATGTTGAATTTTTCCCAAGAATATTTGCTAACAGGACAGCTGCCCCAATGGTATAGAAGCTTTCAAGCCTCTAAGCCTCATCGCCCGGATTGTCACCCATCGGGACCCAGGATTAATCCAAAGAAGCTACTATGTGCTTGGTTCCTTGTATTTTTAACTGCATTTCAGCAATACTTACACGTTCACTCACTGCTCAGTACCAGCTGTTACAGGTGAATTAAGAAGATGACAGCTTCCTCTCTGTGGAAAGAGGAAGTGAGAGTAGTGGCAGACAGCCTAGGCCCTTTTCTTAGACAGGAAAACAGTTGTTGTTGAACTCAAACTATGTGTTGCGGTAGAAATAGTAAATGTGTTGAGTGCGATTGCAATATAAGGGAAGTCTATGATATATCTCTGAATGCTGATTCATGTTTGTAACCATGAAAGGATGCTGAGGGAAGATATAAAAAAAACTGCTACTCAGCTCACAGAGCTCAGAGCTGGGAATCACAGACCTTTGTATCTCTGTGTATCTAACTCTCAATAAAGCTTGTTACTCATTTCGACATACGACTCAGAGGTTTGATTTTATTCTGTCTATCAACAATTTTCACCACAAGTGTAAATAATATTAAACTAGAATTATATACATACTGTACTATATATACTATATAGAGTTTTATATACTGGTCTAAGCTAGGGTGACCAGATGTCCTCTTTTTCCCGGACATGTCCTACTTTTGAGACCTACAAAAATGTTCCGGGGGGGGATTTCAAAATCGTCCAGGATTTTGTTTGACTGCCCACTGTACAGTGCATTGTGATTAGAATTGCCACGCCGTTCCATTCCACTCCATCCCAGGTTTCTCTGTATCGCAAATTAGTCACGCCCTTCTCCTCAAATCTATCTACTTTGCATTGTGTGTGTGAAGAAGAAAGCGTGGGCTTGCCATTCTACCCCCTAGTGTTTACAAGCGAAAGCACGTGTGTGTCCAATGGTTCTACACCTTTTCTCTGGGTGGTACTTTCAGTGTTGAGCATCAGACCAAGAGAGCAGGCTTGTGACAGAGAAACCGAGGGACAGACTGAGCAGGAATGTGTAGCACATAAACAGGTAGTAACGTTAGTAAAGTAAAGTGTAAAAAATTTAAAAGTAATATTAGCAAAAGGTATGCCCACACTGAATAGGAGTAAAACAGTGTCAAATGCTTTTAAGACATAGTTGCATTGCATGAATTCATAAAGCAGCCCTGTTTGTAGCCTGATACAAATGCATGTTATAGCTGTTTAAAGGAGGAAGTACCTTTAAGCTGAAGAATTAGAACTGAACTGTTATATTAGAGAAATTCAGAAAATACCAAAAAAAAAAAAAAAAAGGTGTCCTCCTTTTCAGAAACCCAAATCTGGTCACCCTAATCTGAGCTAAATCATTAAAGAAATCCACAGTTATGATCAGTATTTGCTCAGAGTTTCATAATCCTGTCAGGATCTTCAGTCAGGATTAGAAACAGGTTGAGTTTGGGTGTGACGTCATGATTAACCCACTAGAGGGAGCCAATCAGCAGCTTAAATTCTGCATCTGAGGCTGTGAGGCTGATCAGTGATTTACAGTCTGCAGTAAAATTACAGATTAAAATATTTTATTAATATTTGTGGTGTCTCTGGACAGGTCTGAAAAAATAAAGGAGTAATTTATTGTAAAAAAATAATTAACAGTAAAATATTGTGGAATTAAATACAGATTAGAGGGTGAATGGTTTGTGCTGCTTCTGTGCTAAATGTGTGTGCCCCCTGTTAATTAGCTTGTGTATAATTGGATGCTAATTTACTTGTTGTTGGAAGTTATACAGGTTTAAAGGGTTTAAACTAAAGCAGAGCGCTAAAGAGTGCATTTACATTCAGTAGCTGCATCATCAGCAGCAGCCGGAGTCAGAGCGAGGCCAGTTGGCTGTGTGTGTGTCAGCACAGCTGTTTCTTGGCTGATGTATAAGAGCTGGTGCTGTTTTCTGAGTGTGTTGACTGCCTAGTGATTGTTTAAAAAAATTGGGTAAAATTTAGAATACATTTTTCTAAATCTACAAGTTCTGTTGTTGTGCACTTAGAGTGTGTGCCTTTGCACGTCTGTGTCAGCAGTTTAAAGTAACTGAATGCATACATTAATGCATTACATTACAATACAGACTCTTTATATTCTCTTTTCACAGATCCAAATCAACTGCTGATTACAGGGATAATCAGCCCAGTTCTTCACAGGATCAGACAAAAAGCCGTAAAAAACACAGTCCTCATTTCCGTGATTATTGGGTTGTCCAAGTCTCCAGAACCTATCAGAGAGAAGGAGAGTATCAGAGTGTTTATCAGAGCAGTGAGGAGTGAGAGTCAGTAACTGCATCATGATCAGAGTTCAGTTCAGGAGTCTCTTACCCAGTGATCAGTTCTGATCCGTCCACCCATTTCCAGACCCCCTCTGTTTCACCGTCACTCAGACCAATCCAAACCCACTGACCTTTTCTCAATGTGTTAATGAAGACCTGTTGAAGTACAATAACTGTTTACACATTTCCAACAACCCAGACGTCTCTCACACACACACACACACACACGATGATTTCAGCATTTTAGACTATTCCATAAGAACCAGAACTGTTCCACAGATTTCTATGATTATTGCACAGATATTTCACTAACAGAAATATTTAAACAATGTAGACCCCCCCCTCTCTCTCTCTCTCTCTCTCTCTCTCTCTCTCTCTCTCACCTGTTCTTCTCTGCTGTTGATGATCACCAGGTCTGATCCTCTCTTTCTGCAGTCGTTTCTGCTCTCAGTCCAGTTCTTCCTCTCAGTAGAGACGTAGTAAAGACTGGAGCTGAAGTAGATCCACCCGTCTCTAACTGCTTTATCTATGGATGAAACACAAAAGCAATGCATTATGAGAAAACACCTGTGGTCACTTCTAGGTCAAGATGTCTTGATGCTCTTCACAGTAAAATACTTTTTAACTCTTTTCTCTGGTTTATATGATTACGACTCTGACAGATGTGAAACAGAGCTGCCAGAAAGAAATGAGACACAAACGTGTGAGTTAACCTGAAAGAACGTACATTTCAGACTTTACAGGTAAGATACAGATTTAATGGAACATTTTACGGTAGTGATGTACGGTTATGGTTTCAGTGCAAACAACACTGATAAAAATTTGGAAGTTTGGAAGATAAAACTGTTAGACTGGTGTTCCTAATAAAGTGATTAAGAAGTGTAAGAATTACTAACCCAGTTCAGAACACCTTCTCGGGAGATCATCTCTCTCTGCCTGTAACTGGTCTCTCTCTGCAGTCAGGTTGGTGTTACTGGTCTGTAACTGGTCTCTCTCTGCAGTCAGGTTGGTGTTACTGGTCTGTAACTGGTCTCTCTCTGCAGTCAGGTTGGTGTAACTGGTCTGTAACTGGTCTCTCTCTGCAGTCAGGTGGTTGAACTGGATCCACAGCACTGTGATGGCAGTCAGCAGGAGAACACACAGCAGACCCAGACCCACTGCAGCCAGTCTGTAGCGTCTGCTTCCTGCAGAGCGACTCTCTATGAGGAAACACAGATACAAGAACTTTACTCATAGAAATAATAAGTACACTGAGTTGACAAAAGTCATGGGACAGCAATATGTAAATTGATAATGAAGGGTTGCCTCAGGGAAGAGCTTAGGTACACCCACACTTGTATAAGTTGTAAAGCTGAACACTGATCAGTGTGCTCATGGCAAGGTGAAATTAATTATGGGAGTTCAGATGAAGTCTGATAGTAGTGCAGATGGACGAAAACAACATTCACTTTCTGAAACTGTATGCAGATATTTAACATTCTTCAGTCCACAGTGTCACGTCGAGGTGAGGGGAGTCTGGAAAGGACAAGGGATGGATAGAACTGGAGGAGGGACAAGTATGGCATCACATCAGTGTCAAAAGTTATTTCGAACTTCATTTTACTCCTTTTCAAGTGTTTTTTTTTTCATCTTGAATTTACAGCTGTCCTTTACATTATGTGCATTGCCTGGGGCTGCTCCTTTTGCTCCAGTGAAAGTTTCGCGTCTAAGTGTAGAAAAGGGGGGGTTTGACAGTTTAGTGGCGGGGTCAGGGTCATCTCCCTCATCATCAAATGCTGTTGGCTGATAGCTCCAGGTTTTGTGATAGACGGCTTACTACCAATAGTCTGTTTCAGAAAGTAAAGATGGAGGAGGGTGAAAAAAGGACAGCAGGAGAGTTAATTTCTGTGATGGTCAATAAATGAAAGTTCAACGAGACTTTTATCAGAATCCCCCTCAAGCGGGACCCTTACAGCCAGGTTTGTGATTCCTGCAACCAACAAAATATGAACCCTCAGCAACCAGGAAGCAGAGTTTCAGTCCAGAAAAATCCAGAAAAAAAAGGATTCCTTTGGTTTTAATAAAGGTGGCATGTCTTTTCTGCTATGCTAGCTATTCTACCGTGATAATCTTTCCACCAAATGGAAGGTAGGAATAACCTCTGATAATTAAGGGCATTATATAACAGCTGTTCACTTTCTTCAAACCATTAGGTGTGTCTGTCTAATTTGCAAACTGCAGAAGGTTTAATTCTGTTATGTTTTTGCTTGGGGCATCCAAATGCCTTGAAACAACCCTGGATGGAGACAGCACTGAGAACATGGGGGACAGTCAGGTGGTTGAACTGGATCCACAGCACTGTGATTGTAGTCAGCAGGAGAACACACAGCAGACCCAGACCATCTGCAGTCAGCCAGGTCTTGCGGCCCTGCAGCACCATCAGTCTTGGTGGAGATAGGGCTGTTTGAAGGGCAACAACTGCTGCCCCAAGTGCCTGCACAATGCCATTGGCCACATGTGCAACCATTTTTCTGCCCCCCAACAGCCCCTGTGAACATGTGGCCGCATCCCAGTAATCACAGGAGAGTGGACCAGGACAGGACATTCATTACCTCATCACATTTGCCTCTAGCTTTCAGCTCCAGAGACCAGACACCAGACTGAAATCTTAGAAGAGGGTAGTGCAACAGGGAAAAGCGAGAGATTTCACAGCACATATTGGAGTGCATGTGTCTCTCAATGAAATGTAACTCCCCAACAACCGCTGCACTCATGCAGCCCCAGACCATGGCATTCCCACCACCATGCTTGACTGTAGGCTTGAGATACTTATTTTTGTACTCCTTACTTGATTGCAGCCACACATGCTTGAGACCATTTGACCAACCAAATGAATTAATCTTGGTCTCATCCGACCACAGGATATGGTTCCAGTAATTCATGTCCTTTGTTGACATGTATTCAGCAAACTGTTTGCAAGCTTTCTTCTGTACAGACTTCAGAAGAGGTTTTCTTCTGGGGTGACAACCAATTTGATGTACTGTGCAGCATAAGATCTGAGCACTGACAGGCTGAACCCCCACTTCTTCAATCTCTGCAGCAAAGCTGACAGCACTCCTACACCTATCTTTCAAAGACGACAACATTAGGACATGACGCTTCTTTGGATGACCAACGCGAGGTCTGTTCTGAGTGGACCTTGCTCTTTTAAAATGCTGGATGATTTTGGCCACTGGGCTGCAGCTCAGCTTCAGGTTAGCCTTGGCCATCTTTAGTGCAACAATTTGTCTTTTAAGATCCTCAGAGAGTTCTTTGCCATGAGGTGCCATGTTGAAACTTTCAGTGACCAGTATGAGAGAGTGTGAGAGCTGTATTACCAAATTGAACACACCTGCTCCCTGTGCACACCTGAGACCTAGTAACACTAATGAGTCGAATGATTTTTTGGAGGGAAAATGACAATTAGTGCTAAATTTGGACATTTCTGGTGTAGTCTCTTAGGGGTGTACTCACTTGTGTTGCCGGTACTTTAGACTTGCTATAGAATGGCTGTATATTGAGTTATTTTGAAGGAAGTATAAATTAACACTGTTATATAAGCTACCCACAGACTATTTTTCATTGTTTCAAAGAGTCCTTTTGTCAGTGTTGTCCCATTAAAAGATATATTTAAATATCTGCAGAAATGTGAGGAGTGTACTCACTTTCCTGATACACAGTATAAGCTAGGACTATTTCATTTTCACTGCAGCGCCCTCTCAGGTTCAACTGTGCTATAGGTGAGGATGATGTGTCAGCATACTTTGGTACACAGATACATCATAATGTGCAGATCAGTCAATCAATAATTCCACCCCCTGCATCTCACCGCTATCAGAGGCAAACTGCTGCAGCTCTGCCAATCAGCTCTTCCTCCTGCCCTGTCTCTAAACCCATACATCACCCAGTACCCCTCCCAAACAACCCCTTACATTTTTTAGCCTTTTCCAAATTTGAGTCACCTAAAATCAGGTGGTTTAGCCCTGTAAGTTTATTTGGGTGTGGTGGAGGGCAACTTAACTTAATGCAATAAACGTACATTTGAGTTTAGTGAGTCTCTGTGTTTGTGTCTCTCTCTACTACTTCCTGTTTATCAGGTCTGAAGGGGTGCATGCTTATCCCCATACAGTACAAAATAAACAATGCTAAAGTATATAATTTAACAAGTTAATAGAGTCTTACTTTCTAACACCCACATTTCACTGGCTTCTGACCTAAGAAGGCCTCTTGGTTGGAAACTTTTCTTTTGTAGGCTTTTCTTAACCAAGCAGTAACACTGGTGTCCGATACACTTCCTCCAGCATCACACACTCTTAGACCACTACCATACATGTGTAACTGCTGTCAAGTACACTTATCAGTAATCAGTAATTAGTAATGGTACCTGCTTGTTGTGTCTTCAGGATCCTCATTGTGTTGGTGTCCTCCATCTCTGTGTTGGGGTCATGACCTCTAACAGCATCTGCACTCTCGTAGATATCCTCCACCATCTCCACTTTATCTCCTCTGTTCATCTCCTCAGATCCAATCACATCATCATAAACACTCAGAGACATGTCTAATCTCTAAAAGACTGAAACACTGAATTACTGCGTCTCTGTAGAAACACTACAGCAGTGCTGCACCTCTCGGCTACTTTAACTACAATAAAGGGAGTGCCCAAGTGTCATCAACAATGTACAGTTTCCTGTATATAGCTGTCTGAGCTGAAGGTGTGAAAACAGCAGAGCTCTCCTGCTCTTTATTAAAGCTGATCTTATTCTCTCATACACGACTACATTTATGAGATTACAATATAATCTGAGTATAACTTCTTTATGTATGTTTATATGTGTATATTCCATGCACAGTTCTGAAAGTACAGTACATGCATCTCTCAACATTTCTAATGAGTGTTTTATCCACTGTTTCTCACACTGATCAGCAGCAGCAGTTTGATTCTCTCTCATAGATGAACTGAAGACATCAACTGTTCCATTCAGAAAACTGAGAGAAACATATTCACTAAACTGAGCTCTGAAAATCCAGTATTTGCTCAGAGTTTCATAATCCTGTCAGGATCTTCAGTCTGGATTAGAAACAGGTTGAGTTTGGGTGTGACGTCATGATAAATCCACTAGAGGGAGCCAATCAGCAGCTTAATGCTGAGGCTGTGAGGCACTCTAGTGACATAATGCACTCAAGTGCTCTACTGGCTGCATTTTTGAAGGGAAAAAGTGTTGAAAAATGCTAAATAACGACTGGACAGGAATCACCCCTAAAAATATCTGATTGGCTGGAGTTTTGGCACAAATTTTACAGCTTTTTAAAAAAAATATTCAGCAGGTTTAAGTTTAGTTTTTACATAAATATCAATAATATGATATTTGAGAATTTAACGTTTTAATGTTTGCAATGAGTAAAAGTCCACTTATTGATTTTCATTCCTCCTTATTTAATTCACTAAAAGTATGAAAAATTAATAGAAAACAATTTAATTGCACGCTTCTCACTCATTTATCAACTCTCTTAAGGTGCGTTCACATTGGTTTTTTTTTACTCTGCTTTCTGCTCTGTTCGTCGCTCTGATGGACGCTGGCCAGTTGTGGTTGTGCTGTGCTGCTGTTGACGTCGTGCGTCGCCTGCGTTAGAGCACTTTGCTTTTTTTGTTTTTAAAGAGAAACTTTATTGATCATTAATATTCATTGCATACATAGAAAAACATTACATGATAATATATAAACATTTACATAAATCACACAATAATACAAAAAATCAACAAATAAAAATACTAAATATACTTACTTCCTAAAATTGTAAAAAGTCCCATGCATTGCTTTTATTATTTTGACAGTCCAATGTCCTTCTCCTTTTTAATTCTGAAATAATATGTTTAAAAACACAATCACTGGACACGAATTGCTGGTCAATTGTCATTCTGCAGCGAGTTTTCCACAGTTTACTTTTTGCAAAACATGTGACCAACCAAGTGATGTCTTTCTGATGTTAAGAGTATGTTTTGAAATATCCCATAGGCTACAGATTTAAAATTAATAGAGATGCTAATTGTTTGTAATTTTTCCCACACATCTTTAGATCTATAACACACCACAAGAAAGTGTTCTAGAGTTTCATCCTCTTGACATTGAGGCATTGGGCATTTTACTGTTTTTACAACAACAACAAAAACTCCACTTTACAACCGACCTAACTGGCAGCCTTCTGAGATCAGCCAATTTATTAGTCTCTTAATTTTTCAGAGAGGTTTTTACTAAAAATGTTTTAATCCGATTTCCGATATCCAATTAATATTTAAAGATTTATGTTTATTTATAAAAATTAAAGTACAATATTTTACAGATTATGAGAAAGCTTTTTTCCCCAATTAGAGATATTACCCACCCATTCAGCTTGCCTATGGATGCCACTTTCGATTATTTTACATGCAGCGATTTTTGTTTTGATACCCAAATCTACTGCACCTAGACCACCAAGAAAATAATTTCTCCTTTAGTAACGTCTCTTGTCGTACTCCAGACAAAGTTACAGCAAATTGTATTTATTTTTTTAACCCAAAATTCGTTTAAAGGAAAAATACAGGACAGAAAATACATTTTAGTTTTAATCAGAAATATTTTGGTTTTAAATCTTAAATTACGCGCCTTAAGGTGCTTACACACTGCACGCGGTAGGAGCGGCGCGGTACGCTGACCCCCATAGGATTCAATAGTGTCTAGAGCGGTAGAGCGGTGCGTCGCTGCCGCGGAGCAGAGCGGAAAGCGGCGCGTTTCCCCGCCCATAACCACGCCTCCACCGCGCTACCGCTTACCGCGGGCAAAGTTCAACATGGTTCAACTTTGACCTCGCGGCAAGCGGTACCGCGGTGAGAACGCGTGACGTGAACTCACGCGACCAGGTACATTTTGTAGTCCAAACAAGCAAAAAGCATGGGCGAGCGACTGATTTTAACTGTTAGCGAATTCCCTGAGCTGTACAACACGTCCCTGCATACATACAGAGATACCAGGAGAAAGGATCTTATATGGCAGCACATCTCCTCTTTATTTGGTTATCCAGATATTTTTGGCTAGAGTTACTAAATTTGGTGGTCAGTGTGGTCCACTAGCTAACTGCCAGTATCAGAACCAGAGCCCATTTTTCTGTAAAGCTGCTTTGTGACAACAATTTTTAAACCATATGCTATATTTTGTTCTTAACATTCATTGCACAGTCCAAATGAAAAGCTTATGTTTATTAACCTATGCTTTAATACTACTGTATATGATTACTGAGTATATGTTTATAGGTTCTGAGCTGTATCCAAAGTGGCATACTATAGCCTATACAACACAATATAAAAACAAAAAGTAACTGGTTGCAATTTACAATGTAATATAACATAAATAGCTTAAATATAATAATATTAATAATAATAACAATAATAATAATAATAATAATAATAATAATAATAATAATAATAATAATAATAATTAAATACAAAATTAATCCGGTGTTTATTTTAATACTGATGATACACTCTATGGCTTAAACCAAACACATGAGCTCCTATGTCATTTTAGCAAGATTCACCACGACATTGTACACTATACTGCACTTGATAGCAACACTTGATGCTGTTAATGATATATTTTGGCTAAAATGAATAAATTCAATAAATTGCAATTATCTGATATTGTATTAAGATGTTACTGTAATAATAAAGTGAGACATAGTGTTCATACTTATCATTTTATTGGTATATATACACAACATTTATTATTATTTTTTATTTTTTTTATTTGTTAGATGTGGGGAAATGTAAGGCAGCCTGGAAAGCACTGCGGGACAGATATTTAAAAGAAAGGAGGCTCCTCAGGGAGAAGAAGAGTGGAGCTGGTGCAGAAGAGAAAAGTCGCTGGTGTTATTTCACAGTCATGAGCTTCTTGGAGCTTCATGTTAGAGAAAGAGCTACAAGTTCCAACATGTCACTGTCCGAGCCTCCATCACTGTCAAAGCCTCCATCAATGTCAGAGCCCCCATCCATGTCCGAGCCCCCATCCATGTCCGAGCCCCCATCAGTGTCTGAACCCCCATCAGTGTCTGAGCCCCACACCAAACCCTTTCCCAGTCCCTTCATGAGCCCACACCCCAAACCTTTTCCCAGTCCCTGTCATCAACATTGTCCAAGCCCCCCTGTCAGTCCTCATCCCAGTCTTTGTCACAGTCTGATCCCCCATGCCAGTTCACTCTGCAGGCTACCCCAGAAGTGGAAATGGGGGGTCCACCCACAACCCAGTCCTTCATCCAGTCCTTGCCTCCATCCCAGTCCCTGTTGCAGTCCCAGTCCTCTCATCAGTCTAGCGCAGGAATGTCAATAGGCGGTCAATCCACATCTCGGGCTCCACAGAGCACTGGAAAGAGAAGGAGGAGGCAAGACCAGGGACAACTGGACAGTTTTGAGAGCAGTATAATGTCTGCCATCCAGCAAACTATGGATGAGGAAGAGCTCTTTCTCCTGAGCCTGGCTCCTCGCCTTCGGAATCTAACAGGAGAAAAAAGAAGTCAGGTGAAACTTGATATCCCGACTACTTTACACAGGGCTGAGTTTTCAGGATGATTTTTTTTATACTTGAGAAACAATATGTACTGTACTGTCTATGTAGTACATGGTGTGTTTAGTTTTTTTTTTTTTAAATATGCACCAAAGCCACCTCTTCTGTTCTTACCTTGAGTGTTGTTTTGGATCTGGAGTGTTAAAGATGTGAAGGATGAAATCTCATTTATTCAAGCTGATCTGTTATTAAACAATAGCACTATCCAGACTGTTACAGAACATTAAATAAATGTTACATGAGTTAATAACTATATAGTCTTTGTGGTATTTGAAGGAATGACTTAAGGTTAGAGTTCAATATAACCTATACTTTACATACTTACTTGGATGGGTAGATATCATTGAATGCAAATAAAAAAATGCTTTTTTATGAATAAGGAAGTGGCTCTTAAAGAGCCTTTTATTGGTAATAAGCACAGCAGCAGGTGTGGGTTGCATTGACATCAGGCCTCGGGGTCCCAGGGCATCGCGCCAGCAGCCGAGCAGAAGTAGGTGGTGAAGGCCTCCCGGCTAGCAATGGCTTCCTGTGTGGCATTATTAGTGCCCACCCTCCTTGCAGGTTGCAGAGCTGGGGCATCTTCTGATGAGCCAGGAGGTTCTACTGGGGTGTTCCATCTTTGAAGGTTGTGTAGAACCACTGTTGCTTTAACAATGGCATCTACAATTTCAGGGCTCACCCCAATCACTCTTTGGTAGATCCTCCACTGTGCAGTCAGGATACCAAAGGCGTTTTCCACTACTCTTCTTGCACGTGAGAGGCGGTAGTTAAATATTCTCCTACGAAGGGAGAGGTTTTTGCCAGGATAGGGCTTAAGCAAATTCCTCCTACACAAAATAATGGTGATAACAAAAGATACAAGATACACACTTAAACTGTGTAGTTTAAAACAGTGCTGTCCAGAATCAATCAATCAATCAACCATCTATTCATCCATCACTTCCTATTAATTAGTTTACCAAATTACCTGAGGGGGAATGCCTCATCTCCCACAAAGACATGGGGCATTGTCCCCAGGTGTTCAGCACCAGGAATGAGCATGTCTTCTGGGAGATCCAGCCTGGCTTCCCTGAGGGCCTCTCCAAATGCAGATGCAGCCAGGGTCCCTCCATCACTGTTCCGACCGAATGCACCAATATCAACAACCCTAAACAGGTACCGGGCATCCACAACTGCCAGCAGCACAATGGAGAAAGCTCCCTTGTAGTTGTAATATTGGGATCCAGAATTATTGGGGGCCCGCATAACTACATGCTTCCCATCTATTGCTCCCACACAGTTGGGAAACTGCCATGTCTCCATGTAGCCCTGAGCAATTTCCCTCCATTGGGCAGCCTTTGGAACTGGCATGAAGTCTTCCACCAGGCTGTCCCAAATGGCCTTGGAGACCTCTGGGACAATGTTTGCCACTGTGGAGATGCCCACTCGGGAACTGGAAGCAATGGTGGTGTAAGAGTCACCAGTTGCCAGGTACCTGAAAATATGACATTACACTTACAAACATGAAGGCACTCTGATTGCCATGCACAATCTTTATGCATGGCAATATCATTACGCAAAAAAGCATACATACAGACATAGAAAGGAAACTAGGATCTTAGTAAATACTCAGTAGATACATTATGAAACCTTTAATTTAGGGAGCCACAGAGAGAGAATTATATATATTCCTAGAATTATATATTATATTATATATATATTCCTAGTTTCTGCTGGTGTTAATTGATTGTATAGCAACATATACACATATACTCTGCTTGTCATTGTTTTCTTATACATCACCTACCTCAGACAAATTGCCAGGCGCTGTGTTGCAGAAATAGGGTCCCGGAAATTTGTCTTCATTCTGTACACCACCGGCCCAACTCTCATAAGCACAAGGTCAAACTGCTCCCTGCTAAGCCTAAAATAAGTTTGAAACCGATCATCGTGGAAACGGAGCTCTTTCACTAATCTAAACTCTCCGAGGTGTTCCCTAGACCTGAGAGTTTCATGCACCCACACCCTCCTCTTTTTTTTCACTGCCATCCTCCTCCTTCTTAAAAGAAGAACAAAAATCAGGGTTTTTTTTCTGACGTTGAAAAAGATAGCGATACATGTCTACAGATGCTGTAGCCGGCACCACACACCAAAACACTAGTCGCAGGGGTGACGTGTTTTACTAAACCCCGCCTATTATCAGCAGGAGATGCTCAGCGTCAGCAGCAGCGCAACGCACCCGCAACTGACCAGCGTAGAGCAGAGCGGCAGCACAGCGGAATGCCGCGCGGCATATCGCGTGCAGTGTGTAAGCACCTTTAAGCACCTTTATCTAACGCAGTAGGTGCGGCGCACCTTGCAATTTCCTGATATTTTATTAAGATGTTACTGTAATAATAAAGTGAGACATAGTGCTCATACTTAACATTTTATTAGTATACATACAACAGTTATTCTATTCTGATTTTTTTTCCCAGTCCCTGTATGAGCCCCCACCCTAATCCTTTTTCCAGTCCCTGCCTGAACCTCCACCCTAAACCCTTTCCCAGTCCCTGTATGAGCCCCCACCCTAATCCTTTTTCCAGTCCCTGCCTGAACCTCCACCCTAAACCCTTTTCCAGTTCCTGTATGAGCCGACATCCTAATCCTTTTTCCAAACCCTGCCTAACCCTCCACCCCAAAGCTTTTACCAGTCACTGTCTGAACCCCCACCCTAAACCCTTTCTCAGTCCCAGCTTGAACCCCCACCCTAAACCATTTCCCAGTCCCACATCCTTGCTTTCAGTTTATGATAATTAGTTGTCTGGGGCCCCAGGACAGCTCCTAGACAATTCCTAGACAATTGATTGGTTTGTTTGCCCTGCTATAACGGGCCTGATAGGGAGTAACACAAGTTCTCGGTAAGCTGACTACATTTGGGAGAAAACTGTGAGTATTGTGGCAGTTTGCTCTTTGGTTATAATAATATGAAGGAGGCTTCTGCTGGGTTATGTCTTTAGTATCTATCATTTGATAAGGTTGTTTTATAAGCTGTGATAATTTGAATGTTAATAATTATGGTTTATTTCAGTTAACATTAAGCTCTGGTAGGAGAGACGCAGTTATAAAGTAGCTGTGCCAGACAGAAGTTCATCACCTTGGGAATATTGCATAGCCTGGACCATTAAAGTGTGTGCAGGTTCTTTCTACCACATACATGCAGGTAAAGGTGTGTGTGTGTATACAGTTCTCATGCATGGTTGTCTTTCCATCCCCCTTGTAATGGTTCGATCTTGGGAGTGGTTTGGGTTGAATTATTGTTCTTTTATTGTGTTGCAGGTTGTCCTGTGGCTGTATCAACCACAACACATGGACAGTTCTGAGGCTGAAATCGGCTGCAGGCTAAGTGTGTAGTGAAGTCTGTGGTTGTGGTGAATGATTGTAGTGGGTTTATTTTGAAGTGTCATCACTGTGTGAAGTACTTCTTTTTTATGTTTCCTCTTTTTCAATATTAGTTTTTGTTACAATTTGATCATTTGATGAATCTATTTGTTGCTGTGTCCATTCATTACTTGTTGGTTTAATAAAATAATTTATCCTTGATGCTACTTTTGTGCCGTCTTTACTCATTAATTTGAGGTACTGGAGTGGGTAACCGAATTTTTGTAACTGGTGCCGCCTGAGTTTAAAGGGGAGGACACACTATACTTCACTAATAAACATTCTTTTTTCACAGATCCAAACAAACTGGTGATAACAGGGATTGTTAACCCAGTTCTTTGCAGCATCAGATCCAAGGCCAGTCGTGACACAGTGTCCTTTTGGATTATTGGGTTCTCCATCTTTCCAGAACCTATCAGAGAGAAGGAGAGTATCAGAGTGTTTATCAGAGCAGTGAGGAGTGAGAGTCAGTAACTGCATCATGATCAGAGTTCAGTTCAGGAGTCTCTTACCCAGTGGTCAGTTCTGATCCGTCCACCCATTTCCAGACCCCCTCTGTGTCTCGTTTCAAACCAATCCAAGCCTGCTGACCGTTTCTCCACATGTTAATGAAGTCCTGTTGAAGTACAATAACTGTTTACAGACTGATTACAATAACATAACCCCACACACACTTATACACTTAAACTGTACTTTTTTTTTACCTGTGCTCTTATTACTTTATTCTCCTGTGTTCTACTAACTGTGCTCTACTGCACTCTTCACCTGCTCTCTGTGTTATTTTAACTGTGGTCTACTGACTGTAAACATCTGAATGTGCTCCTCAAATTCTGCTCCTCTGACTGTGATCGAACTGTGCTCTTCAAACCGTGCTCTAAAGAGTTTGAACTCCTAACTGTGCTCTTTTAACAGTGTTGATCTGACTTTGCTTTCCTGACTGTAATCTACTCACGGTGCTCCTCTAACTGTTCTCTTCTAACTAGTACCCAACAAACTCTCAGCCCAGAGGGCCATCTTCTGGACCTGGATCAGTCTCTTGAGCCTGCCTCACGGCGTCCAAGAGACCCCACCGAAGGGACGGTATGAAAAGTAAAGTCGAACCGGGTAAAGAACAATCCCCATTTGGCCTGGGTTCAGGTGCTTGGGCTGCTGAATGTACGCCAGATTTTTGTGGTCCGTCTAGACCAGAAAGGGGTGTTTGGCCCCCTCAAGCAAGTGCCTCCACTCCTCTAGGTTGAGCTTCAAAGCCAGGAGTTCCCGATCTCCCACACGATACCTCTTCTCCACAGGGGTTAGGCAGTGGGAGTAGTAGGCACATAGGTGCAGTCGGCCATCCAGTCCAGTACTTCAGAGGCGCTCACCAAGTGTGAATCCGTGGTCAGGCAGTCAGAAAAACGGGGCTCGGGTCAACAGATGCTTGATAGCATCAAATGCTTCCTAGGCCTCTGTGGACCAGCTGAACTGCCCTGACATCTTCCTCATCGGAGCAGTTAGTGGGACGGCCACAACGCTAAAATTCCTCACCACCCTTCAGGAGAAGAACAAGATGGACTGCGCATGGAACTCGGACTTCTCCAGTTTGACATAGAGCTGCTTCTCCAGGATTAGTTGGAGAACCCATCTGCCATGGGTAATGTGTTCGTCCACAGAGCGACTGTATATAAGAATGTAATCTAAGTAGACGAACACATACCGGTCTAACGCCTCCCGGAGTACCTCGCTAATATACCCCGCTAATATGGAAGACAGAGGGGGCGTTCATAAACCCGGCATTACCAGGTATTCATAGTGCCCAGCCTCTGGGTGAGCTCAATGAGGCCATCGAGTGTTTGTAGAGGGTCACTATCCTTGTGTTCCTCATTGAGCCCATGGTGGAACGCACTTGCCAAGTTTTCAGTTGAGAGCATGCTATATTCTATGCTGTACTCGGACAGCTACCTCCTACTCTGTCGTAGGTTCAAGAGACAGGTCCCCGCTTTCTCTCCTCAAAATGGAAGGTCAAATGTCTGGGCTGCCGTGAACACTTAAGCAGTAGCGCAGAGGTCTGGTTTGTGTTCCCACACAGGGGTGGCCCACCCCAATACAAGTCCAGAGAGGAGGGAGATGATGTACACCACTTTGGCATTTTCTGACTGGAAGCAGGATGGCTGCAGAAGTCGGCTATGCCGCCCAGTCTCGCTCAAAGAATAGTGGCTGGCAGGCTTCACTTAAATAGGGTGTAGGTAGCCCTATTAGCCCATTAGCCCTCAGTGATGGTCTGAAGCAGCCTCTGGCGCCAGGGAGTATGCCTCAGCCAGGCACCAGCCGTTACAGGTTGTTGACCATGATTTTGTATTGCTCCTGTTCAATAAAGCCTCTCTATTATATCAGTGCTTGTCCCATCCCTGCCTGTCCCTGACACTCTCTCTCTTTCTCTCTCTCTCTCTTTCTCTTTCTCACCTGTTCTTCTCTGCTGTTGATGATCAGCAGGTCTGATCCTCTCTCTCTGCAGTATTGTCTGCTCTCACTGTAGATCTTCTTCTCAGTAGAGATGTAATAAATACTGGAGCTGAAGTAGATCCATCCCTCCTGATGGCCATTTTCTGTGAAGCAAACAGACAAATATATTACATATGCATCATGAGTGAAATACATTAAATATACACTGTTATAAATACAAAAAAGTATCTGTGCTTCGCTGGTTTACTTGCTAATTGAATTAAGAGCCACAGAAATATAAAGCATTACAAAGCCTATTAAGCCTATTATGTAACGTTATTTTATAAAATATACTTATATTATATATATTTTAAAGTAAATAATAATCGTTTCAAACCAATCCAAGCCTGCTGACCGTTTCTCCACATGTTAATGAAGTCCTGTTGAAGTACAATAACTGTTTACAGACTGATTGCAATAACATAACCCCACACACACTTATACACTTAAACTGTACTTTTTTTTTACCTGTGCTCTTATTACTTTATTCTCCTGTGTTCTACTAACTGTGCTCTACTGCACTCTTCACCTGCTCTCTGTGTTATTTTAACTGTGGTCTACTGACTGTAAACATCTGAATGTGCTCCTCAAATAATAATAATAAACTGGACTCAAGTCATCCCTCTGCTTTCAAGTGGGGCCAGTTGAGGCCAATTGTGTCACTTTTTATGATTGGCCCTCATGTTCCCCAGACCTGAATCAAACTGAGAACCTCTAAGACTTCATCTATCAGTGCATCTGACTGTAGAGGAGGTGCAGACTGAGAAATAATGCCTTGTTTTATAAGTATTGATTCTGTGGTGAGATGCAGATGGTGGGTTGAGGACCAGTGCCAGCTGTTATTGATTGTTTCTGATTTTCACATTGTGATCAGACTTTGAAGTAAACCACATGAATTCCGGGCACCTGTATTAGCTGAGCAGTTCAAACTGAATATGGAATTTTACAGCAGTGCAAATGTATAGCAACTAAGCATCAAACCAGTATTAAAGGGATTAAGGACTGCAATTAATCACTAACCCATTTCAGATAGCCTTCTCTGAAGCCCGCCTTTCTCTGTCTGTAACTGGTCTCTCTCTGCAGTCAGGTTGGTGTAACTGCTTTGTAACTGGTCTCTCTCCATAGCCAGGTTGGTGTAACTGGTCTGTAACTGGTCTCTCTCCATAGCCAGGTTGATGTTACTGGTCTGTAACTGGTCTCTCTCCATAGCCAGGTTGGTGTAACTGGTCTGTAACTGGTCTCTCTCCATAGCCAGGTTGATGTTACTGGTCTGTAACTGGTCTCTCTCCATAGCCAGGTTGATGTTACTGGTCTGTAACTGGTCTCTCTCCATAGCCAGGTTGATGTTACTGGTCTGTAACTGGTCTCTCTCTGCAGTCAGGTTGGCGTTACTGGTCTGTAACTGGTCTCTCTCTGCAGTCAGGTTGGTGTAACTGGTCTGTAACTGGTCTCTCTCTGCAGTCAGGTTGGTGTTACTGGTCTGTAACTGGTCTCTCTCTGCAGTCAGGTTGGCGTTACTGGTCTGTAACTGGTCTCTCTCTGCAGTCAGGTTGGTGTAACTGGTCTGTAACTGGTCTCTCTCTGCAGTCAGGTTGGTGTAACTGGTCTGTAACTGGTCTCTCTCTGCAGTCAGGTTGGTGTTACTGGTCTGTAACTGGTCTCTCTCTGCAGTCAGGTTTGCGTTACTGGTCTGTAACTGGTCTCTCTCTGCAGTCAGGATGGTGTAACTGGTCTGTAACTGGTCTCTCTCTGCAGTCAGGCTGGTGCAACTGGTCTGTAACTGGTCTCTCTCTGCAGTCAGGTTGGTGTTACTGGTCTGTAACTGGTCTCTCTCTGCAGTCAGGTTGGTGTTACTGGTCTGTAACTGGTCTCTCTCTGCAGTAAGGTTGGTGTAACTGGTCTGTAATTGGTCTTTCTCTGCAGTCAGGTGGTTGAACTGGATCCACAGCACTGTGATGGCAGTCAGCAGTAGACCACACTGCAGACCCAGACCCACTGCAGCCTGTCTGTAGCTTCTGCTTCCTGCAGAGAAACTCTCTATAGGAAAAACACAGATACATGAACTTTAGTTATATAGTCAATACGTACACAGAGTCATGGGATAAGAGTATGTATAGAAGTATGTTTGGGAACTTCCGCACCTGAAAGTGGTGAAACTGAACACTGGTCAGTGATGTAAATTATGGGAGTGAGGTCTTATAGTAGTGAAGATGAATTGGACCTTCCATTTTTAAAGCTGTTTACAGACATTCAACCTTCCTCAGTCCACAGGGTATTGCCATACCATATTACCATAGGGTATTACCTGGGGCAGGGATTTGCGTATGCTGAGCAAATCCTTTGGTTACGTGGCTACAACAGCATCAAATTCTGGGTTATTTTTTAACTGAAGAATGATCAGATACAGTGAACACTACATACATGTTTAAGTCAGTCATAGAGAATACACCACAGAACACACTCTCTTCTGCATCTTTGCTGCTTCTCCATCATTCTGGACATGTAAGAATATCTGCTTCTTGACCTCCACCTCAGTACTAGAGGAGAAGTCTCCAGGGCAGTCTCCAGAGATAGACTTCTTGTTGCCCCCTCTCCGTACGCTGGATGTGAAGTTTTGTGGAGCTCAATGCCCTTCTTCACATGTCCCTCAATCCAACTTTTTCAGGCCGGGGTGGAGTAGAGGAAAGGGGAGTCTGGGAAGGATGGGGCAGGGGTGATCCAGAGGATGCAGCTCCCTTGGTCACTACCTCTAGTAACCTGTGTCTGATTGTAGGCCAGACTGAAAACATGGGAGCCTTTCCGTCTGCAGTTTCTCTGGTCTCGCCAACCACAACAACTACTGCACCTGCTGCCTTATTTCCACCACTCAACAGCCCCTCTGGACAGGCGGCTGCATTGCTGCCCCAGGCTGCACAGAAGGTTGGACCCCTCCAGGCATGCTGGTGAGCTGGGAAACCCACGGCACCCATCTCAATGCTCCAGGCACACCTTGGTGCCTGGACCAGGACTTTTGGAAGTCTACTCTGACTTTCGTCTCCAAACACCATTGAATGTCTCATCCACATCTCATCCATGAGGTACAGGGGTTGGACAATAACACTGAAACACCTGGTTTTAGACCACAACAATTTATTGTCCTGAAAGACAGTTCTGGTGGAAACAGGAGAGTTGAGGTGCACATTGAATTCTGCCGTGATTTGGGCAGCCATGGTTTTATGTTTTTTGGATACAATCCAGGTTAGCACCAGAACATCTCTTTCAGACAGCTTCCTCTCGCGTCCACAGTTAATCCTGTTGGATGTGGTTGGTCCTTCTTGGTGGTATTCTGACATTACCCTGGATACCGTGGCTCTTGATACATCACAAAGACTGTCACAAAATTGCTGTCTTGGTCACAGATGCACCAGCAAGACGTGCACCAACAATTTGTTCTCTTTTGAACTCTGGTATGTCACACATAATGTTGTGTGTATTGCAATATTTTGAGCAAAACTGTGCTCTTACCCTGCTAATTGAACCTTCACACTCTGCTCTTACCGGTGCAATGTGCAATTAATGAAGATTGACCACCAGACTGCTCCAATTTAGCCATGAAACCTCCCACACTAAAATGACAGGTGTTTCAGTTTCATTGTCCAACCCCTGTAGCTAGGTGTGCTAAGCAAAGCAAAGCAAATGGATTCATTTTCCCAGCTTGACGTGTTTATAGGATGCATCAGCGCACACTCTGCAAAATATCACGGGAGTAAGGAGGCTGAGGTACTCGAGACTTTTTCACAGCTTATTCCCAGACAGTGCAAAACATTCAATTTAACAAGTTTATCAAGACCTCCTCTCTTACACTCACATTTCATTGGTTTCTGGCCTAAGAAGACCTCTTGGATAGAGATATTTTTATTTGCAGGCTCTCAAATACACTTCATCAGTCTGTGATACCTGTGTTTACTGAGAACTTCCCAAGAACCTGTGATTTGCCGATATCCACCAATACAGTGGTGCACTGGCACTAAAGAGGATCTACAGGGAACAGCTCAGTCAGTTAATGTTATACAAAATCTGTATGATGTAGATTTTTTATAAATAATGATAGTACCTGCTTGCTTGTCATTATCCTCCACCTCTATGCTGGCATCCTCCACCTCTGTGTTGGCATCCTCCACCTCTGTGTTGGCATCCTCCACCTCTGTGCTAGCATCCTCCTCCTCCTCTGTGCTAGCATCCTCCTCCTCCTCTGTGCTAGCATCCTCCTCCTCCTCTATGCTGGCATCCTCCATCTCTGTGCTGGCATCCTTCATCTCTGGGCTAGCATCCTTCGTCTCTGTACTGGCATCCTTCATCTCTGTCCTGGCATCCTTCGTCTCTGTACTGGCATCCTTCATCTCTGTGCTGGCATCCTCCACCTCTGTGCTGGCATCCTTCATCTCTGGGCTAGCATCCTCCACCTCTGTGCTGGCATCCTTCATCTCTGTGCTGGCATCCTCCACCTCTGTGCTGGCATCCTTCATCTCTATTCTAGCATCCTCCACCTCTGTGATGGCATCCTTCGTCTCTGTGATGGCATCCTTCGTCTCTGTGCTGGCATCCTTCATCTCTGTGTTGGTGTTATGACCTCTTACAGCGTCTGCATGCTCATCCACCACCATCTCCACTTTATCTCCTCTATACAGCTCCTCAGATCTGATCAAATCTCAAAAACACTCAGAGATATGTCTAATCTCTAAAAGACTGAAACACTGAATTAAACTCTGTAGGAACACTACAGCAGAGCAGCACCACTCGCCTCCTTAACTGCAATAGTGATGTTAATGCAGGAAATCACCACATACCAAAGCCACCCTCTTCAGACAGTATCCTGTGTGCGGTTTGGGAGTGAATGCAGCAGCCCTTATGATGTTTTTCATAAAGCTCTTAAAGCTAAATCTCTTACATACTATTACATTTATGAGCTTACAATATAATCTGATTATAATGCCTGTATATCTGTTTATATGTACATTGGTGTGGAAAATCCTTGCCCTCTTCATGCCATACCTGTTCTCAAACAAGAAATCACTAAAATAGGACCTGC
This sequence comes from Astyanax mexicanus, assembly GCF_023375975.1. Classification (NCBI taxonomy): domain Eukaryota; kingdom Metazoa; phylum Chordata; class Actinopteri; order Characiformes; family Acestrorhamphidae; genus Astyanax; species Astyanax mexicanus. Next base: position 8,884,058 of record NC_064432.1, on the reverse strand, counting down.
ATTACAAAATAAAATAGACCAAATGATACTAAAAAGCTAGACATCATGTCAATATCCAAAGAATTTCAGGAACAAATAAGAAATAAAGTTACTGAAATCTATCAGTCTGGAAAATGTTATAAAGTTTTGGGACCCCCAGGAACTAAAGTGAGAGCTATTATTTACAAACAGTGAAAATGTGAAACAGTGGTGAACCATTTCAGGAGTGGCCAGAAGACCACAGTTACCCCAAGAGTGCAGTGACGACTCATCCAGGAGGTCACAAAGACAAAAAACACTGCTGAGCAAAAACAACATCAAGGTTCGTCTCAATTTTGCCAGAAAACATCTTTATGATTACCAAGACTTCCGGAATAAATTATCTTTGGACTGACGAGACTAAAGTGGAACATTTTGGAAGGTGTTGTGCTTTACTGGTGTAAAAGTAATGCCGCATTTAAAAAAACAAAAAAAAAACATCATACCTACAGTAAAACGAGGTGGTGGTAGTGTGATTTTCTGAGGTTGTCTTGCTGCTTCAGGACCTGGAAGACTTGCTGTGATAAATGGAGCCAAGAATTCCGCTGTCTTGCAAAAAATCTTGAAGGAGAATGTCCGGTCATCTGTTTGTGACCTCAAGCTAAAACGAACTTGGGTTCTGCAGCAGGACAATGACCCAAAACACACCAGCAAGTCCTCCTCTGAATGGTTGAGCAAAAACAAAATGACGACTTTGGAGTGGCCTAGTAAAAATCCTGACCTGAATCCTATTGAGATGATGAGGCTGATCTTAAAAAAAGTGGTTAATGTTGGAAAATCCTTCAATGTGGTGGAATTGCAACAATTCTGTAAAGGATAGTGAACCAAAATTGCTGCTGACTGCTGACTCATATTCAGTGATTGAGCTGCTCTTGGTTTCCTCTAGAGGGCAGTAGAGAAGTGTGTGTGCTGTGGAAAATCTCAATAGTGCTGCTTCTCTTCTCAGTCAGACCAGTGAAAACAGTTCCAGCTCTACTTTAGCACTCATGCTAAGCTGCACTAAAAGCTACAGACACTCTGCTTCACTTTAACTCACATTCAGTGTACAGTTTCTCACACTGAGATTTTCTGAAACTGTATTTTATCTGTGTTTTATTAAAGTACTCTCACTATTACTGTGGTGTTATTCTCACACAGCTGCTTATTTCAGATTACAGAGACAAGCTGCACCGCTGTGATAAACCACAGACTCCCTCAATGTGTTTATATTAGCACTGTAAATAATATTAAACTAGAATTATATACATACTGAAATATATATACACACTACACCATATCACACAGCAAGTCCAGATTGTAGAATTTTATATACTGGTCTGAGATAAATCATGAAAGAAATCAACAGTTAAATAAATCTTTATAGAACGCTTCTGATTTTGGCATATTCAACTTTTTTTATTTATTTCATTAAAACACTTAAAAAAGAGACGTTAATCAAAAGTAACAAAAGAAGTAATCTAATTACACACTTTCACACAACATTTACTCTTTATATTCTCTTTTCACAGATCCAAAAGAACTGGCTATTACAAGGATAATCAGCCCATTTCTCAAAAGAACCAGACCCATAGCCGTATAAAACACAGTCCTCATCTCCGTAACTGTTGGGTTCTCCAGGAAGAGAGACAGGAAGAGAAGTATCAGAGTGTTTATCAGAGCAGTGAGGAGTGAGAGTCAGTAACTGCATCATGATCAGAGTTCAGTTCAGGAGTCTCTTACCCAGTGATCAGTTCTGATCCGTCCACCCATTTCCAGACCCCCTCTGTTTCACCGTCACTCAGACCAATCCAAACCCAATTCAGTCTTCTCAACAAGTTAATGAAGTCCTGTTGAAGTACAATAACTGCTTACACATTTCCAACAACCACACACACACACACACACACACACATGCACTTACAACACACGTTACCTGTTAAGCATTTCAAACTATTCCACAAGAACCAGAACTCTTCCACCTGCAGGAAGCCAGAGAGATCAACAGCAATGAACTGTGCTCTTCTAGCTGTGTTCAACTGTGTTCCTCTAAGCATATTCTTCTAAGCATGTTCTTCTGACTGAACTATTCTTCACTTTACAGCAGTGCTGCTGGAGTTTTTAAACACTTCAGTGTTACTGCTGCACTAAAGATCGTCCAATAACCAGAAATATCCAGACAGAAATAGTGCTCCTACATGGCTCATCAAGGGAACATCACAGTATAAGACAAGTCAATTTAAGACAAGTTTACCTGCTGTGGTGTAAATGAAAGTAGTGAACATGTGCACCAGAGACTCACTCCTTATCCTTTCCTCACTGACTCTTCTCTAGATTTGTTTTACAGGTAAAAGAAACTCCACTAAGATAAACAATATTAAACAGTTTTAAAGCTGTTTATGATTATTCACAGGAATATTTCAATAATGTAGATCTCTCTCTCTCTCTCTCTCACTTGTTCTTCTCTGCTGTTGATGATCACCAGGTCTGATCCTCTCTTTCTGCAGTCGTTTCTGCTCTCACTCCACTTTTTCTGCTCAGTAGAGACGTAGTAAAGACTGGAGTTAAAGTACATCCACCCGTCCCTATTTGCTTTATCTATGGGTGAAAAACAAAAGCAATGCATTATGAGAAACACTTATGGTCACTTCTGGATCATGACTGCTTGATGCTCTTCACAGTAAAATAACACTGAACTATTATTGGCGGGAGCGGGAGTTTAATCAATCCAGGCGATGCGGGAACATGTGGTCCTGCTCTGCAAATTGATAAATAGTTATGAAAATTGTAATAATCACGCGATGACGGCATGTGTTTGGACTGTGGTAAGAAATGGGACAGCACTATTTCAGCACTGAATTGCTGTTTTAATAAATATATAAGTAAATTTGATTCACTAAATGTAATTAATTCAATTCATATTAGGACCACAGTCGAGAGCGGCGCAAATGTGTAGGTGGCGGGCGGGCGCGGGATTAAAAGAAGCGATATTTGGCGGGAGCGGGCGGTAACGGGGCAAAAACACGCGGAAGCGGAGCCTTTTGGTTCAGTGTGTGTGTTACAGCCTATTGTCTACGGAACCCGTAAGGGGCCGTGGATAAAAAAAATAATCGAGTGAACAATATAACAGTTCGTGCTCACGTTTCTTTCAGGGTGGCTAGAGCGCGCGCAGTCTTTTGCGGAGCTTACTGACCAACAATATACACAAATACAGTCAATTCGAGTCATGAATAAACGAAACAAACATTTTTCTGATGCAGGGTGACTGTATGTGTGTTATTAAAACCAGATCAAATCAAAGTTATAAAGCAATGTGAAACTGTGTTTATTAATTTCTTATTTTGAACAAAAATATCACATAAAAAAGAAGTATTATTTTATAAATATAGAGCTACAAGACCTAGGTTCAAATGTACACTGTAAAAGACAATACAAAATGAATGCAATGTGTGACAGTTGTCTATGAATGGCTCATATAAGAGCTGCTTTAAATATGTAACACTATATAAAATCAAAATAGCTGGTCTACTATTAATACAATGTTTTAAGACAGTGAACGGACAGTTCATATAATAATTTGGACCCATTTGATCATTTATTACAATATGTTTCCTAAAAATGTGTTTTAGATGTGACCAAATGTAATTGATGTATATTACAAAAACAGTTAACCTGTTTATAAAACTAATGTGTATGTCTAATCTAAATTACACTTGTATGCAATTTATAGCTAAATTAAAATATTTAAACATACTATTTTCTGATACATCATTACAAATAAAAATATGTATGATGTACAATGTATGAGCTCAGAAACATACGTTAACAATGTAATCACAGACACTGTTTCTTGTGCATATTTTAGTATACCTGTGGGACAACGATCTTTAAGCTTCCAATTTGGTCACCTTTCACAGGTATATAATGATGGAAACACAACATTGCATTTAATGTTTAACATATGCTGTTTCTATATCTAAAAAAATCTCAGTGTCCTGCTTAGAAACATGTATCAAGTCTCCTAAAAAGAAAAAAAACAAGAATTATAAACGTGTTCAAGTTTTATTTTCTGAATGATGTGGTGTTGTTTTTTTTTGCTACAAAGATTAATATATAGATGATATCTAACTATCGTAAAAGTAATAATGAAGTAACAATATTTAGGAAGGGTTGCATTTCCTTGGTGGCTGGCTGTATGTTATTGAGAAATTAATAAACACAATTACACATTGCATTATAACTTTGATTTGAACTGGTTTTAATAACACACATAGTCATCCTGCATCAGTAAAATGTTTATTTCCTTTATTCATGACTGGAATTGATTGTATTTGTGCGAAGGACTGCGCGCTCTAACGGCCAGATCCCCCAACCACCCCCCCCCCCCCCTCCGGTAAAATTTGCGACCTGTGTTATCTAACTGTAAAACTAGAGCTTTAATAATCAGCAGGTTATAAATGAAGATAACTAATCATCATTACAGCAGCCCTTTTACAGCCCAAGAGCAAAAAACGCTCCTTTTCCCTTTAAGCTTCTTGACTTTGTGCGCATGAAAATCGTTCGCTGGAAATACAGAAATCGTTCGTTGGAATTACAGAAATCGTGAGCCAAATAGCAAATCTTTTACTGGAATTAAAGAAAACGTGAAAACGAACTGCAATATCGTTCATTTGATTTAATTACTTTTTTAACCACGGCCCCTCCCGGGCTCCGTAATTGTCTACTAACACAGCAGAGTTGAAAGTGAAACTTAGTGCTGAGACTTAAAAAAATGATCCACCTAGCAATATTTCTGCTGCATATATCAACATGTAAATAACCTACCAATATCACTATAGGCTCAAGTGTACACTATTAATATTTTAAGCACTAAAGCAATTTGTTATTTTGTCTGGTAAACAATCTTTAGCATTGCAGTGCGGTGCTGTGTTTAAAAGCTATTGTCAATGCTCAATAAATTCATGATGTTACCAAAGCCTGTGATCTCAATATCAATCAAAAAGTATAGCTTAAAACCTTTTTCTTTTTTTGTCATTAATAGGGGCCCACTGACATTGAGAGTGTACATGGCCCAGAATTTGCTGCTACGCCCCTGCTCAAACGTACACATTTGCACTATTCGATCAGATCAACTTGTACAAGTTTGTGTTTTAGTTTCACTAATCACAGTTTTAAAGTGTGCCATGAAATCTGTAACTTGCTTGTAAAGTCTGAAGAGAAGGCCTGTTACAGGATGTGACGCAAAAGTAAAAGGTCAGATCTGAACAGATTTGAACACCCACGATTTCTGTGATATGTTCAATCAGATTAACTCACATGTTTGTGTCATTTTTTTACGCTCAGAGTTTTGGCAGCTTTGTTGTGCATTTCTTACAGTCTGTGTTCAAATATAATTCTTGGTATTTCATGTAACATATCTACATAACACATATTTAACTTGATAGTGCAAAGGTGAGGAATGTTTTAGGGGCACAACTCATATATACTAATAAAGTGATTAAAAACTGCAATTAAACACTAACCCACTTCAGAAAATCTTCTCTGGAGCCCGTCTCTCTCCATGGTCAGGTTGGAGTTACTGGTCTGTAACTGGTCTCTCTCTGCAGTCAGGTTGGTGTAACTGGTCTGTAACTGGTCTCTCTCTGCAGTCAGGTTGGTGTAACTGGTCTGTAACTGGTCTCTCTCTGCAGTCAGGTTGGTGTAACTGGTCTGTAACGGGTCTCTCTCTGCAGTCAGGTTGGTGTTACTGGTCTGTAACTGGTCTCTCTCTGCAGTCAGGTGGTTGAACTGGATCCACAGCACTGTGATGGCAGTCAGCAGGAGAACACACAGCAGACCCAGACCCACTGCAGCCAGTCTGTAGCGTCTGCTTCCTGCAGAGCGACTCTCTATGAGGAAACACATAAGGGTACATGAACTTTACTTATTTAAAGGACTATATACGGGTACCTCAAGGATGTGTTGTGAAGGCCCAAGCCTGTATTAGTCATGAGTTGTTATCTTGTAAGCGACAAATGCTAGTCAATGAGCCAACGTTACGAAATCAGACAATAAATGTCTGTTTATGGAAATTATGCGCAGGTGAAGCAGATTTTTATTCTGACCACTTTTTTTAACCTCTGCAACAGTTCGGCTTGTGGAGCTAAATTATTAACTGCTGCAGCCACATGTTGGCTAAAATCAAACAACACATTCTTCCTCCTCCTCCTCCTCCTCCTCCTCCAAAGCAAGGACTTCTACTTCGAAGTCTTCAAAAACGTTCTCCGTTATCCTGCTCAGGATTAATGGGGAGTCCCACATTTAAATATTCATGGAGTGATTTGCATGGACTTTTTTGTGTAAATGTGGGCGGTACAGAGGCGGAACACGAGGCTGATTCACCTGCGCACATTTAAAATTAGAATGTGATTTTTATAAAGAGGAAGCAGCGTTCATGTGTGCCTACGCATGCTTTTTTATCTGATTTTGCGGGGAGCGCACGCAATTTTCAGTTTTTTGTGCACATGCACAGTTTCATTCCAAAAGCTACTCAGGGTTTTAGAAATGAGGGCCCTGTTTTCGATCTGAAGGGTATGGAGAAAAACAGTTTCAGCACCTGATGGCAACACATCTGCACAACAGTTGCTCAACAGTATCTAGCCCCACACTGCCCTCCAAGGTGGGCCGCTTTGAGTTAATTCTAACTAAAAATTTAGCACTCAACAGCCCTTAAACAGCTCATCCAGAGGCACGCTCTCTCTACACTGTCCCCACCAGTGTGTTGCTTTGCCTTAAAGCTGGCGATTTGCGACCTGCCAGTACACACCTCTTTTGCGTTGCTTTCCTCCAGCTTCCTCTGAAGTCATGTTGGAGAATATTTAACTGCAGCCCGGAGAACCAATAGGCATGCAGAATAAGCGGGAAATCTGTCAATCATTTCGTACATCAGCCAGTCATACAACAGAAATCAACTGTCAATCATTTCTTGCATTGGCCAATCAAAAGTATAAAGTACCCGTCTGTCATTTTGTGGATCAGCCAAAGGTTTAAAGGAATTTGGAAAAAGGCATTAAGTATTTCTCATGTACGTGCAAACACCAGAGAGTTTAAGGCAGACAGACCACCACATCATTCAAACTGCACTTTAAAAAGTCTTAGTTACTGTTATTACTCCACATTACAATTCCGTTTGCAACTTGCCCCTCGCGTTCTCGGGATAAAACAACATCTAGATTGGCTGGTCGTTCTACTCTGCACTTGGGCAATGCAAAATGTGATTGGTGGTTAAGAGCAAGAATTTAATTGGTTGGCGCAAAACACGATTGACAGGCTCATGTCCCGAGTCCTCGCCCATTTATAGGTATCCGATCTGCAGCATTACCCTTCTCTCTTGGATTGATTCTAAAAGCTGCGTGTTTTACTTATGAGAAATGGCATTTTACAGCTCCTTATCTATAATTAATGAGAACTAGAAGTCCAATCACCCAGCAATGTAGAAATTCTGCTAGTTATTTACTAACTATAATTCTATAATTAGTAATTGTACCTGCTCGTTGTGTCTTTAGGATCCTCATCATGTTGGCGTCCTCCATCTCTGTGTCGGGGTCCAGGTCTCTAACAGCATCTGAGCTCTCATATATAACCACCGTTATCTCGTCTCGATCTGCTCTGTTCAGCTCCTCAAAGTAGATCAGATCCTCATAAACACTCAGAGACATGTCTAATCTCTAAAAGACTGAAACACTGAATTACTGCGTCTCTGTAGAAACACTACAGCAGCGCTGCACCTCTCGGCTACTTTAACTACAATACTGGTGTTAATACAGGAAATCACAAGGTACCAAATGCCATCCTCTTCAGACAGTTTCCTGTGTGTGGTTGGGGAGTAAATGCCGCAGCTTTCGTGTTTTTTTTTTCTTCTTTAAACTGGATCTTAATCTCTCATGCACTACTACGTTTATGATATCACAATATAAACTGAGTATAACTTCTTTATGCATATTTATATGTGTATATTTTCATGCATTTTGAATGTCCAGCTCATCTATCATTCCAAGTTTCCAACACTGTAAATAATATTAAAATGTACTTTAAAAAAAAGTGTGAATTTGTTGCAGGACAGTGCGCAAAACAGGAAATTGGCATTTAATAAAATGTTGAATGTTTTGTCCATATTTTTACTGTTCAAAAGTTTATGGTGACTTTGTTCTGTTTAGAAGATACATTTTAATTTCTAAAATAATTTTAATTATCGTTCACAATTCAGTCTCACTGAGACAATATGAGGAATATTAAGTGACGTCAATGTAATTCAGTCCCTTAAAAAAAACAGTGTGAAGGATGGGATATCATTAATCTAAAATGATATTTTATTAAAGGGTTTCCCCAAGAGAACAGGGTAGACAGGGAAATTTTGGAGATTGTTTATGTTCGTTTGATATGTTTTATGAAGTTAGATACACTAACAATTGAGATATTGTTACTTAAGATTAATTATTCAACTTTACTAGGCAGCACTACAGACCAGGCAAAAACTCACATCAAATAACTGACCCTGGCATTGTAGTGGTGTTTTATTTTTAGAGAAATGCAGAGTTATGATCAGTATTTGTCAGGATCTTCAGTCTGGATTAGAAACAGGTTTGGGTGTGACGTCTTGATAAATCCACTAGAGGGAGCCAATCAGCATCTTAAATGCTGGATCTGTGCTGTGAGGCTGATCAGTGATTTACAGTCTGCAGTATATATATATATATACAACCCCTGGCAAAAAGTATGGAATCACCAGTCTTGGATGAGCACTCCTTCAGACATTTCATTCTGTAAAACAAACTCTGATCAAAAACATGATACAATAATAAGGTCATTCCAAAGTGCAACTTGTTGGCTTTCAGGAACACTCAAAGAAATGAAGAAAAAACATTGTGGAAGTCAGTGAATGTTACTTTTATTGACCAACCACAGGGAAAAAAATATGGAATCACTCAATTCTGAGGAAAAAAGTATGGAATCATGAAAAACAGATAAACAAAAGATGATTCAAAATACATCACTAGTATTTAGTTGCACCACCTTTGGCTTTTATAACGGCTTTCAGTCTCTGAGGCATGGACTTGATGAGTGACAAACAGTATTCTGCATCAATTTGGTGCCAACTCTCTTTGATAGCAGTTGCCAGATCAGCTTTGCAGGTCGGAGCCTTCTTGTGGACCATTTTTTTCAATTTCTACCACAGGTTTTCAATTGGGTTGAGATCTGGACTATTTGCAGGCCATGACATTGACTGAATGTGTCTTTCTCCAAGGAATGCCTTCACTGTTTTTGCCCTATGGCACGATGCATTGTCATCTTGGAAAATTATTTCATTATCTCCAAACATCTGTTCAATTGAAGGGATGAGAAAACTGTCCAAAATGTCAATGTAAACTTGTGCATTGATAGAAGAATTAACCACAGTCATCTCCCCAGTGCCTTTGCCTGACATGCAGCCCCATATCATCAAGGACTGTGGAAATTTGGTTGTTTTCCTCAGGCAGGCCTCTTCATAAATCTCACTGGAACGGCACCAAACAAAAGTTCCAGCATCATCACCTTGTCCAATGCAGATTCTTGACTCATCACTGAAGATAACTTTCATCCAGTCATCCACAGTCCATGATTGCCTCTCCTTAGCCCACTGCAGTCTTGTTCTTTTATGTTTAGGTGTCAATGATGGTTTTCTTTTAGCTTTCCTGTATTGAAATCCCATTTCCTTTAGGCGATTTCTTACGGTTCGGTCACATACATTGGCTCCAGCTTCTTCCCATTTATGCTTCATCTGTTTAGTTGTACTTTTTCGGTTTTCAAGACAAATGGCCTTAAGTTGCTTGTCTTGACGCTTTGATGTCTTTCTCGGTCTACCAGTACGCTTGGCTTTAACAACCATTCCATGCTGTTTGTATTTGGTCCATATCTTGGATACAGCTGACTGTGAACAGCCCACATCTTTAGCAACCATGCGTGAAGAGTTACCTTCTTGAAGAAGTTTCACAATCCTCTCTTTTGTTTCAAGAGACATTTCTCTTGTTGGAGCCATGGTTCTTGCCACTCTAATTCGTCCAGCAGCCCTCCAAGGTGTCATGACTGCAGGTGTTTTTAACTGCAGACTAACGAGCAGATCTAATCTGAGGCAGGTGTCCATTTAGGGAAAGGAAATTGACTGGGTGTGTCCTTATTTTCTACCTTCAATTTGAGTGATTCCATACTTTTTTCCTCAGAATTGAGTGATTCCATATTTTTTTCCCTGTGGTTGGTCAATAAAAGTAACATTCACTGACTTCCACAATGTTTTTTCTTCATTTCTTTGAGTGTTCCTGAAAGCCAACAAGTTGCACTTTGCAATGACCTTATTATTGTATCATGTTTTTGATCAGAGTTTGTTTTACAGAATGAAATGTCTGAAGGAGTGCTCATCCAAGACTGGTGATTCCATACTTTTTGCCAGGGGTTGTATATATGAGCAACAGGAATTCTTAAGAACTATGACTAATAGGCACAGAGGGAAAAAGGGAAAAAGGTCTGCTGATTGGTCTTCTAGACACCAATGTTCTTCCAGTGGCTAATCAGGGCCTTGATATTATAGAGATCAATGTTGTCCAGTGTACCCAAAATCATTCCTTATTAAAACACTTATTTCAGCTGTCAGAGTTAACCCCACCCACTCCTCCTACCCCAATTTTTTGTTTCCCAATTTTACCAACTGTGCAGAAATGGGCATCATGTTCTGATGTATAAGTGCGTGGGAAAGCAAGTGTTGGTGGGTAGAGGTGGTTTAAGAGTGTCTTTCAAAAAAGAATCTAAGAAACCACACAGCTGTCACTCAAGCATTCCCACACTGAGCTCAAACATGCTATGTATGTTTTAACTTCTTTTTTTTGTTTTTGCAGAACAATCTGACACACAAAAAAACACACACGTACCTCAGTATGAATCAAATGAGAATATGAGTAAATTATTTATCATTATTGTGTGATTTGTGCACTATATTGCCAAAAATATTGACTTGTCTGCCTTTGCCCACATATAAATTTGAGTGACATCCCATTCTTAATCAGTTGGGCTTAAAATTTTGGGGGCCCCATCCTTTTCACAAGCTTTAGGAGTGTGTTTATGGGAATTACTGACCATTCTTTCAGAAGCACATTTGTCTCTGATGGTTTGCAGTCTCTTTTCTAACCCCTACACTTAATCCCCCTCCACCAAACGTTAAATTCAGACATGTTCATGTAACAATTTTACACAGGCCCCCTTGTTTTTGGGCATCAGAATATTTGGAATATGTTGCTTTACAGTTGTTTATGATTACGCAGATGTGTACCATTGCCTTATTTGAGTAGGCAGAAGATGCCTAGGCTTGTGTCCAAGCTTGCAAAAAACATTGGAGTTTGTAGGTGACATTTTTCTTCAGGAAAACAAGGGCTATAGATTAACACCATCTGTGTGAAATATCATTAAGAAGGAAGAATGCACTGGGGAGTTCTCTATTTACAAAGGTGCTGGTAGGCTAAAGAAGGCATCAGCCACTGCTGATGACAGGAGAATCTTCACTAATTTTTCAAAAAATACTCAACTGTCTGGTCTGACAGATCAGAAACAGATTTGCGGAGGCTTAGGTATATTTGCAGTTCCAGTAAATCCCCCAAAACGAATTAGGTGCTTGATCTTACTATAAGATAATGTTTTTGGCAGTGACATGGCTTCCTCCATTTTTCACACGGGAAAGTTTGGAAGGGGTGTGGCCTTGTTTCCATTGTGGCTCATTAGGTAAATAATGGCCTTGTGGAATTGTTTTCCTCTTTGTGATGTTCCTCTCTAGTCTGTGTGGTTCAGGGATATGCAGTTGGATTTGTGTTCAATGTGGTCAAGGTTTGGATCAGAATGTTTTGTTGATTGCTTATTGTTTCTAGGTTTTAGGAGTATTTGTTTGTCGTAACAAACCGGCTGAGGTAATTTAAGCTTGCTCTGCCCATGGCCCATGGCCTGTTCCGCTACTAGCCTGGCCTGAATTTTTTACAACCTGTTCAGCTAACATTCCATGATACTCTGGCTCAGGATTGATTTAGTCCCTTTATATCCCTTTACAAAGCATGTGTCACTAGTGAAAACGATTCAATTATGCTTCTGGCAATAAACCTTTTGGCGAACCTTTTTTTGGGCTAGATAGCCCATTGGTTCATAAAGCCTTGTTTTGGCATCACTTGTTGCTGCTAAGCTAATATAAATCTTCTCCCAGTGGCTAGTCAGGACCTGGATATAGCTATGCTAAAAAAAATGACATCAACAGGCTGTATATTAATGTATACAGTTGCAAGAAAAAGTGTGTGAACCTTTTGGGATTACTTGGATTTCTGCATAAATTGGTCATTAAATGTGTTCTGATCTTCATCAAAACAATAGACAAACACCGTCTGCTTAAACTAAAAAAATTACTACTCAAAAAATTATATGTTTGCTTGTTTTTTTAAGCACATTTTGAACTTGTTAACATTCACAGTGCAGGGTGGAAAAATTATGTGAACCTCTAGGCTACTTTTGTAAGAGATAAATAAAGCCTGCAGTCAGCCAACCTGGAGTCCAATCAATGTGATGAGATGGGATGTGTTGGTTAAAGCTGCCCTGTCCTATAAAAAACACACACTAGTTTTGAGTTTGCTGTTCTTAAGAAGCATTGCTAGATGTGAATCATGCCTCGCACAAAAGAGCTCTCAGAAGCCTATGTTCAAGAATTGTTGACTTGCCTGAAGCTGGAAAGGGTTACAAAAGTATCTCTAAAAGCCTTGATGTTCACGTGTCCACAGTAAGACAGACGGTCTACAAATGGAGAAAGTTCAGCTGTACTGTTGCTACTCTCCCTAGGCGTGGTCGTCCTATAAAGATGACTGCAAGAGCACAGCGCAGAATTATCAATGAGGTGAGGAAGAATCCTAGAGTGTCAGCTAAAGACTTACAGAAACCAATGGCACATGCTAACATTTTTGTGGACAAATCTACAATAAGGAAAACATTAAACAAGAATGGAGTTCATGGGAGAACACTGTGGAGGAAGCTGCTGCTGTTTGAAGTTTGCAAAAGAGCACCTGTATGTTCCACAGCAGTACTGTCTAAATATACTGTGGACAGATGAAACCAAAATTGAGTTGTTTGGAAGGAATATACCATGCTATGTGTGGAGAAAAAAGACACACTACACCATCATCAAAACCTCATCCAAACTGTGAAATATGGTGGAGGGTGCATCATGGTTTGGGGCTGCTTTGCTGCCTCGGGGTCTGAAAAAAACAGTTTTGTGAAGACAAATCATCCGAAATTCCTCCTGACTTTGGTTGAGGTTTTTGCTGCCAAAGGAGGGTCAACCAGTTATTAAATCCGAAGGTTCACATACTTTTTCCCCCTCACTGTGAATGTTAACATGTTGTTTTTAATAAAACAATGTGTGGTATTAGCTTAAGCAGACTGTGTTTGTCTACTGTGGTGACTTGTGTTATTGTTGTGATGAAGATCAGAACACATTTAATGACCAATTTATGCAGAAATCCAAGAGATCACATACTTTTTCTTGCAACTGTATGTTTGGAAGAGATCCATGTTATTCAGTGTATCCAAAATCACTCTAAGACCCCGTGATCATGGTGTCTTCTTTGAATGTATTTTTAATAAAACACTCTTATTTCAGCTGTCAGAGTGAACCCCACTTGCTCCTGCCACCCCAATTGTTTGTGCCCCAGTTTGACCAACTCTGCAGAAATGGGCATCAGGCTCTGATGTATAAGTGCGTGGGAAAGCAACTGTTGGTGAGTAGAGGTGGTTTGTGATTGTCTTTTAAAAAAGAATCTAAGAAACCACACAGCTGTTACTCAAGCCTACCCACACTGAGCTCAAGCATGCTATGTAGGTTTTAACTTCTTTTTTTTTGCTTTTGCAGAACTCATGTGAACAAATCATGACCATCTGAAACACAAAAACACACGTACCGTGTGAGAAACTGAGAATGAGTAAATTATTAATCATTATTGTGTGATTTGAGCACTATTGCCAAAAGTATTCACTTGTCTGCCTTTTCACACATATGAAGTTGAGTGACATCCCACTCTTAATCCATTGGGGTTTAAAGGACCGGAGTGGGCGTGTGAGCCCGTGTCCTGAAGTAACCCCCACTGATCAAAGAGCCTGTTTTTAAAGCTGCGGTATAAAGTATAAGCACTAATTAACTAATTATAAGCGCAGCTCAAATTCAGTAACCGTACATCCTACAGTAAAAAGGTTTACTGTTCCGTAATCCGGAGGTTTAGGCGGGTTTGAATGATGTATAACATGTTCGCATTGGATGAAATATAATACGTACAAAAAACGCAAATATGGAAATTATGAATCATAATTCTAATAAACACGGCATATTTCGCCCGAAATTTTTATTTTGTAAAAGGATATACAGCTAAAAATAGGCTAGATAACTAAAAAAAAAAGCATAGATGATATTCTTAGCTTTAAAATGGCATATTGGGTGTCTATAATTATTTATAAACACAGCCAGATATTAATTATGACATATTTCTGCGTGTTAAGAGGTTAATGATGTGTATTGGGCTCTACAAATTAAACTACGCTAAGTCGACATTGCAAACGTTGCGCAATAGCTGCCAATTCAAGATTATGTCTTATCTCTGTTTACCGGCTGCAGCTGGAATCTGTACTCTGGAAAACAAGCTTAATTTTGCACATTTGGCAGCTTCTTCTTGCATCTTCTTTCTTTTTTTATCCGGCCTTTTCGGCTGTGCCTGTACGGTGGCCGAGAAAGCCCAGCGCAGTGCAAATTGAAAAGCGCTGCAAAAGCACAAAACACATCCATCAAAATTACAACACAGGCGCAGCAAATAGAAAAACGCGCTGCAAATAAAACCACAACACAACGGAAGTGAGTCACAACACAACGGAATTTTCCCGGGGGACCTTAAAAGATGCTGTACCAGCTGTATACAAAGGACAATAAGTGGCAAACAAGCTTCTGAAAAGTAAGTTATGTTTATTACCTGTGATTACCACGGTTGTGTGCATATTATTAAAAGTTCTGCTTCACAAAACGCCTTGTTTGCCACTTATTGTCCTTTGTACACATAGTGAAGTCCGAGACGTTACTGAAGACGCAGCTTAGCTGGTACAGTATCTTTTAAGGTCCCCCGGGAAAATTCTGTTGTGTTGTGACTCACTTCCGTTGTGTTGTGGTTCTTTTTGCAGCGCGTTTTTCTATTTGCTGCGCCTGTGTTGTAATTTTGATGGATGTGTTTTGTGCTTTTGCAGCGCTTTTCAATTTGCACTGCGTTGGGCTTTCTCGGCCACCGTAGTGCCTGCCCTCTTTTTACCCTCCATCACAGCCGAGTGACGCTTCGTGCTATTCTGTTGCTATATTTAATTTTATCGCTCCAGAAAAGACCATTTGTGGGCGCAACCAACTCAAGCATCTGGGAGGGGAGAATTCCCTCAGGTGCTTAAATCCATTTAATCTATTGCGAAGAAGGGGCTGTGCTGTCAGATGAATAGAGAATGCATAGTTGAATGGAAATGAATGCAAGAATAAGATTAGATAAGTGACAGATAAGTGTCAAAGTATTTTTTTCCGTCCAACAGGCCCAAACTCGAGATTGGCATCCTCCCGAATCTCCCGATTAGCCACTCCGGGCCTGCCGTTTACGAACAGCCTGCTTCAGAAAGCAAAGAAAGGCGAGGATGAAGAAGAGCAGAGAGTTAGCTAACTATGTTAAAAGCTAACTATGTTAAAATAATAATAATAATAATAATAATAATAATAATAATAATAATCCAGGGTTACACATTTGTTGACCGCTTTGCCCCGTCTTTCTCTCTTGAAGCTGGTTGTTTAAATGATCGTTTAAATAACCACAGAAACGTGTAACCCGGAAATAATACTATTATTGTATTTTCTGTCAAAAAACAGCCCGTTTTACACCTGCGCAAAAGCTTAACTTGAGCAAAAAAAAAGTCGCTGCAGGCAATGTGCATAGCGCGCGAGAACGAGTATGAATTCGACAAGTAAAAAGAAACACTTAAAAGGGAGAAAATTAAGCTTGGGGCTATATTTTGTTCAGCATGCACACAACTGGCAAGAAGGAAATTTACACAAGCAAAATATAAAAAACTTGCAGGTTAATTTTTTTCACCTGGTATTTTTGCGCCCTGACTTTTGACATTGATGTGAGGCCATAAATATGTTTTTAAAGTGTTCCTTTTTTGAGCCGTGTACTAAACACGACTTCTTTAATGTTTAGTACATAGCATAGCTATGTCCCAAATAGCACATACACTCTAAAAAACAGAGGTACGATATGAGTACTTTTTTGTACTCGAAGGTACACTCTTTATAATTGTACCCTCAAAGGTACAATATTGGTCTTTACGGGGTCAGATTTGTTCCCTCTGAAGTACAAAGTCATTTCTAACAGCAATAAGTACAAATTTGTACCATTTAACCAGCCAAAGGGTACATTCAGTATTCTGCATCACTGTACTAATGAATTATATATATTTTAATTGCACATTTTTTTATTTGAAAGCCAGACAATTTTGTATCATCAAGTTTTTGAGCCATATTCAGTTGATGATAATGTTTATAATCTTTATGATCTTTACTGCCACAAAAACCATGGGTACAAAAAAGGACTTTCACTGAAAGGTACTTTTTTGTACCTCAATATAAGGTACAGCCCCAGCGACAAGCTTTGTACTCTTTTAAGTACAAATCTGTACTTATATTTCTTAGAGTGTAGCAAAGCTATGTCCCAAACATTTTGATGCAATGAAATAAGTGGCTGCTCTCTAACTGCTACAATTTCAACATGGTAAAGCTAGAATGTGTGCAGATACCATTAGAGTGTGGAATATGTGTGTTAATAACGTGTAAAACTGTGTCGTAGAGGGGCACATAAAGTCAAAATGCACCTAGTTAATAGAGGGCACTATGTATTTAGCTTCTTGCACATAGAATGCAAACATTATAGTTTGTTCAGATTGTGTCTGCAGTGACACACACTCAAAAAGAGCAGAGTTATTGATGGAGTTGGGAAAATGATTTGTGGTTTGTGCAGACTAGCTAATGCCTCAACTTCCTGTCCTGAGAATGATTGTACAATTTGTGCAGTTTCTTGCAAAATACCACAGACACTGAGTGACTCTGAGAACTGAAGGATGTGAGGACTGTAGTTTGCTGTTAAAGCAAAAATTATAAAAAAATATATATATCATTAAAACGGAAATCTGCTGACTTTTCTACTTGAGCTGGTTTGTTGCAGAAGAGAACTGAATTAGAGATGGATGAAGCTGAATATGTGAACAGATCTCAAATCGAGGCAGAGCGCGAATCAACTGCTTCAAACAACAGCAATGATCCATATGAAGAGATTTACTTGAAGGAAGACGTCCTTCATTCCAGACGCCATAAAAACATGACAACAGGTACAGCACGCTCACATACAACCTTTTACCAGCTGCTGATAAGGGCCTCATTTAGAGTCCACATCAGTAGTATATTGTATGGAAAGGATCTAAATTAGCATGATTATTCAAAATAATTATTCATATGTATGATATGTGTTTTCATTTCTAGCTTCAGGAAAGGGTTCTGCAGGAAGCAGACGCTACAGACTGGCTGCAGTGGGTCTGGGTCTGCTGTGTGTTCTCCTGCTGACTGCCATCACAGTGCTGTGGATCCAGTTCAACCACCTGACTGCAGAGAGAGACCAGTTACAGACCAGTTACACCAACCTGGCTGCAGAGAGAGACCAGTTACAGACCAGTTACACCAACCTGACTGCAGAGAGAGACCAGTTACAGACCAGTTACACCAACCTGACTGCAGAGAGAGACAAGTTACAAGAGGCCAAGGATGGACTGAGTGAGTAAATTTTAGATATATTCTACAGAGTATTTATATACCAAACGTTTGGCTCAGTGACCAAGAAAATCTTAATTCATATTTTGTATGTGTGCAGTGTTAGTGGCTAACAAACTATTGATAGATGCATTTTGTCACTGATCACAGATAGGCAAAGCCATCATTGCCTTTTATGGTTATTGTTATGCATTTTGTTACTCAGACCTTATATCCAGCAGCAAAGCTTAGGCCCTTCAAAATGAACTCTGTGTGTAGGGTTCCAGCGTGAATCCTTCCAGGGCAAAAACAATTCACGAAAATCCCCATTCCGTGCTGGTCCGCTGTCAATTTAGGTGGCTTCAGCCTCAAGCCGCATGGCGGCAGGAATGGCCTATAGGATCGAAAAAAGGCATTGCACTTTTCCCTCAAATAGGCCCGACAACTCTCTGGAGGCTATTGTTAATTGTATCTACAATATGAGATCTATTAAAACCTTCACGTTGTGCACGGGCATCAGGGTTGCCAGGTCCAACAAAATTATTCAGCCCAAAGTCAGTCTGAAACCCGCCCTTCAGAAACTTAAACTAGCCCAAAATAATGTCTGTCACACGTTTGTACCAAATGTCAAAACAACTATGAGTGTACGACTTAGTATATTGTGTCTTAGGGATTTATTATGACTATTCCTACTTTGCTACTTTGCTGAGCCCAATTTGGCGGGAAAACCGCAAACCTGGCAACTCTGACGGGCATATGTCTTGGAAATTATGTTAAATGACAAATGTTTTGGTGAAATTGGGCTTTCATTTAATTCTATTATGTAACATCCTCTTTGTCATTTCTCACCAAAATATGCTTGATTAACATGTTAAAAAATTGATTGTTGGTTTGTTTATTAGTGTGATAAAGCATGGAATGCCAAACTTCAAATGTCAAAATTATATTCTTAAAACCCTATGATCAGCCAGCATTTTATACAGTCAAGAAGAATGAAATCAGATTTGAAAAGAGCTTATAATAGGGTTTTGAAATAGATCTCATCACATATAATAGCCTGTTATGTCTATTCTGTGTAAGAAATAGCCGGCTTGGCACATTTTGTAGTTAATATTATGCTGAAATGATGTTAGCTTATGTATCAATCCTGACAAACAGGCCTAAAATTGAGCTATTAACAAATTATACTATGCACTGTGATTAATCATTATCTACATTTAAAATAATCAACCTTCAAACACCAGCATATTTTGTATGTAGACTAGTTCCATATAGTCCCCCGTGCAAATACACAATAGAAATAAATAAATATAAATACAATTTCCTTCCTTAAACTTTTGGTAAAAGAAAGAGCTTTAGGAGCCTCATTTATAAAGGGTGAGTACGCATAAAAAACAGGCCTGAAATGTGTGCGCGTAACATCTCAGGAAAGAACTGTGATTTATAAAGAAATACTTGGCGTTAAAACGAGCCTACATTTAATTAAGGTTTGAGGCTTCCATATTAGTGACATCATGAGGTAAAATACGGAATTGTATAAAAACGTAAGATTAAAGAAGTGTAATAAAATATAAATATACTTGTTCAAATATATTTGTCTGCATGTACAAAGTTTCAATGCTTGCTATATCCTCGCCGTTTATTATTTGTATGCTAACTTGTGTATTTCACTTGTAGTTTATTTCAGTTTTATTTGTATTATCTGGTTTGTTTTATTTCGCAATTTAAAAATCGAAAGGTGCTATATGTAAACATTATTATTATTATTATTATTATTATTATTATTATTATTATTATTATCCTTGTAGAATCGGGATTTTTTGTGAAGGATGATGACTGGTTAATGAGTGATTTAGGTTTCAATTTCATTTAAATATTCAGTGAGGGATTTGCATGGACCTTATATGTTGTGCCTACATGTTTTTAAAAAAAATATGAATATTTTTGGGCGCACGCCATTTCCTGTTTTTTTTTTTGTGCGTGCGCACACTTTTACTCCAGAATCTACATAGAGTTTTATAAATGGGGCCCCAGGAGCGCACATGGTGCACCTGTAGGAACGAATGACTTATGTTTAGGTTCATTTCAGTCAGTGGAGCTTCTGTTTTTTTCCGCCGCCAAGACAACAACACGCCAAAAATGTACCTGAACACACGTTACTTCCAGACCACCACGCTCATCAGTGTAGCTACTCTAAGGACGCAGGCAGAAGGAGGAAATGTATGTAAGAGAGCAAGTTGTTTATTGTTTAAATAATTTATTATTCAGTGTTAATTTTATAGTTTAAAAAAATCTAGTTCGAAAAATGTTATAGTTAAAAAATGTGACGTGATCCATATTCATTGTGATTCTATAATTTCTAAGTAGCTTAATATTTCAGCTCTGATAATTAATTCTGATGTCATGTCTGGTGCTGAAAGCACGTCTGTGTCTCCCACATCCAGCTCTATCTGCGATTCTCACAGTAACAACTACAATACCCAGAACGCACCACTCCATGACACAACACACACTCCCGATCACATGACACGTCACATGACGCCACCAGGAAGTCCCGAGTACTGATTACTCAGTGTATTTAAGGACCATGCTCACACTCACACCTCGCCGAGTATCTGTTTGGTAATCCTACAATACAAAGCGTTTCTCTTGCCCTTGCTATTTTCCGTGTATGATCCTGTTTTTGTTTTCTACCGACTTTGATTTTTGCCTGCTCCCTTGTGTTGGATTACCGTGTATGACCTGGACTGTTTATTGTACTCTGGATTTTTGCCTACCCTGTGATACTGCCTACCCGTGTATGAACTCTGGACTGTCCTCCGGTTATGGTATGGTTTCTCTACACTGTGCATTTTTGGTACTGACCCTGTTTCTGTTGACTACCCCTGTCTACTCTATAACTTTAATAAAAGTTATTTTATTGTATCTGCACCAGTCTCATTCCTGTCTGGCCCTGACAAGATACTCGGCCATAATGACAGAGACTGCGGATACAGAGTCTATTAAGTCTGGTTTGGCTAACCAGGGTCGGCTTTTAGGTCAGCACCAGCAAACGCTCGCTGGTGTGACCCAAGCTGTTGACGAGCTAGCACGCCACCAGGTTAACCAACAGCAGCAGCTAGCCGAGATTATAAGTCATCTCCGGGGTTTATCCACCCAGAACCCTAGCCCAGTGGTTAGTCCTGTAGCCAGCCCTAACGAAACCACTACTCCCTTTTTCGCTGTGTGTAAACCCGAAGTCTATGACGGTAACACTGAGAAGTGTAATGGGTTTCTGCTCCAGTGCTCCGTGTTTTTTAGCAACTCACCTCCTGCTTCTGATAAAGCTAAAATCGGGTTTATAATTTCTCGGTTGTCTGGCAAGGCTTTGGACTGGGCTACAGCTATTTGGGAGAACATTTCTGAATCCAGCTACGACACTTTTTTGTCTATTTTTCGCAGCGTTTTTGATCATACACGCTATGGGCAATCTAGTGGAGAGATTCTGATTACCTTGAAGCAAGGTAAACTATCTGTGGCAGCCTTTGCTCTGGAGTTCCGTACGTTAGCCGCTAGCAGCGGTTGGAACGATCCTGCTCTCATCTCCATGTTTCGACACGGACTTAACCCCGAGATTCAAAGAGAACTTGCATGCAAGGACGATTCACTCACCCTGGATCAGCTGATCACTCTGTCTATCCGTCTGGATCAGCTCCTTTCCCGTAAACTCAAAGCTGTTAGCCACACGCCTGTGGTTCGCCCTGCACTACTCCAGTCCGGGAATCCAGTTCCGGAATTTGCACCTGCATCCATCTCTGAACCTAGGGAGATCACACGATCCAGACTATCCGTCACTGAGAGGCAGCGTCGCATTCGCCTTCACCTGTGCCTCTATTGTGGTGGTCCAGGTCATCTGAGGGCTAACTGTGAACTCCGGCCCAATTCTGCTCAAGCGTCTGCTCTGGGACAGCGCGTGGAGTGTACTCCACGCGCTAACGTGGTATGTACCCCTGTTTCTGAACTTAAAGAAAAATGTTTCGTGTTGCCTGTTATTATCACCACTCCAACGGATGTGTTTTGTGTCTCAGCGCTTGTAGATTCTGGGTCGGAGGGGAACTTTATCAGCCTGGATCTGGTGGAGGAGTACGCCATACCCACGAAGGATCTCCCTAGGCCTATCCCCATCCATGCCATTGATGGAAAGACTGTACGCTCCAAACCTGTGACCCAGCAGACTCTTCCTCTCACCCTTCAGGCCAGCTTTCTACATGTGGAACAGCTCTCTCTCTATGTGCTCCCACGCACGGAACATCCACTGGTTTTGGGAGCGCCATGGCTAAAGACACACGACCCCGTCATTTCATGGAGCCTGGGAGACATCACTGCCTGGTCTCCTTTCTGTCGTGAGAACTGTTTATCTTTAAATTCACTCTCTTTGCAATCTACCTCTGTTGAAAGCCCTAATTCTGTAGATACCCCTGCTATTCCCTCCGAGTACTATGATTTTTCTGATGTGTTTAGTAAATCTAAAGCTACCGAGTTACCTCCGCATCGCCCCTATGATTGCTCTATTGATTTAATAGAGGGTTCTGTACTGCCCAAAGCTTGTGTGTACCCATTGTCTCGTGATGAGGAGAAGGCTATGGAAGAGTATGTTAGTGAAGCTCTGGCGCAAGGTTTCATCCGCCCATCCAAATCCCCTGTTGGTTCCGGTTTCTTCTTCGTGAAGAAGAAGGATGGGGGTTTGAGACCCTGCATAGATTACAGAGGCTTAAACGACATTACCAAAAAGTTTGCTTACCCGCTCCCGTTAATCCCAGCAGCATTAGAACAGTTACGTAATGCCGTGTACTTCACCAAACTCTATCTCCGTAGTGCTTATAACCTCATTCGCATCAGGGAGGGTGACGAATGGAAAACAGCGTTTTCCACCACCAACGGCCACTATGAATACCTGGTCATGAGTTACGGTCTTGCTAACGCCCCAGCCATATTCCAGTCCTTTATGAACGACATATTTCGTGACCTAATTAATCACTCTGTTGTCCTTTTTATAGACGACATCCTTATCTATTCCCCAGATCTCCCCACACACATACAGCATGTCCGCCAAGTTCTCCAACGCCTGAGAGAACATAGCCTGTTTGCCAAAGCCGAGAAATGTGAGTTCCACACGCAAAGGGTCACATTTCTCGGCTATGTTATCAGTTCCTCCGGTGTCCTGATGGACGATGAGAAAGTGACTGCCGTTACTAATTGGCCTGTGCCCCAGACCATTAAAGAACTCCAGCGATTCCTTGGCTTCGCTAATTTTTATAGGCGGTTCATCCGTAACTTTAGCTCCATTGCTGCGCCCCTTACTGCCCTCACTAAAGGGGCTGCTAAAATCCTGAAGTGGTCAACCGAAGCGGATCGCGCTTTCTGTGAGCTGAAAGCTGCGTTCATTTCAGCCCCTGTACTTAGGCACCCTAATCCCGAGTTGCCCTTCGTAGTGGAAGTGGACGCTTCCGAATCGGGTGTTGGCGCGGTTCTCTCTCAGCGTAGTGGGTCGCCACCCAAATTGTTTCCTGTAGCCTTCTTCTCACGCAAGCTTTCCCCTGCGGAGCGTAACTATGGGATAGGGGATAGGGAACTTCTTGCTGTGAAATTAGCTCTAGAAGAATGGCGTCACTGGCTGGAGGGGTCCGTT